>NC_141547.1:25789375-26133750 GCF_021556685.1 Rattus norvegicus
GGAAGTTTATCAATAAATATTGATATTGAAAATGTTACTGGAATGTTTCATTCTTCATTCAAAATAATTTTAAATATGTACTCAAACTCTTACCTCAAATATTTTAATATTAGAATATGTTAATATCATTTTTGAAAACGAAATGCGTAGGGGAAAATATCCTGAATTTTTTAATTTCCTGTGGTTCAAAATGATAAGATGTGGAATTTTTATCAAATATCCATCCATAATAAAATATTAATGATAGATTATATAATTTATAGAATTTTTATTTGATTTTTTAAGGTTTACCTCTTAAGTTTTTGAAAATTTCATATTTGAATATCATATTTATATTATACTTTTCTTTCTACTCCAATTTCTTACATGCCGACCCAATTCTTCTAAAATTCCTGACCTCTTTTTAATTATTATCAGTTTATACACGCAGACACACACAGAGATATACACACACTTCCTACTTTGTCTATTAATGTTTTTCATATATCTATGTATTTTTTTTGACTTGTCTTGGGACTGGATAACCTATCAGAGCACTCATTCCTGGAGGAAACTTGCTAGTCCTCTCTCAACAGCCAGCTCCCATTCTTAGTATGAATGTCTTGTTTAATTAATCATTGAAGTTTCATAATTGAAGCATAACTGTTATCTAGAGTTCGCGGCTGGTGTTCTTGGATCTTAGTGTCCTTCCACCAGCACTTTCACATTTTTTCCTCAGTCTGTGATGTGATGGTTGCATTGAAGTTTATCATCTGAGCCTGTGTACACGGTGGTCATTTGTTAATTTCCGTTTTACTGTCTTTGTCATTTGCCACTTTTGTTCATCAGGTTTTTAAAAGATCTCCTAGGAAATGTAGTGCAGTTTTTAAAGAGATTGCTAGCATTTACTGCAGTCAAGGAGGTAGGAAGTTGACAATTCAAAGATATCCTTGGCTACATTGTGAATTCAACACACCCACATGCTACACATGAGACATTGTTTCAAAAAACAAAGGAAAAAAAAACCCACTGTCTATTCAATTGTACTTTTCTTTTTTCCATGTGGCGAGGTTTAATGAGAGAAGAGTAGAAGAGAGGAAGGCTGGCCAGGAGCATGTGGAGGGAAGAGGAGAAATGGGGAGAGAAGGGACAAAGGGGAAGAGGAGGGAGGAGGAAAGAGCAAAGATCAAGAGCTCAATTATGGTTTTTCAAAGACAGTGATAATGATCGTATAAAAACCTCTAGTGGAATGAAAATAATACAGTTGGCCTGATTGTTCTCCGTGTTGTTTTTCCCATTTTTAGATTTTCTCAAAGGAAACCAAGTATTTGGCTAGGAATGAAATGATAGGTGACCAACAGGAGACACATGCCAAAGGAAGGTCACTTGCAATGAGGAGTTGGGATCGGTTTCAAGACAGATGTCATGTGGTTTTCACTGCTGTGTTTTAATATGACTTATTTCAGAAAACCATGTATTGAAACACCAGATTCTATGACCCCTGACAGAGATGACCTCATTGTCTGTGCATTTGTATTATGGTTTGTAGCATACATATCCTTCTGAACCATTTTCATTAGCATGATTAGTTATATGAAATGCCTTTGTCTTGAAAATGCCTCAGGTATGTTTCTGAGTCGAAGTTGGACAATGAACTGTTATTATTTTCGGATGGGCTTGTCAGATACTAGGTCACATTTTTCAAACTCAAGAAAAATATACATGTATTCTCATATTTGTTTGACCTTCTTTCGCTGGATACAGGAAGAGAAGGGACAGGGGAAAAATTGCTCCAGCTCTCAGCAGTAGTGTTAATCTCATTTTACACACACACACACACACACACACACACACACACACACACACACACTCCCAAACATGGCATTCTGATACTAAGCACACCGAAGCGCTATCACTATGCAGAAGCTGCCTTTTAGTACTTAAGGAACAAATTTGGTATGTGTGATGCTCTCCTACTAGCATATTGAAAAACAGATTCTGTATAACCTTATATATAATGAAAATTTCATCTGTGTTTATGCATTGTATTTTCTATAACTCATGTTCTTATGAAATTCACGCTTTTTATTATTTTGTTTTTATAATACAATATCGTGAGTTATATAAAATTTTATTATATATGATATTGTCTATTATATCAATTCATTGCACAATAGAAAATTGGGAATACCATACTCTAGGAACTATCACTGGACCCCTATTTGAGAATGGAGCCATTTCAGATGTGATTGCTTGATATAAAGTCATATTGTAATAGGGAAGGACCCATTTCTATATCATCATGTACTTGAGGAAATATGTGTGCATAGAGGGAAGACAGCAATATATAGAAAACAGAAATAAAACGGATGCTGTTGGCAACCACCTGATCTTCATATTCTCAGAAGCAGGATGAAATGTGGCTGCAGAGAAACAACTTTTCTATTAACAACTTTATACATTTTATTGTTTGAATGTTTATCCTCTAGGAAAAGCATGAAAAGAACACATGGCTGCTGACTTGTATTACTCAGTTAATGCTACTTTGCTCTCAATGTCTTGAAGAAGTAGATGCAGTCTATGTGAAATGATAGTCTCGAGAGAAAGTTACTACAAGTTATCTGCAATAAGACGTTCCATTGATTACACTCATAGCCATACAAACTTAAAATGATTTAGAAACAAATTTATTAAACAATAAAACATGTTCAATTCTATTGTGCATGGGCACCCTATTAGTGGTTAAGATAAACATTCTTGTGAAGTGATACTATTAGGCACCACTTAAACATGAACTGGAAAGTTTAGAGAAAAGAAAGAGAGATAGATGTGACAGGAGGAAAAAGAGGAAGGTTCCTTGGAGAGGAAAAGAAAAAATAGGGAGAATGGAGATAAGTTTACTATCCTTTGCCTTAAACATTTATAATTACCTTGTCGATACCCACTGTTCAGTTCCATCATCGTCAAGGGAACATTTATTTGTAAGCTTTAAACTCTGTAAGTCTTCTTTATCTGATGATCAGATAAATCTCAAATATATGAATCGGGAAACATTAGAAGAGTGATATATAATTAAATTATAAATTGGCGTCATCTATTAAAGGTAATTGAACAATGCATCATCGTTTTACACTTGGACGCAGTTATACCTGATATAAAATTGAGTCTATACAAAGAGTGAAGGTCTGTAAATGAGGTCTTTCCTGTAAAGTGTTGTGCAGCTGAAGAATGGGTCCTTAACGGCATTTTAATTACAAATGGATACAAACTGCCGTGTGTGACAAAATCTTTAAAACAATAAACAATAAAAATGCCTTCTCTGCACCATTGCCTGATATTAAGAGGAAATAACCACACTGAGCACCAGCCAAGACCATGAAGCCCCATGCTCTGTCATTCATTGAATGGAGGGCATGGCGTTTTCATAAGTAAATTAGTTTTCCTGCTTATGACTGCAATTTAACGTCAGCCTCATTTTGATAGCTTAAGAAGAAAATGTAACTCATCAGTCATGTGTGTCCAGTGCTGATATAAAATTCATGGCAAACATAATGCTACATATTTTGAACAAATGTGATGCATTGTAATCATTTTATACTATGAAATCTCTAATTATGTCTCTGAAATAATTTTCTGGGTGGTAGTTTGCAAAAGAAATATCTTCATTAATTATTAAAATAAAATAGCGTGCACTTCAAAAAGGAAATATTGATTTAAAATATTTTGGCTGCGTGCCACTTCTATTACACAAAAGAAACTAGTAACTAACTAGTCTTAGGAGTTATTGTAATTTTCCCAATGAAAACTAACAGTTTTATAATATGGTAATGTTTAGAAGCATCAAAAATATTGTTTAATTACTTAAGTTATTTTTCCAAGTTGCCAATAGCATTATTGCTGTAAAAGAACATTAAGTCTAACCATATTAATTTAATAGTCTTAAAAAAATCAAATTTTCTGAAAATAAACACATGGGATAATACAGTATGTTAAAATATTATCTTACTATAATTTCAAATATAGCTTGTAAAATAGTATGATCATATTACACAATAATAATGACCCATTTTACCTGGTGTTTGTAAGAAATACTAGGGCAGGATTATAGTTTTGCTTTAATTTTAATACCTAAATATATGATATTCACAACCATTCAAAACATGTAACCCAGAAGTCTGCAGAATTCGATTTGTAAATGATTCCTTAAAACTGTATACAGCAAACAAAAATTTTTTCCATGACAAATAAACAAAATGACAATGCCTGCTTTTCCATTTTTAATCAGCAGCTTAGAAAAGAATAAGCAATGTTTTAAGTAATGTAATAGAATTTGCTTTTTCTTTGTCTCATAAATGCCAAACAGTGAAATGATTTATTTTTTCAAGTTATTATATCCCAATTGATCTTCCAAGCAACGGATTTATTATCTGATTATACAGATATGCACATTTATCAAAAGCTAGAACCATCTGTCTCAATTCTATTTAATTTCATTATATATTCATCATTTAGACAGTCAGCTTATGACATAATCCTCTCCCAATGAGTAATTCTATACTTATTATCACTTAAGACTGTGCATAGGCAGCCATCAGTCAACTCCTATTAGTCTACTTTAAAATTAAAATAATACCACTGAGTAGCCAGTCATCACTAATATGGGCAGAAAAGATTTCTTCTGTGTTTCGAAATAAAGTAAGACTGTGAGTTCTGTTTTACTATGAGGTATTTATACTTAGAATTTATAAATTCATGAATTGACAGCAATAGTTTAGTCTCAAAAAATATCCATGTGTTTGTGCACGTGCATATATATATATATATATATATATATATATATATATATATCATCCCAATAATTTTACATATAAATGCCTTTAATTGGGAAAGGCTTATATTTAAATAGTCATATATTTATTTATATTTACATATATATATGTTGATATATGTAGAATATACATAACTACCTATAAATAACCATATATATTACATATATATTTATGCAAAATTATTTGGGATAAATAAATATATTTCATTTCATTAAATAAAATATTTTTAAATTAAAGAAGATGTTTATTTGATGATGGGTGAGATCTACACAGGCCAATAATGAATGCCAAGAGAGGGAGAATCAGTCTTTTCCAGGAGCAAAAGTCTTAATATTATCCAATCCCAATAAATAAGCCCTAAATACATTCATATATGAACAATACTAAATGAACTCAGTAGGTTTGAGTTATGAATATATATATATAAAATTTATACATAATATAAAATGAATTTCAAGGACTGGAAGAGCTTGAAGGGCTCGAGACCCCATATGAACAACAATGCCAAGCAACCAGAGCTTCCAGGGACTAAGCCACTACCCAAAGACTATACATGGACTGACCCTGGACTCTGACCTCATAGGTAACAATGAATAGCCTAGTAAGAGCACCAGTGGAAGGAGAAGACCTTGATCCTGCCAAGGCTGAACCCCCAGTGAATGTGATTGTTGGGGGGAGGGTGGTAATGGGGGGAGGATGGAGAGGGGAACCCCCATATAGAAGGGGAAGGGGAGGGGTTAGGGGGATGTTGGCCTGGAAACTTGGAAGGGAAATAACAATCGAAATGTAAATAAGAAATACTCAAGTTAATAAAGATAAAAAATATATATATAAAATGAATTTTGTGTGCATGTCTACATGTGTGTTTATGTATGTGGGAGTAACAATATTTAAACACTAAGAGGCAATGCATTTTCGAAGAATTTGTGTAGAGGGACAGAGTTTTGGGGTACAATAGAGGGAGAAAATGATGTGAATACAGTACTCATACTTCAAACAAAATTATAAAATATGTATATATTATGTATATATATATATATAGGCGTGTGTGTGTATACGGTATACAAATCTAATAGGGAATCAACATAAATATACTTATTATAATTATATAAACTTTAGCTTAGAAGCAAATATCAATAATGTTATATGAGATTTTAAGACAAAACTGATCATTTATATACTAAACTATATGGTGGTATTTATTTTCCTCACCTGTTCCATTAGAAAGAATATAATGAAAATGAGATAACATTTTCTTTTCTGGAAATATTTTGACTTTATTTGTCAATGGAATGAAGATGAAAATACATGTCACTCTAGTTTCGAGCATGTATATTGATCATAAAATGTATCTCTTTATCATTTACTATCTGGAGAACAAGAACACAAGTGATTAAAATTAGCCATGCAGGATGTGGGATGTCCTTGTTAGTTCCTTACAATAATAGAAAAAATTTAATGATAAACTTACACTTGCCAGAAAAAGAAGTTGGTTCACTATTATTCAGAAGCAGAGCATATATCTGTGACTACAGAGCAAGCACCAGGCAAAAGTATTTTAAAATATAATATCCAATCTTCTTGCTGATAATATATGGAACACACTGAATAGCCATTGTATTTTTAAGACTGCCAAACATTGTGTTGCAATTGAAAATCAAATTTTCTGAATTTAGTCTATTAGTAATTGAAGATGGGCAGAGATTGACTACCAAAATGATCGACTTCCCTCCTAAGAGATTTACTGGAAATATAGAACCCACACGCAGTGAGAAAAGGAAATTTGGGTTATTAACTTACAATTCTGGACAACAATGATTCAACTCATTGTCCTGGAGAAAATATACAGAGTAATTGGGTACCTAAAGCTTCTTTCCAGTGTTTTCAAATTGGAATTGGTTAATATTCATCGTATAAATGCAAATAATTAAGAGCAAAAACACAATGCGAAAGAAATACAATAAGCCAACTATTTCTTTTAACTTTTGTCTCAGGAAAGGATTCTAGCTAGTAGCTGAATTTAAAAGAAATCCTCAAGTACAAACATTTATATAAAAATATTGTAAGAAATGAAATCAAAGAGTGGTGGATTCCAGCCATTCATGATCCTATGATGCTTATAAGAACAAATAAAAGAAAAGGTATTAAGAACTTATGATTTATTTGTCTGCAAAGTAATGAAAGGTGAAGAATACAAACATTAAGAGGATGAGAACAATACTTGTGGTACTGTTGCTAAGAAATCTTTGTGATGGCAAAACGAATGAAAAGAAATATGAAGGTTTTACAATTATCGCAAGATTAGTTCTAGAAAACATAATGAGGAAATATGTTGCAACCAGAAGACCTAAAATATTAGGGAAGTTTTAAAAAGAACAAGGATATCTTTTCTGAAAAGAGCAAAGCACATGATCTACCTTTATCTTTTGAGATGTATTAATCTAGCTAGACAAAAAGTTATCAATCCTGTTAAGGCTTAAACTCTCAAAACTTTGTTGATATTTTCATTATGTAACATGAAACATTTGGAGCATGTCATATGTGTGGGAGGCTTAGTTTTTAAATACACTAGTGATTATATGATTATAACTTTTTATTTAAGAATTTATATTTAATTTTTATTTCTAGTTGAACATTTAGTCAAATTTTCTACCTTTTCTTATTTGTGTCAATGTTCCTGAGCTGTTGAATCAAAGTCATAAATTATCTGAAGTCTATTAAAATGTTTTTCTTTCAGTATTTTTAGGTTTCTAATATTTATATTTCAGAATACTATTTAGCATTTCATCAGATTAATTATGAAGCAGAATCTTCAGGAGCTGCCTCTATCAACTACATTATGCCAGCATATGGTTCTAGGTAGAGATGGAGAAAAGACCTGGAACAATATGGGTTAGTGTCAGGAGTCATAAGAATATAAGCTAATAACTAGCAGGTGATCATCCTGAGATGGCCAGTCTCGGATTATTACACAATCTGCTACTTGTTCACCCTTATTAAGCGAGGCTGCAAGGGATTCGTTTTACGAAAGACTCCTGCTATTAAAATGCTTTTCCTGTCATAATTAAACAAATATAATAATCATTAAGTAATAGCACACCCTTTTGGATCAGATCTCTGCAGATCTACGAAGATGTACTGTCTTTTTTTTTTTTACTGCCAATCTGTCTTATAGTGATGCTATATAGACAAATACATGACTTTTTAAGTCTTAATGATGATCTTGTAAGAATTCCTAAAATTATAAGAGTGATTATTAAGCTCTTTTATAGTGGGACTGCTATTAAGCCTTTTTCTGATAGCTAAAGTTGCAGTGAGAACTCTGCCAGTCTCTCACGTGTCACCAATTAACTGCTCTTGGATGGTAACCAGACTTTCTCCTACTCATAGCACATTCCAGTGGTTATAAAACAATTAATCAAAGGTCATAAAAAGGGAAATAATGATTTATTATAAATGCTAGAACAGAGGAAAAATATTGACTGGGTTTATTTATACAAAACTTTACTAATAACTTAGTTATGGTTTTCAACCTTCTATGAAGCTATGGCGCTGAGACACGTGATGGATGTTTGCCAGATAGTTACTCCTAATGGATATGCATGTAAACATTCTCTGTTGTAAACTCCTATTTCAATTTATGATTTGGTTTTTTGTATGATCTTATGGTGAACTTTTTAACATGAGATCATGTATTCTGAAAGATGTTTACATGTTGAGGACAAAGAGAAGAGTCAGAACTGAGCTGGGAATAACTGATTTGAGAGAGGAACTGAGCTTAGGAGACGTTTTTAGACAGAACTCAACTCAAGAAGAATTCAGAAGCATAGGCATAGCATTGGGAGAGAAGGCACTGAGAGTAAGAGCTTTATTGGAACAACAGAGCCAGAAGAGAGTGCAAGTTTTGAAGGAGAATGCAGAGTGGAATGACTTAGAGACTGTAGGTAACATAAAATACTAAGAGAGCAATATGCAGAACGAAGAGGGAAAGAGGAAAAAGAAGAAGCTGCAGAGAGCAGAAGGAGCAGGCAGGCTTCTCCTTACCACAGGACAGAACAGGTCCTTTCTTAATAACAAGGCAAACTGCAGGGTTGGGGATTTAGCTCAGTGGTAGAGCACTTGCCTAGGCAAGCGCAAGGCCCTGGGTTCGGTCCCCAGCTCCGAAAAAAAGAACCAAAAAAAAAATAACAAGGCAGACTTAGATTTATTAAAGGAACAAAGCTTTCTTGTTACAAACTTGGATTTAATTCATTTAGCCTTAAAGGTGTAGAAGCTTTTTCTTTTTCAAAGCAATAAAGAATGGAGCTCATTTTTTCATCCAGAGTGAGTGAGTTCTTTCTACACTGGTGCTTGGTGTTTTGCTCCATATGTGGATGTAAGTATGGATGTGTGTGTTTAAGTATGTAATTGTGAGAATGTATACATGTGTGTGAGTAAGAATGCAATTGTAAGAATGCAATTGTAAGAATGCATGTTAGCTGAACCCAACTGTTGAGTGGAAAATGTATAAATGCACATTCATGAATCTGTATATGAACTTATATAAGTTTATGCATATTTGCCTATGTAAAATTTTTTTCTTCTGGTAGTGCTGTTCACTTCTCCTGGTTCAATAGATGTTTATTGTTTCAAACTTCCCTCTAGCCTGACCCCTAGCCCAGTCCCTAAGCAAAGGCATAGGGACAAAAGGGAAAAGGCTCTAGCAATTAATCCTTTACTTTATCTCCTACTGTTTTAGAATGGGGTTCTAAGTGCCAGAGACTGCAGTTTTCTGGCCTCAGAGAATCACAGAAGGCAAGTCAGCTGCAGTAGCATAGTAACTTAGATATAAATAAATAAGTAAATAAGTCACAGTAGCAGAGTAACTTAGACTTACATAAGTAAACTTTTTATTATTATATACAACCCTAAATATCTCCTAAGACAAAGTCTTACCTTCCACTGACACTCTTCCTCCTCAATTGCCTCAAGAAGAACCAACTAGAAGAAGACCCCTGCCAGGGCTTGCCCCTGACAGATTAGGAGAAGATTTTTATCAAAATATATTAAAGTTAATTTTTAAGTAATAGAAATATAGTATAATAGAGATGTTTCAAATCTTTTGGCAATTAGTATTACTTCTTAGCAGAAGTAATAAAATAATTCATTTTAGATAAAAAATGAATTGCCATTTTAAATGAGGATCTCTCTTAATCTAGAGAAGTTATAATCATCTGACAGACTATATCACTTTTTAAAAAATGAATTTAACGTATAAAATCTCAGATTACAAACTAGCATTTTCCCATACTTTGCTCTTTGTTAAATATATTCTGAGGTTCCAATAAACTTCCATCCATGTACCTCTTCAATACATTTTAAAAGATTTACTTCTAAGTCAGTGTACAAAACACTGTATTTCAAGATTTTACAGTATACCATGAAATATATATTAACTAACTTTGTACACATAGAGTAAACATGTGTGTTTACTTTTATCTACATTATTGTGGATGTTCAAGATCAAGCAAAATATATGTATCTACATGTGTTTGACTAAAAAAAGCACAGGTGATGCAAAGTAACCTGAAGAATTATGAGTAATAGCAAATTATTATTGTCACAAACTGCTAAGGCTTAAATTAGTCAATTAGAAAAAAGAACGGTCCCACTTGGTGTTTCATATATTAGTCAAAATTAGTTTGAGGCAATTAAGATGAAGGTCATTGAAAATATTGCTACTGAGGGGGCAACTTCAGTAGCAATGAGGCTTAAAATGTTAAATTTTAAGCTTAATTAGATATAGAGGCTCCATTGGTATTTCTTCCCCTAGACCCTATTCTCACATACCCTTTCTTGCAAATTATTGTATGTGATGTCTTATCTTGGCTCTCCTCTTAATTAGTTTTGGAATGAACAAAAATACAAATTTCTTGGAAATCCTATATTTTTTTGACCACATTATTTGAAATCGGAATACCCACAGTAAATGTGGTTTGCCTTTTCTGGTGGCATCACAGATAAAGGGTTATGGAGGAAGGCAACTGTTTTATGCCTGTTTGCCTTCATCCTTGCTGACAAGTTCATCTACCCCTTTCCCATGCCATTCTTTCACAGATATTAGATATCACTTTGTTTTCTTTTTAATTTTATTTTGTTGGATATTTTATGTATTTACATTTCAAATGTTATCCCCTTTCCATGCTCTCCCACATGCCTTCCCCCCTACTCATGCTTCTATGAGGATGCTCCCACTCTTCACCCACTCCAACCTCAAAGCCTGGGCATTACCCTATGTTGGAGAAATGAGCCATCACCTCACCAAGGGTTTTACCTCCTACTGATGCTCATGTGTACTCATTAGTTGATGGTTTAGTCCCTCAGAGCTCTAGTGGGGTCTGATTGGTTGATACTGTTGTTCTTCCTTGAGTAACATCTTTCCTTCATAGTTCATTGAATACTATTCAAACATCATAAAATCATCATATCAAGGGAGACAATTGAAGATAGTGTAGTAAGTACACTCACAAAGTTGCATAATGATCAGGATTTATTATTACAAATGATAGAATATCCTTGTGTGCTGAAGTACACTAAACCATTATTGGATTATTTCTCTATTTTTGAAAGCCCTTGGAAACTAGTTATTAAATTTATGCGTTCAAACATTTATTTATTCTATCTCCCATATTAATAAAATATTTCATATTAACTTGAATTATTTTAGTTTTAATTTAAAATAAAATTTTAATTAAAATATAATTACATCACTTGACTCCTTTTCTTTTTTCAGCACCTATCACCATCCCTCCAAATATTTCCATATCCCACAGTCTCAATTTTATCATCCCTTCCAGTTACTAATGCTATGTATATGCATAAATATATAAATATTATAAATATGCAATATTACATATTTATGTATGTACAAATATACAAAAGCAACCTTCTAAGTCTTTTTCTTGTTTGTGCATATATTTGTTTTTATATATGACCATGTTGTCTTTGGCAAGTAATTATGGGCTTGTCCTAGGAAAAGATTAATTCTACATCTTTCAGAAGTTATAGACTTCCTATAATTTCTTGTCCCAGTCATTCATGTTCTATACTCATATCTGAAGATTTGAAACAATGAATCACAGATGAGAGAAAATATTAGACATTTGCCTTCTAGGTTATCTCACTCATTGTAAGACTTTGTAAATACATTCACTTCCCAGTAAATTTAAGATGACTAGTATTCCATTTTGTCTATATGCCATATTTTTTATTGTCCATTCATCTATTGAAGGATATTTAGGGTGTTTTCTTTTTCTTTTTTTCTATTTCCTAGATACTGCTTTAATCATTGGTTCCTGGATTAATATTTACTACTTTTCTTTGTTTTATATGACTTTAATTGAAAATAGGTTCTTGTCTCACATCACACACCGCAGCCAGTTTTCTCTTTCTCTTCCATCCACATATCTAAGCAACCCTCCCATCTCCTCTCTCCCCGAAATCCCCACCTTCTCGGTATCCCTTCAAAAATGAGCAGGCATTCATAAAAAGACAGCCAAACAATACAAAACAAGGTTAAAAAAATAAGACAAGGCAAAAGCCTTCATATCAAGGCAGGACAAAGCAACTCTTGTAAGGTGAAAAGGGTCACAAAAGCAGGCAAAGGAACCAGAGACACTTTAGTTCCAACTGTTAGGAGTCCCACAAATCATCACATTAAAAGTCATAACACATAAGTTAATGATCTGGTGCAGTCCCCAGAAGGCCCCTCCTTGCTGCTTTAGTCTCTGTGTGCCCATGTGAGTCTTGCGTGTTGATTCAGTGAGCTATTTTTCCCCTGGTATCACCAGGACCTCTGACTCCTACAGTCTTTCTTCTCCCTTCTATAAAGTTCCCAACTTCTAAAGGAAATGATCCAGTGGAGACCTCTGATTTAAATGGCTCTTTACATAATGTCGTGTTGGTCTTCGCACTGACTGCCATGTACTGCCTGAGGAAACCTCTGTAATGTAGACTAGACAAAGCACTTATCTGCTCAGGCAAACGAGGCTTAAATGTAGGGGTGATGGTTCTATTAATGTACCAGCCCAACCCCTCTTCCATGAGCTGGGTCAATGCTGTCCTTTGCAATGCTCAACCACTGCTATTTTTCAGAGAGCAACCCTCTATAGTAGTTTAAGTATCTCTATCGCAGCCTCTCAGACAACAACAGAGACAAATGCAGCTCAGTCCCACCACCGGAAGAACCCAACTATGAAAAGATGGCCCATTTATACTCTGCATCTTATATTCCTTAAAGGTCTCTCTAGGGTCACTCTCATAGAGTCTTGGAAACTTCCAATGACTTTTGCTTTCACACCACCCACTCAGTGTTCCCCAATTCCAGATGACTCTTACTGCAAACTTTCCCTGCATTCTTTTTACTCCCCCTCACCTGATCACCCTCACTCTTACTATCTTCCCTTTTCAAAGGAGATCTATATGTACCCCTGGAGCCTTGTCCTTTACCTAACCTCTCTGTGTCTTGGGATTGTAGCTTGATTATTGTTTGCTTAACAACTAATATAGACAGTGACTCAGGGATGGTTCAACATATAAAAATCAGCAAATAAAATCAACCATATAAATAAACTAAAAAGAAAACAAAAACAAAACAGAAATGATCACCATGCTAACATGCTGAAAAAGTCTTTGACCGAATCCAAAACCCCTTCATGATAAAGTCCTGGAAAAATCTGGGATAAAATAGACATTCTTAAACATAATAAAGGCAATTTACAGCAAGCCTATACCCAATACCAAATTAAATGTAGAGAAACTCAAAGCAATTCCACTAAAATCAGGAAAAAGACAAGGTAGTCCGTTCTCCATATCTATTTAATGTAGTACTTGAAGCTTTAGTTAGAGCAAATAGACAACTGGAGGAGATCAAGAAGATACAAATTGAAAAACAAGAAGTCAAAGTATTATTGTTCTCAGATAGTGTAATAGCACACACATAAAGGACCCAAAAATTCAAATATGAACTCCTATACCTGATGAACACTTCCAGCAAAATGGTTAGATACAAGATTAATTTAAAGAATCAGCAGTTTACTTATATTCAAATAAAATTTTAAGGCTGTATTTTTATCATGGAATATGTTTATTTCTCAATTTATTATGGTAGTAGTTTTGAGCATACAGTAAGTAGTTTAGTTTGGCAGCTATAATTATGTTTTGGTCTTGTGTAGTTGTGTATTTTGAGGTTGTAAATTCTTTTTGTAACTTTTCTTGAATAAGTTTTGGTTCTCTGAACTTGTTAAAGATCTGTCTATACAGTTAGTATGGGATGCTCCTCATTCACCTACAGCTACGTATTGGCTGGATTGTGTGTCAATCTGACACAAATCACAGCCATCAAAGAGAAAGAAGCTTCAGTTGAGGAAATACCTCCATAAAATCTAGTTATAAAACATTTTCTCAATTAATGATTAATAGGGGAGGGCCAAGTTTATTGTAGGAGATGCCCTTCCTGGGATGGTCATCATTCATTATATAAGAAATCAGGTTGACTAAGCTGTGTGGAGCAAGTCAATAAGTTGCAATCTTCCATGGCGTCTGAATTAGCTCCTGCTTCCCAATTCTTGCTTTGCTTGAATTCCTGTTCTGACTTCCCTTGGTAACTAAAAGCAGTGTGGAAGGGTCAGCTGATTAAATCCTTTTCTCTCCAAATTCCTTTTAGGCCATGATAATTTGTCACAAGAATAGAAAGCCTAACTTTGACAGCTTATATTTTCAAGATTTTGTCCTCTGATGCTATCTATCCTATGTTCCTTACATTGCTTTCCTGTGCTATTTAAAAAATGTCATATCCTTTGCCTGTTTTGTCTATATCCTCTCTCTACTTTAAGTCCTGATATTCTATCTTCTGCTTAATTTATTCTATTTGTCAATACATTTTTTTTAGTGCTCTACTTGGGATATTGAAATTTACAACTCTATCTTTATTTAAGTTTATGTTGTCTTAAATATTTCTGTATTTTATTGAATTCAATTTTCAAATGTTGAATTAGCTTCATAATTTAGTATAGCCAGGTATTTGTATTTTCTTGGATATTACCCAAGTAATATATTCTTACCCTTTTGAAGGTAAAGAAAGTGTTCATATTTTTTTAATCCCTTGACTTTGATGAAGATTATGATTGTTCTCTTAAATTTATGTTTAATCTATATAGTTCTTGTTAGACACAAGCTATATAACTCAAGGGAATTTGATGAGAGACATTCTCCCTTAACCATTCATGTTTTTATTGTTGTTGTTGTTTGTTTGTTTGTTTGTTTGTTTGGACAACTTGACATCTGCATGAAGGATTTTTTCTTTGAGTGTGTGTTACAATGTGACTTTCTGTAGATTGGACCACTACAATCTAACCATGTGGTTTACCAGCCAGGTAAAACTGGGGAAAGAAATTTTTATTTGGACCCTGCCAAGATGGCTCATAAATCATGGGTCTGGAGCTAATATTATGTGTGCATAGGTGAGAGAGGGAAGATATATCTCACTAATCAAAATTGGCTCTTGAGCAAAGAAAATTTACAAGACACAGTTGTGGACCTAGGACTGTATGTTTGAGGATGGCTCAAGTGAGTGGTAAGGAGGGAGTTTGACAGGGTAACTTAGAGAAGAAAGGTCTTACTTTGAAAAAGTGGCTACAAATAGGTGGACCATAGTTTGAGTGTCTGGAACTAGATTTGGGGTTAATCTGCATTCTTTAACTTAGTGTTATATTTTCAGAGTCCATCTATCCTGTAGCTCTTAAGGATTTACATTGTTTCATTGCTGAGTAATTATTATTTAGTTATGGACTTTATGAATTATTCCTACATTTAGACTGCTGCCAGCTGTGCTGCTATAGATACTTTAATCTAGACTAATTAATTGCATGACTTAGTTCCTACATACTATTAGATCAATGAATGTTGTTGGTAGTACATATATGATAAGTTCATATGTGATCATAATTTCATTCACATTCTTTCCTAGTGGAGGTCACATTTGAATTTAGAGAAGGGATAACCATAGATGCCTCAAATAAATTGAACAGAACTCTGAAATTCAAATTGCAAAGATTTCAGTCTCATGCAAATTAAAAGTTAAGGGAAAATTATTCTAAAAGTCTTCAAATATACAAAAATATTTTATGACTTGCTTGTTAAACAGAAGGAACTTACATAAAGCATCAGCTGTTTATTTAAAAATTGCTTGCAAAAAACATCAACATACTGAGAGGAATATCAG
Source organism: Rattus norvegicus (assembly GCF_021556685.1). NCBI lineage: Eukaryota > Metazoa > Chordata > Mammalia > Rodentia > Muridae > Rattus > Rattus norvegicus. The sequence continues at coordinate 25,805,444 of NC_141547.1, forward strand.
AAAATCATTTTGTTATAGTTGAAAGCAAATGATAGAATGGATCATCTTCCTGACTTTCAGTCATTTTAAAATCCCCCAATCATTGTTTGATGAAATCTACATATATAGAAAGCTGATAACTAAAACCTTGTGCTTCTACTGGTATTTAGAATTTGACAACCCAGTGAATCTTCAAACCTTGACTTACATATTTGGGGCTGAAGTTGAAAAGAAATGATTGAGAAGTTAGCTGAGGAATACAAATTTGAGGCACAGCCTGTAATGGAAAAAAAGATTTGTTCACCAGTCTATCAAACCAATGGTCCACAGGTTCTGCTAATGAACAAACGATGACTCATAGTTAAATACTAAACTCTTAAGGTTAGTAATCTAGGCTATGTAGGGCTTTATTCTTTCCTCTTCCCATTTATTTATTTTTATTCTTTAGTCCTTTCTTACAGTCCAGATTTCAACCCCCTCGAGGTCTGCCCACCCACTGTTTCCCATCTCATATCCCCTTTCCCATTCTCTGTCTCCCAGAGGATGTTCCCATTCCTCACTCCCTACTCCACCCCACCAGGCCTCCGTACTCCCTGGGGTCTCATGCTTCTCTAGGGTTAGATGCATCTTCTTTCCCTGAGGCTGGACCAGCCAGCCTTCTGCTGTGTATGTGTTGGGGCCTCATTTCAGCTGGTATGTGCTGCCTGGTTGGTGGCTCAGTGCCTGAAAGGTATCAGGGGTCCAGGTCAGTTGAGACTGTGGTCTTCTCATGGGGTCATCCTCTTCCTCAGTTTTTTCCAGCTTTTCCCTAACTCAACAACAGAGGTCATCAACTTCTGTTCATTGGTTGGGTGCTAGTATCTGCACCTGACTCTTTCAGCTGCTTGTTGAGCCTCTCTAAGAGGGCAGCCATGCTGAGATCCTCTCTGCAAGCACAGCACAGCATCAGGAACAGTCTTAGGCCACAGGACTCCCCTTGAGCTGAATCCCAATTTGTGCCTGGCATTGGGTCTCCTTTCTCTCAGGCTCTTCTTGATTTTGTCCCTGCAGGTCCTTCAGACAGGAAAAATTCTGGGTCAGCCTTTGACTGTGGGATGGCAACTCCATCCCTCCACTTGATGTCCTGTCTCTCTACTGGAGGCGGACACTACAAATCCCCCTCCCGACTGTACAGTGCTTTATCCCTCGGACACCTGAGAGTCTCTCACCTCCCATGTCTCTAGTACATTTTAGAGAGTCCCACCACTTCCTACCTTCTGAGTTTAGCTGTTTTCACTCTGTCTGCTGGCCCTCGGGGCTTCAGTCCTGTTCTCCCCAAATACCTGATCATATTCCCCCCTTCGCCTCCCTGTTCCCTCTCCTACCCAAGTCCCGCTGTCTCTCTGCCCCTCAGGACTGCTTTCTTTTCCCTTCCAGGTGGGATTGAGGCATCCTCACTTGGATATAGGACCTTATTCTTAAAGCAGATGTATGTCTTTTAAAAACTAATAACCATATTACATATAGTATTATAAGAAATTGCTCCCATTTATTAATGCTTCCGTACATTTTTATTACTGTTCTTTTTATCTTATTTTGGGTAGAATCTTTCAACTGTGTTTCATTCCTTCAAAATTCCAATTAAAATGTTAATTGCTTTCATCACCATTAATGTTTAATTTATACAGTTTAGCATTTCTTTTAATCACATGGGGGTATTTGATTACGGAATGGACAGATCAGTAGGAATTGTGGAATATTTAGTTATTCGGGGTCAATATGTATACAAACTTCAAGTGTGTGATTGCTTATCAAGACATGTATTTTACTGATTTATGTCAGCTTTTAATCCCATCTCTTAAAAGATTCTTAATATACTTTCTCTTAAAAAACCAGTATACGGGGTTGGGGATTTAGCTCAGTGGTAGAGCGCTTGCCTAGGAAGCGCAAGGCCCTGGGTTCGGTCCCCAGCCCCAAAAAAAAGAACCAAAACAAAAAAAAAAACAAAAAAAAAAAACAGTATACATTAGTATTATTCCTTATGGTTTTTGGGCTTCCTGCTTTCTCTCTCCTAACAATTCCTGTTACTTTTCTGTGTCCTGGTGTGGAATGGTATATATAAAAACACATTTCTAGGACCTAACACTAGAATTATTCCTTCATGGCAATAATTTCTATGTCTTTTAGCTGTAATTTAGTAAATAATCATGTCATGTGTATCTTTAAACAAATATCAATACACAAATAACGGCTTTGTGTATTTTTTTAATGTGTTTTATGTGGAATGTGACTGTTGTGGTATGGAGGCTATGCTGATTTGCTTCAAAAGTAGAAAATACTTGCTTATTTGCCTAAACAGTGCCTTTCATAGCCCAGCCTTAAACCCCTATGTATGGCAATTGGCTAGGAGTACATAATAGCTTTACATTCACATCCAGGTTCTGGAATTATAAACATGCACCTTCACACTCATTTTCTTCATGTTTTTCCTAATTGAAAACACAACTCCCATGGTATAACTTCATATTTGAAATTTTAAAATTGGGAAATATATGAGTAATTTCTTTAACTCCAAGTGTTGCTGTTCTTTATTGATTACTTCTCCTGAAAACCTTGTTTGTTTTTCAAGGTGTTTATTTATTCCTGTGCAAATTGGTTGAAAAATTAATGCAAATTTTTGCATATTTTCTCTATTATCTATTTTATGAGTGCAACTATTGTTTCTTTTGTTACTTTTGTGCATTATTATTATTATAATTATCATTATTATTGCTTTAAATGTTTTTTACAGTCCAGTTATTTCATGACTCTTGGTACCCCCTCTGACAGTTCCTCATCCCATTCCTCCTCTCTCCTGCCTTCAAGAACATGTCTGCTCCACCCTACACTTCCTACCTCAGGGGGTCTCAATCTCTCTAGGGTTACATGTGTCTTCTCTCACTGAGGCCAGAACAGGCAGCCAACTGTGTGCCATGGGTCTCAGACCAGCTGGCGTATGCTACCTGGGTGGTGGCACAGTGTCTGAGAGATCTCAGAGGTCCAGGTTAGTTGAGACTCCTGGTCTTTCTGTGGGGTCGCCTTCCTCCTTGGCTTCTTGCAGTCTTTTCCTAATTCAACCACAGTGGTCTCTGATCTCAGTCCAATGGTTGGCTGTAAATATCTGTGTTTGTCTTAGTCAGCAGCCAGTAGGGCATCTAAGGTGACAGCCTTGTTGGCTTTCTGTCTATAAGCACACCAGAGCATCAACAATAGTGTTAGGCCTTGGAGCCTCCCCTTGAGGATCCCAAGTTGGGCTGCTCACTGGACCTTCTTTCCCTCAGTCTCCTCTCTGTTGTTGACACTGCAGTTCTTTTGGAGGGGAAAAATTCTGGTCTCTATCTCCTTCTCTCTGTGTGGGATGACAGCCCCATACCTCCACTTGACTTTTTTTTATTATTTTATCAATAAGCTGTATTTCTGTTATTTTAAATCATGTTTTATGATAATGTAAAGGACAAGAAATAAAATCTTTTATTGTAGTTTACAAGTTTCATATTGCTATTAAATTGGCCCTATCATTTTTATTTTCTATTTGATAACATTCTTCAGTAGGAATTTGCAGTCCTAATAAGCCTGTATAAAAGGCAATCCAGGTATTTTATTTATTAGCCATATGCCTAGATTAGGTAGATATAGGGCTGTACTAACATATCCCCCATCTATGAGGACCTTGTGTTTCTTGCTGTTTCTCCTGGCTATGTCATTCTGGTTCATTTCAGCTTCTTCCTCCTCTCTCTTCCTCCTCCCTTTCTTCCTCTAACTGTAACAACCCTCATCTTGAAACTCCAGTCCCACCTTTCTCCTTCCACTGCCTGATCACAGGCTCTAGCCTTTTATTGACCAGTTAAAATATGGAGAAGGTTCACATGGCCTCACTTGAGGAAGTGAGGATCTGTTTGTTGGCAACAACCATATATTGAGGAACCAATATTTAGAATACAGGCAGCACCAGACCAATCCAATACATTTCCCTTTTTTTTGTCCAGTTGAAAAGGCTCTTTATCTTATAGTAACAAACAACTTATAGTGGGGACTATTATGAAACAATTATGAAAATTTTTAGGTATAAGTAACATTTAAAAAGTCTAGTTTGCATTTGGTAACTTAGATAAGGTATTTTACCCTGTAGCCTCACTAAATAGTTTACAATTCTATATCTAAATTATTTTCTATTTTAACTTGTATTATCATACTAATAACATGTTTTCAAATCTGGAACATCTTCTTAAATATTTTTTTCTTGTGTTTGTTTGTTTTATTTTTTACACTCCAGACTTTATCCCCCTCCCGGTCTACCCTCTGCCTCTCCCACATTCCATTCTTCCCCTGATCCTTCTTCTCTAAGAGGATGTCCGCACCCCAACCCCACCTAACCAGATCTTCCCACACCTTGGGGCCACAATTTTCTCAAGGGTTAGGTGCATCTTCTCTGACTGAGTCCAGACCTGGCAGTCCTCTGCTATATATGTGTTGGGGGCCTCATATCAAATAGTGTATACTGCTTATTTGGTGATCCAGTATCTGAGTGATCTCAGGGGTCTAGGTTTATTGAGACTGCTGGTCTTCCTATAGGGTCACTCTTCTCCCCAGTTTCTCCAAGCTTTTCCCTAATTCAACCACAGGGATCACAAACTTCTCTCCACTGATTAGGTGTAAATATCTGCATCTGACTCAGCTGTTTGTTGGGCCTATCAGAGGGCAATGGTGATAGGCCTCTGTTTGTAAGCACACCATAGCATCAGTAATAGTGGAAGGCGTTGGGGCCTCCCCTTGAACTGTATCCCATTTCGGACCTGTCACTGGAACTCCTTTTCCCCAGGATCCTCTCCATTTTTTGTCCCATAATTATTTGTAATCATCCTCTAAAATAACAACATATCTACAAGTCATAAAAAGACCAAAACCATCTACCCCTACATAAGGGACTGGATGATAGTCCTCTTATGATTGCTTCCTGCTGAATTGAGATTAAAAAAAAGACGTTTGCAGGCCCAAAATGAAATTGAAAATATGGTTTAACTAAAGGAAAGCTAGCTGTCATCATATGTTGTCCATTCTGTAAGTGCTGAGAATTCTCTTGTTGAAAAAAAAACTTATTGAGTTTAACTGACACGTGTTTACTTTGTCCATTAAATCACAATCATTATTTTATTTTTTTAATATTTATTTTCTGTGTATGGGTGTTTTGCCGTTTTGCCAGCGTATGTGTCTGTGTACCTTGTGCATGGCTATTTCAATTGAAGTTTTTGGAGGGTATTAAATCCTCGGGGATTGGAAAGGCAGAAGGCCTTAACCACTATGTGGCCACTGAGAATTAAACCCAGTTCCTCAGGAAGTGCAGCCACCGTTATTAACTGGTGAGCCATATCTCCAGCTGCCACTATATTTTCATTGTTTCCTCTAATCTCTGACTTCCATCTCAGGTAAAGCAGGGCTACATATCATTTGCATGCCTAATGATTTTGAAGATTGTATTGAGTTCTTCCAAGGAACAGAATTCTGTCTTCCTAGATGTTATTTCATGGTGTTGCAAACAATTATTGTGGTGTAGCCCTGAGATACTGGTGTCTGTATTTGGAGTCAGAGGGAAGAGGGCTAACGATACTTTCCAGAATAGCTTTGGTTCTGAAGGAAGCCTGTGGCCAATCTGAGATAAAGTTTGGAAATTATACTACAGTTGAAGAAATTAACAGTATACATCCATTCTAACAAGATAGAAATAAACCTGTCGATACTGTAAAACACACAATTACAGTATTACGAATGTTCTAAAACATAGCATAAAGTAGACTCAGTGTATAACGTTCAGAGTAACATGAGTATGATCACTATTTGTTCATGCCAAAGTAATCTTACACTTTGAAAATATAATTAGTGTAAATAACTAGCACTTCAGCATGTTTGATTAACACGGAAGAGTTCAAGGGTTGAGTTGAAATGTTCCAACACAGAGCTGATAATTTGTTTCCCTGTTAGGTTTGATGCTAAAATGCTGCTTTAGGTTCTATTAATTAGGCTCTTTGAAAAGTTTTGCCTCTAAGAAAACAGCTTGTTTGCTTGCATCATATCTTGAAAACTAAATCCTTCCTATTACAATAAACCTTTAAAGTTACATGCCTTTGGGCAATATTTTAATGAAAGTTTCAAAACAAAATCTGTTAAGCAAAACATAAAGAAGTTCAGGAAACTCACTGTAGACAAATCCCTAAGGAAAATGAAAATTAGTATGAAATAGGCTCCTATTTTTACATTACTGGGGAATCGTGTCACATTTAATTAATTATGGATCACATAACCTATACTTGCTACATTATTTATCTCAAACTTATATTCCCTTAGGTTTAGAAATGAATTCTTTAAACAGATTATTAAAATAAATGTGGTACTTTGTAATGATATTAACAATAAATTTTTTCTTGAAATATGTAACCTAGGATACATTGGATAAATTCAGATCTTTATTAAATCTAATGAATTTTATAATTTCTCATAAAATCTATACTTGAGTTAGGTGTCAGGAACTGTTTTTGTTTTGTTTTCCTATTCTTCTCAGATGTAAAATTGTTAAATTTTCAAGTGGTTTTCTGAATTTTGGTTTTACAAAATACAGAGAAAATATACCTTTTAAAATTAGTGACATACATACTGTCTTAGTTAGGGTTTTACTGCTGTGAATAGACACCATGACCAAGGCAACTCTTATAAACGCAACATTTAATTGGGGTCAGCTTACAGGTTCAGAGGTTCATGCCACTATCAAGGCAAGAGCATGACAGCATCCAGGTAGGCATGGTACATGTGGAGCAGAGAATTCAACATCTTCATCTGAAGGCTGCTACTGGAAGACTGGCTTATAGACAGCTAGGATGAGGGTCTTAAAGCCCACACCCATAGTGACACACCTACTCCAACAAGACTACACCTATTCAAACAGGGCCATATCTTTTAATAGTACCACTCACTGACCTAAACATATACAAATGATCACACATGCATATTTGTCTTTAATAATGCTTTGCTTCTGTGTATGACTTTACCCTCAATTTTCTTTTTTTAATGGACATTTTATTTATTTACATTTCAAATATTTTCTCCTTTCCTGGTTTCCCCTCCACAAATCTCTTATCACATCTCCCCTGGCCCTGATTTGATAAGGTTATCCCCCCACTCCTACCCATGCCTATCTTACTACACTGGCATTCCCCTACACTGGGGCATCAAGCTTTCACAGGACCAAGGGCCTCTTCACCCACTGACATCAGTTAAGGCCATCCTCTGCTATGTATGCAACTGGAGGCATGGGTCTCTTCATGTGTACTCTTTGGTTGGTGGTTTTGTCCCTGGGAACTCTGGAAGGGGGTTTGGTTGGTTGATATTGTTGATTTTCCTATTGGGATACAGATTGGGAAAAGATCTTTACCAATCCTACATCCAATATACAAAATGTGCAAAGAGTTGAGAAGTTAGACTCTACAGAACCAAATAACCATATTTAAAAAAAGAGGTGCAGAGCTAAACAAAGAATTCTCAACTGAGGAATATCAAATGGCCAAGAAGCACCTAAAAAAGGTTTAACATCCTTAGTCATCGGGGAAATGCAAATTAAAACAACCCTGAGATTCCACCTCACACCCGTCAGAATGGCTAAGATAAAAATCTCAGGCGACAGGAGACGCTGGTGAGGATGTGGAGAAAGAGGAACACTCCTCCATTGTTGGTGGGATTACAAACTGGTACAACCATTCTGGAAATCAGTCTGGAGGTTCCTCAGAAAATTGGACATTGCACTACCTGAGGACCCAGCTGTACAATTCCTGGGTATACCCCCCAAAGATGCTCCAACATACAACAAAGACACATGCTCCACTATGTTCATAGCAGCCTTATTTATAATAGCCAGAAGCTGAAAAAAAACCCAGATGCCTTTCAACAGAGGAATGTATATAGAAAATGTGGTATATTTACACAATGGAGTACTACTCAGCTATTAAAAACAATGAAGCCATGAAACTCACAGGCAAACGGATTGAACTAGAAAGTATCATCCTTAGTGTGGTAACCAAGCTGCTAAAAAACACACGCGGTATGTACTCACTGATAACTGGATATTGGGCAAAAAGTCAGAATACCCACAAATTTTAAACACTAAAGTAATACTGAATATCATGTCAATATGTGTGAATATATTCAATATGAACCTGAAATAGAAAAAAAATTGATTCAGGTATTCGCCATTGCCATGAAAAGATTCATCATTAATATGAAATAAAGTATTATTCTGAGTAAGCATTTGAAATGAAAAAATTATGTTTGAATTAATTCATCATAGTCATACCGACATCTATTTGTAAAGTCTTAGATACTTCAAATAATTCTTCATGTTCAGAGGGCTGTGAAGATACAGATAATTTCCTTGGGAGAACTTCTGAAGAAGGAGTCAATAGCAAACATGAATTATTCACTGTGTATTAAATAATTTTCAAAAATTTTACATAATTAAGTAATAGAACCCATTCTATGAAATAATTAATGCTGCTTTTCTGTTCATTTTATAAAAAAAGAAGACAGGGGTATTTAACAAAGACATTGGCCATGTAATTAGCAGTTTCTTTAATTTATGTATATTATTTTAATTGTATGACTACATACAAGTACATTTCCCAGTTTCTAAATCTTTAACTTATGTATATTATTTTAATTGTATGACTATTTGGTCTACATGTATTTATATACACAAACCAGATCTCTAGGCTTGGAGTTAGGGATAGTTGTGAGCCGCTGTATGGATGTTGGAAACTAAACCCAAGCCTTCTTGAAAGCAGTAAGTGCTCTTAACCGCTAAGCACTCTTTCCATCATATAAGCAGCAAATTTCACATTTTGCAGTAGAGTTAAATACAATTTGATTAAAAATGTGTACTATAACCTACTATAACACATGTCATCTAAATATATGCACAGTGAATATTGTGATTTATGATCCTACAGTTTGGCTCCAAATCCATGGGATGCAGTATTGGAGAATTAGTGAATTCCACGATTTATTACTTTCTCTGCAAAATATTATATGCAAAATGAAAATTATATAACATAAATAGAAAGTAACAGTGCTATTATTATGGCATAACTAAGATGCTAACTGATATGTGCCTGCCTAGAAATTAAAAACTCAGAACAGCGAAAGATGAAGTGGAAATGCAGAGAAGCCATAGTTCAAAATGATCACAAATAAATATAAGGCTGAATGAATAAATGGTAATTTCTCCTCAATCATATAACTATGTGGCATTGATGGAAAAAATATAATTACATTTGATGAGAATATTTAGGCCATAATTGAGTATGTAGAATGAGAATGTAAGAAACTATGACTAATGTCAGAATCTTTAAACACCAAGTGCCCAGAGCCCTAGGTCGTTGTTCAACTTGTCATGTACCCAAGGAGGGGCCTCTGCTTCTCAATATCATGCATGGAGTCCCGAAATGTTGGGTTGTTGGGTTTACAGACAAATATTCTCACACTTCCCATACACTATCAATCATTTTCTGTCATTTTTCTGATTCTGCATTTTCAGGTTTTTATCATTCCTCCTCAGAACTATATTTCAAAACAACGATTGGAATGTATTATTTTTCTTAAAAATATGCAAAGATTTGTGGGTTATTTTTTCATTTGCTATCGATTTAGTTTAATAATGCCCATAACAGTATATCTGCAACGTGTCATAGGAAGCTTTCTGTCTCTTTATGTTGTACTTTTTATACAGTAAGGTAATTTTAAACATGACAGAATAATCCTAAAATTATTTTAATTCTTTAATTGCTATTGTGCATTTTCATAGTTGGTTGATCATAAAGATGAATTTTTATGCAGATATAAATTTAAATTTGGTTAAAAGCATCCACACCATCAAAATGTTAGAAAATTAGAAGTATAAAAAAATTCAAAACTATGATTTCACCCCCCCTCTGGAATCATGCATAAAATCTTAATGAAACCTGAGTGGTTGAGTTCTTTTTGAATTACTGATCATTCTGAGTACAATGTTTCACAGAATATTTTATCATTTGCCATATGTCATGTAATTATATAAATGTTGGTGTATGCTTTGAATATGCTGAAGATTAGCAGCGTTTCCTGTTTCTGGAAAGAAAATGAGAAATTAATTTGGGAAATGTCAAGTTCAGTTCATGTCAAGATGTTTTTTGTGTCATGATCCATCATGAAAGATTAAACAGATATGTTCTACTAAATAGATCAATTTGGGGCAGCAGCTGTGCCTTACATTCTTTCATTTGGCAGATTCATTCCACCTGACTTCAGAGAAATCGCTAAGATGATGTTTTCACAGGATGAATATGTTTTTATTTCCTGTGCCCAACTCGGTTCAGAAAGGCAAAGAGGATAAGGCGTGTTCCCTTGAAAACAGGAACTATAGAACTTTTTTCACATTCCAATAGTTACAGACTGAATTTAAATTAATGTGTTTAGTTTTAAGATTTATTTTAATGTCGAGAAGAATATTTATATATAACAATACTGAATGAACACATACGTTTAAATGGAATAACATTTTAAATTTTACAAGCGAAGATGGGCATAGCCTATGATATCCTAAGCTACTAATATTGATACAGGGAAGAAAAGGAGTTGTTCATCATTCCAAGTCAGGAGTTATTTTAAAAGTCTTCATTATATTTTTGTTCAACAAAATTCAGCTCATATTCTCTGTTTAGCTATGGATTATGACAATATATCACTGTATTATCTGTGATGGTAAGTTATCTTTAATGGGCTTCGCCTAGTACATTTTTTAGTAGTAAATATATATCTTGAAACTATAGATGTCAGTTAATATTTGAATTATTTTGAATACATTTTTGTACTTTATTTGCATAAATTTTGTTATAATAGCTTGTAATAATGGTTTTCAAAAAACTCCTTTGTCTTGCCCCTCAGATGTCTTATAACAATTTATTACATGCTAATGAAAGATAATCTCAACAGCTACACATATAACATGTGTTGTTTCTCATAGGTGATTAGCTGTTATGTTTCTCATAAGTCTCTAATGCATACAAAAAGACCTTACCAAATATGGGGGAGTTTGATCAAAGAGTAATTAGTTCTTGGTACAAATGTATTTTTTGAATAATATTTTCTTCATACACATGGGAAAATAATGTCCTAATGATAGTAATGAGAAGTAAGTCATTCTCTTGAATAGAGAAACACGCTGTTCATTGTTATAAAGAACACAATTACTTTATTTTCCCTTGAAATATAATAGCATGACCTTCAGTTCAATAACCTCACAAACATTATTTTTTCTATAGTTTATTTATGCACACATTTTTTAAAAATGTATCTTTTCTATAACAGCTTAAAACTTGTTATTGTATCTTTGGGGATTGACACTTAACATAAAGTACATTCTGCAAATTCTTTCAAAAACTACAAGGACACAATAATTCTTTCAGCAGATTATTCTATATTTTAAAGCTCTGTTGATTTAGGCCATCTCTTTGGAGAATTCACTCAATTCTCTAATGCAGCATGAAATGGGAGGAGTTTCCTGAGTAAATAGTTTATAATTAATTATTATAAATAGATAAAACAGTATATTTACTTACAAAATACACATTTACACACACATATAGAACTGAACTTTATATATCAGAATATCTGTTATTGTTCTATTGAGTTATATGATCAATACAAAATAAAACAAAATTTTCCATGAAATACAAATATACAAAGTGTTTGTGACTTTCTGTAAAAAGAGTCTGTCAGAGAGTTTCCTAGACACAATTATGCAATATAGAATAAGTAAGAAAGTAAATAAATAAATAAATATATGGAAACAGCTCAGGTTATTTTTCTTCCTCTCAAAAATGTAGATGCACCATTTCTAAAATCTGCATAGTTATTAATGTGACAAGAAGAATTAAAAAATTACACACATTGCTCAAAGTAAGTTTCTGAATTCCTGATCTTGGCAATTCTCAAGTATTTCAGAAACAGTGCTGCAGTTGATGGGGCCCAATATTTTGTAACTCATTACTGGCAGGATCCAGCCTAAAGACAAAACATCCCTATATATTCTCCCATAGGTAAGTGAAGGAATACATCAAAAAGTCCTCATTATTTATCAGTGCTCTACAAATAATGTATTTAAAATTTTGTATTCTTTCAAAAATTCTACAATATTAATGAAGTATAAAGTGGCATAAAGATACAGAATACCAGGTTTAAGCAGTAATTTGCTTAAACAAAGAGCATTTGCAACAAAATATCATAACAATCAAGGGTAGAAATTCTTGAACAAGAATGGACCTGAGTCTGAACGTTCTATATTTCCCAGTTTCTAAATTGGAATGATATGCTATGCAAAGAATCTGGCTGTGGCTTTTGCATATCCACCTCTCAGCTTATGGAAATGAGGGATATTAATGCTAACATAAACTTGGTGTGTTTGCACAAATAATATTACATTTCTTCATCTCTCTTTCAAAATTCAGATCTTCTGTCAGCATGCGATATCAAGTAGGAACAAGATAATGTTGGAGAGGGGAAGAGGATGAATCCACTCCTTGTCACTTGCTCATACAGTTCACTATTATTTTTTATTTTTACTTAATTCTGAATATACTGGTTCTACCACATGCTAACTTGCTTGTGGGTTCTGTTAGCCATACCTATCTATCTATCTATCTATCTATCTATCTATCTATCTATCTATCTATCAATCAATCTATCCTATCTATCTATCTACATATCCATCTGTATGTTTATTTACTTAATTTGTGCTGCATAATTCATTTCCTTATAGGTATGTATTATCACTTGGTTTCACACAATTATGTCTTCTGTCTGGACAGTGACCTACTTACATAATAGGTGGTGTTGAGCAAATAGGGCATAATTTGGATTTATTCCAAAGTGTAAGGAGGGATGACTATATACTGCTTTCATGTATTTGCACATGTACAGAAACTAGCCATCATTTATAAGGTTTATGTACTTGTTTAGAAAGGCAAGATATAGGAAGTTAAATCTAAAGTTTAATTTAGTGTTGTGATAATCAGCAACCTGGGCAACTGAGGTTTTTGTATTAGGTGAATGAATATACATCATATAAAAATATCCTCCAATTACAAAATCAACAAATATTAATGGCCTAGCTTTGGTAGACATTGTCTAGGGATTCTTTGGCTAATTATGTAAATTTACCATTTTGTCAGACTAATGATAATCGTATTTACTCTTACAATATTTATAAATATCTTTGAAAACCTATCTTATGCTGAATACTCAGAATAATTTTGACTGTACATTTTTAATTTTTCTGGAAATCTTTATGACAGTGCCAACAAGAATACTGCTGTCTGGACATGTCATTCTTTGCTATTGAAGTATAAGCTCTTAAGGAGATAAGATTAACTTTCTAAACGATGCTTCATGAAGATATTAAAAAAAAAAACAAACTAAAAACCTGCTGTGGTGAGACCACAGCATGCATTCTAATTAGTTTCCAAAAGAAAGAACATTCTAAAATGTCAAGTTCCATTTAAAATTTGCAATTGATGTGTTAATAACTGTGTCTACCCAGCTAAAGACTTTTCTCTTTTTCTGTTTGTTAAATTAATTATTTTATTTGTTTACATTTCAAATGATATTCCACTCCTCAGTTGGTTACCCCTTCATACACCTCCCACCCCATCCCCCTCTCCCCTCTCTGAAGGTGCTTCTTCACCCACTCAAAGGGTCCCACTTCACACTGCTCTAGCACCCCCCTATGCTGGGCCTTCAGGCCTCCAGAAAATCAAGGGCCTCCCCTCCCATTGATGTCAAATAAGGCCATCCTCTGATACATATATATCTGGAGCCATTGTCCCCTCCATGTATACTGTGTGGTTGGTGGTTACTGTTTGGATGGGAGTTCTGGGTGGTCCAGGTAGCTGATATTGTTCTTCCTAGAGGTTTATAATCCCCTTCAGATCCTTCAGTCCTTTCCCTGGCTCTTTAATTGGAGTCCTTGGGCTTAGTCCAATGGTTGGCTGTGAGTATCTGCATCTGTACTGTTCAGGTGCTGGTAGAAGCACTCAGGGAACAGCCATACCAAGCTCTTCTTAGAATTAGCAATGTTATGGGTGGTTGGTTTCTGAAGATGGGTTGGATCCCTAGGTAGCGCAGTCTTTTATTTGCCTTACTTGTCTCTGTTCCATATTTTGTCCCTATCTTTCTTTTGGACAGGAATATTTCTGGGTGAAAAATTTTGAGCTGCTTAGGGGGTCCCATCCCTCAACTGCAGGGGTGGGAGGGAGTTGTACCTACCTACTGGTTATACTGGTGTCTCTACAGGTTTATACTCCCCTATGTTGTATTTTTAGGCTAAAATCACCCCTGTTGTGTCCTGGGAGCCTCTTGCTTCCATGGAATCTGAGGTTTTCAAGTGGCTCCCCGCAGTTCCCCATCCCCCCAGTGCTACATGTTTTTATTAAATTTCCTGTTCCTGTATATTTCTCTCCTGTCCCAATACCTGATACTAATCCCTGGTTTTTCCATCTCCCTCTTTCCTGCCTCCAAGGCCCCTCCCTCTCTCTCCCTCCTTTGTTTTGTTTCCCTTTCTATGTAGAATTGAAGCCTCTAGATTTTGGTCTTCCTTCTTCTTAGATTCCACATGGTTGTAGGTTGTATATTTTCATATGTCAATGTGAAACATTGGTTGGGTGTAAATATCTGCATCTGAGGCTTTCAGCTGCTTATTGGGTTTTTAGGGGGCAGTCATGATAGGTCCCTTTTTTGTGAGCACTCCATAGTGAAAGACCTCCGGAGAGGACCTTTCCCTCAGGAGGAGACCCAAGCACCCAATGACCGAGCCGAGTCCACTCGGATGCAATCAGCAAGAGGGTTTATTGGAAAACACAGGTACCTGCGGGCACACAGTCTCTTTGGAGGACTTGCGCGCCCAGCAGCTCCAGCATGGGGCTTTTATAGGGTTTGGGGAAGCAGAAGCGGGCGTACAGAAGCAGATGCATAGTTACGGGGATTGGTGGATTCAAACGAGGCACATAGACATGTTCACATATGATTGGCTATTTCACATGATGAGGTAATAAGGTATAGCTACACACATTGGCAGGTTTGGGGCGTCCTGAATGTCGGGGGCTGGGGGCTTATCTCTTCCTGCCAGGTGGCCTGTGAGTCAGATCCGGTACTCCTGGTCTGTTCTGCATTCCTTTCCTTTTATGGTCTGTTAGTTCTAGCGGCAGGGAGGGGCTGCCTGGACTTGCTTTTCACAGTGTTTAGTCCTGAGTTTGTGAATTTTGAAACTCACTCTTTTAACTTCATATTTTTAAACCTTAAGTCTGTATAATATTCCTTTCAATGGGCTCTACAATTTCCCTCTGCCCACTGTAGGGCCTTTCATCTAGAGTCCCTCCCTGTGAGTCCTAACAGTCTCTCACTTCCCAGGTCTCTAGTTCATTCTGGAAGATTCACGTACATCCTACTTCCTGAGGTTGCCTGTTTCCATCCTTTCTGCTGGCACTCAAGGCTTCAGTCCTTTTCATCCATTCAATACCAGATCATGTCCTCCTCTTCCTGCCCCCATTCCCCTTTCCTCCCAGGTCCCTCTGTCCCTCCCCATTGTGGTTGCTTTTTTCTCCTTCCCAAGTGGGACTGAGATGTCCTCACGTGGACCCTTCAGCTTGTTGACCTTCTAGAATTCTGTGGATTGAATCCTGCGTATTCTGAAATTTTTTGGCTGATAGTCACTTCTTAATGAGAACATACCATGAATGTGTTTTGGGGTCTGAGTTTACTCACTCTGGATGATATTTTCTAGTTCCATCCATTTGCCTGTGAATCTCCTGAGGATGTCCTCATTCTTAATAGCTGAGTAGTACTCTATTGTGTAAACGAACCAATTTTTCTGTATCCATTGTTCTTTCCTGGTTCGTCTAGGTTGTGATAGCTTCTGACCATCACAAATAAGGCTGCTATGAACATAGTGGAACATGTGCACCTGTGGCATGGTGGGGCATCATTTGGGTATATTCCTAAAAGTGGAATTGCTGGGTCTTCAGGTAGATCAATCTGCAATTTTCTGAGGAACCTCCAAATTGATTTCCAGAGTGGTTGTTTAGGTTGCTGTCAATGTGATACATGATTGGACAGTAAAGAGTGGGTTGGGTACAAAGTTTTTGTAAGGTGGGAGAGAGGAGGGAGGAGAGAGAATCAAGATGGAGATGGTGAAGGATCACCCAGATCTAGGTGGTCTTAAATTGCCCAGGTAGCTGGGATGGATTTCTGTAGGCAAATTTATCCTATTTAGGAAGGCAGATTATATCTTTATCAATTTGTTCTAAGTTTACTGTGTGGGTATATTGTATATTAAGAAATTAACATATAAATCTAATTGCTAAATTACAAGTTTCAGGAACTTTGATTTTACTGGACTAAAGAGGACAGTGTGTGAAAGAAATGGCTGAGAGGCAGCTGGAGCATCCAAATCTGTTTCTGACGCCCTCAAGGATTGAGAACTTGAAGGGGTGTGTGTGTGTGTGTGTGTGTGTGTGTGTGTGTGTGTGTGTGTGCGTTTGTGTGTGTGCACAAGCATGTGCACCTGGATGCCAGGAGTGGCAAGTAATGCATAGTGGACCATGGAAAATCTGTAGGTTGCCTTTGGTAGGATGGCCATTTTTACTATGTTATTTCTGCCCATTCAGAAGCATGGAAGATCTCTCCATTTTCTGAGATCTTCTTCTATTTCTTTCTTAATAGACTTAAAGTTATTGTCATATAGATCTTTCACTTGTTTGGTTAGAGTTACTTCAAGATACTTTATATTATTTGTGGCTATTGTAAGAGACTTGTCTCCCTAATTTCTTTCTCAGTCAGTTTATCATTTGTATAAAGAAAGACTACTACTTTATTGGAGTTAATTTTATATCTGGCCCCTTTACTGAAATTGTTTTTCAGATGGAGCTGTTAAATACAATAAGATTCATCAGGATGAAGTCAGAAGAAAGGTTTTTAATAATATCTCTACTACACACAATAATGTATGTCTAATTTATAAGAATTTAAAATTATCAATTAAATGGCTCTACTACCAATTAAGCTAATTTAATTAGTGACTGTGATAAAATTCTCTGTTTTAATGCCAATTTTGTGGTTGACTGTTCAGTGGGAAAGTACAATATATATTTTCTAACTGTTAATGTAAAAATATTTTTCCTTCAGACCAATTTCCCTTATGAATATCGACGCAAAAATACTCAATAAAATTCTGGCAAACCGAATTCAAGAGCACATCAAAACAATCATCCACCATGATCAAGTAGGCTTCATCCCACGCATGCAGGGATGGCTTAATATACCGAAAACCATCAATGTGATCCATTACATAAACAAACTGAAAGAACAAAACCACATGATCATTTCATTAGGTGCTGAGAAAGCATTTGACAAAATTCAACACCACTTCTTGATAAAAGTCCTGGAAAGAATAGGAATTCAAGGCCCATACCTAAACATAGTAAAAGCCATATAGAGCAAACCAGTTGCTAACATTAAACTAAATGGAGAGAAACCTGAAGCAATCCCACTAAAATCAGGGACTAGACAAGGCTGCCCACTCTCTCCCTACTTATTCAATATAGTTCTTGAAGTTCTAGCTAGAGCAATCAGACAACAAAAGGAGATCAAGGGGATACAGAT
This sequence comes from Rattus norvegicus, assembly GCF_021556685.1. Lineage (NCBI taxonomy): Eukaryota > Metazoa > Chordata > Mammalia > Rodentia > Muridae > Rattus > Rattus norvegicus. Next base: position 25,823,168 of record NC_141547.1, read on the forward strand.
CGGAAAAGAAGAGGTCAAAATATCACTATTTGCAGATGATATGATAGTATATTTAAGCGATCCCAAAAGTTCCACCAGAGAACTACTAAAGCTGATAAACAACTTCAGCAAAGTGGCTGGGTATAAAATTAACTCAAATAAATCAGTAGCCTTCCTCTACACAAAAGAGAAACAAGCCGAGAAAGAAATTAGGGAAACGACACCCTTCATAATAGACCCAAATAATATAAAGTACCTCGGTGTGACTTTAACCAAGCAAGTAAAAGATCTGTACAATAAGAACTTCAAGACTCTGAAGAAAGAAATTGAAGAAGACCTCAGAAGATGGAAAGATCTCCCATGCTCATGGATTGGCAGGATTAATATAGTAAAAATGGCCATTTTACCAAAAGCAATCTACAGATTCAATGCAATCCCCATCAAAATACCAATCCAAATCTTCAAAGAGTTAGACAGAACAATTTGCAAATTCATCTTGAATAATAAAAATCCCAGGATACCTAAAACTATTCTCAACAATAAAAGGACATCAGGGGGAATCACTATCCCTGAACTCAAGCAGTATTACAGAGCAATAGTGATAAAAACTGCATGGTATTGGTACAGAAACAGACAGATAGACCAATGGAACAGAATTGAAGACCCAGAAATGAACCCATACACCTATGGTCACTTTATTTTTGACAAAGGAGCCAAAACCATTCAATGGAAAAAAGATAGCATTTTCAGCAAATGGTGCTGGTTCAACTGGAGGTCAACATGTAGAAGAATGCAAATCGATCCATGCTTATCACCCTGTACAAAGCTTAAGTCCAAGTGGATCAAGGACCTCCACATCAAACCAGATACACTCAACTAATAGAAGAAAAACTAGGGCAGCATCTGGAACACATGGGCACTGAACACCAATGGCTTACGCTCTAAGATCAAGAATCGACAAATGGGATCTCATAAAACTGCAAAGCTTCTGTAAGGCAAAGAACACTGTGGTTAGGACAAAACGGCAACCAACAGATTGGGAAAAGATCTTTACCAATCCTACAACAGATAGAAGGCTTATATCCAAAATACACAAAGAACTCAAGAAGTTAGACTGCAGGGAGAAAAATAACCCTATTAAAAAATGGGGTTCAGAGCTAAAGAAAGAATTCACAGCTGAGGAATGCTGAATGGCTGAGAAACACCTAAAGAAATGTTCAACATCTTTAGTCATAAGGGAAATGCAAATCAAAACAACCCTGAGATTTCACCTCACACCAGTGAGAATGGCTAAGATCAAAAACTCAGGTTACAGCAGATGCTGGTGAGGATGCGGAGAAAGAGGAACACTCCTCCATTGTTGCTGGGATTGCAGACTGGTACAACCATTCTGGAAATCAGTCTGGAGGTTCCTCAGAAAATTGGACATTGAACTGCCTGAGGATCCAGCTGTACCTCTTTTGGGCATATACCAAAAAGATGCCCCAACATATAAAAAAGACACGTGCTCCATTATGTTCATCGCAGCGTTATTTATAATAGCCAGAAGCTGGAAAGAACCCAGATGCCCTTCAACAGAGGAATGGATACAGAAAATGTGGTACATCTACACAATGGAATATTACTCAGCTATCAAAAACAACGGCTTTATGAAATTCGTAGGCAAATGGTTGGAACTGGAAAATATCATTCTGAGTGAGCTAACCCAATCACAGAAAGACATACATGGTATGCATTCATTGATAAGTGGCTATTAGCCCAAATGCTTGAATTACCCTAGATCCCTAGAACAAATGAAACTCAAGATGGATAATCAAAATGTGAACGCTTCACTCCTTCTTTAAAAGGGGAACAAGAATACACTCGGCAGAGAATAGAGAGGTAAAGATTAAAACAGACATAGAAGGAACACCCATTCAGAGCCTGCCCCACATGTGGCCCATACATATACAGTCACCCAATTAGACAAGATGGATGAAGCAAAGAAGTGCAGGCCGACAGGAACCGGATGTAAATCTCTCCTGAGAGACACAGCCAGAATTCAGCAAATACAGAGGCGAATGCCAGCAGCAAACCACTGAACTGAGAATAGGACACCCGTTGAAGGAATCAGAGAAAGAACTGGAAGAGCTTGAAGGAGCTCTCGACCCCTTATGAACAACAATGCCAAGCAACCAGAGCTTCCAGGGACTAAGCCACTACCTAAAGACTATACATGGACTGCCCCTGGACTCTGACCTCATAGGTAGCAATGAATATCCTAGTAAGAGCACCAGTGGAAGGAGAAGCCCTGGGTCCTGCTAAGACTGAACCCCCAGTGATCGTGATTGTTGGGGGGAGGGCGGTAATGGGGGGAAGATGGGGAGGGGAACACCCATAAAGAAGGGGAGGGGGAAGGATTAGGGTGATGTTTGCCCGGAAACCGGGAAAGGGAATAACACTCGAAATGTAAATAAGAAATACTCAAGTTAATAAAAATAAATAAATAAATAAAAAATAAAAAAATTTAAAAAATTAAAAAAAATATTTTTTCATACTCAAAACAATCACTCCTACTATTTTTTTCAAATGACTGGTTAATATCAGTGATAAAAACACTCAATGCTTTGTCATAATCTTTTATAATATTGCCAAATTCGACATAATTGATTATGTCCATAAAGTGTTTATTTTGGATAGAAAGACATTTTATTTGAAAACAATTGCTAGATATGCAAGCTGTGACTCTAGTACTAAGTATGCAAAAACATTATACTAGGTTCAATTCTGAGCTACAGAACTATGAATGTCATTCTAGGCAACTCAAGATTACATGTATCACATATTAGGCATATTTTCATTTATTGTTAATACATATATATGTACATGTATATGTGTGTATGTGTATATATACATATTCCTCAATACATAAATATAAGAACATAAGAGGTAAAATTAAAAAGAACATGATGTAGTATTTCTTCAAAAATAAAAAGAATTATAAAAGAAATACATATTAGAGTGGCACTGTGTTCTACCCTGTAACTACATCTACCTCTCTGTTCGGCGCCAATCCATCTGCTCACTCCAGTGTTCCAGATCTCCCACATCTCCCAGCATCCCCCTGTCTCGTGAATGTTCTGCCCTCTTCCCTCTGCCCAGATATTGGCTGTCAAATCGGTATTACAGTCAATCAGATACAATTCTATTTTCCATCTAGGGTAATGAGGAAAAATTGGCATTTATAAAATGTGAAACTGTTGATGAACATAGAAACAACAACCCCTAGGTCCTGCCAGCGTTGAACTCTCTGCCTGTACAGAGTTAACAAACTGAATATACAGAAACACACCTTCACATCGTGTACCACATATACATGTGGCTAAACATACACATACACATATACATATACTTATGTGAAAATATCTCTTCTACGGATTTGACTTTTCTATTTAAAAATTACAAGAATAAATTTTTTAGAAAATTGTACTTACACATTTATTATCTGAATTACTCTTGTAAAATCTATATATGAGTGAGTATTTTGCCTGCATGTGTTCTATGTACCACTTCGTGCATGGTGCCAACAGATGACAGAAGAAAGATTTGAATTACTTATGACTGTAGGTATAAACATTTATGAACTTATATTGGTTCCTTGGAATCAAACCAACCATTGCTATCAGGAAGAACAGTAGTACTCTTAATCCAACTCTCGAGCCTTTATTTGTTCCCTACAAACCCTCCCCATGTGCTTCCCTATTCTCTTTTAAATTCATGTCCTCCTTTTTATTGTTATTGGTAGTATATATGGACATTGTTAACTATGTAATGTTCATCTAATGGAACATTGTTGATATTGTGACTAAAGTGTTCACTGTAGGAATCGCTTTGTAAGAATGTAATCAACAGTAATTTTACTGTGTCCTATAATTGGTCCTAGTAAAAAGCTTAGTTATCATAAGCTAAAATTTCACACTATAATTATGTTTAGAGGAGTTTTTCTCTTTAGAGTATATTTACTGACTAGTGAAATGATTTTACAAAGGGGCCAGTAAGATAGACCAGCAAATTTTTTCTTTTTCTTTTTTTTTTTTTTTTGGTAACTGAGATAACCTGATAACTGGCTTGGCAATCTGGGTATCCATGGAAACACTGAAGTAGAGAAACAACTCCACAAAGTTGGTGTCTCAACTTCCAGCACGAACCACAGTATGTACACTTCCCTGACTCACAACATACCAATAACAAGAAAGTTACATGGAAATTAAAATTCCCATACAATTTGCTTATGAATTTCAACTGTACCTCTAAGATATACAAATCTGAGAAATATGAAGTTTTATGAGTCACATGAAACTGATGATACTGCCTTTTAATTTATAGGAGGTATACACACACACACACACATACACACACATATATGTGTGTGTGTTTTGTCATTATAATCATAAAATTATTAAGTATTAGTATGAAACTTCAAGTTTCCCTAAAACAAAAAGTGTTTCTACATTCTTTCCAGAATATACTTAAAAAGAACAATGTTTACTTACATGGCACTTTCATAATTTACTAGTAGCTAGAAAGTAAGCCAGATGGCACAGTGAAGAAATGAAACTTGTTTTCTCAGCCTACAATAACAGTATTTCTCATCCAAACCCATCTTTCACTTAGGAACACATTTAAGTGAATAAAATGTAATATTCTGTTGTGGCATATTTGATCACGTTGTTAACCTCAAGACTGTGAACTGTAAAAACCTGTTTCTAACTCTTCTGCATCTCAGCCTTTGATCCTAGAGCTTTCTGTTTATTGGAAACAAGTGTTTCTGGAGTGTTCTCCTTGTAGCTCACACCTTTTTTTAATCCAGCAGTGAAATAAAGTCAACATTAAGTCAAGAGAGGGAGCAAGCAAGGAACCAACTGCTAGGGAGCGAATAGAAGTAGAAAGGAGTGATATTGAGTTGAAGGGAATTTAAGACAGCTTGGAGAAGAAGGGGTTTGTCACTTCTGGATTTACAGTAAAGTAGGAAGGTGAGCTGGGTGTTTTCTCTGCCTCTGGACCTATCATGGACTTTATTTATCTTGTGTTTATAGAAAATTCTCAGGTTAAAGTTGTGTGCTAGGGCTGAGAGCATACCACACCAAAGTTTTTCCAGTTTAAAAATAGGGGGTTCACAATGTGATCAAATAATGTGAAATAATATTCAATGATTTTCTTTTTCTGCTATTTGAAAACACACATTATAAAATTATTTTGATCTCATTTTTGTCAAGACTTGCCAAATATTTTGGCTAAAGATACAGAATCAATTAATAGTCATATTTCATGAAAACTTACTTGTATGGTGTCTTTCTAGTTTTCTTTAGAGATAGGTTCTTGGGTAATGTGAATTTTTCTATAACAGTTTTAGTTTTATATATCTTACAGAATTATTTTAGTTTAATACGATCTGCCTTCTGAAAATTAGACACGATAGAAATTATCATCAATTCAGAACAGATGATTAAAAACTAATGTAATTAGTCATTCACTGTCATAGTGCATAAAGACAAAAATTTCCTACTTTCAAAGTGACAAAGATTATTATTGCTAAGTTAATTTTAACTTACATATATTTTCAGGTATTCAAATTCTAAACATACATCTCAGACAATCAATAAGTGCTTGTATAGAAGGCAAAATATTTATATCTGTATTATTTATGACAACACCAATGCTAGTATGTTTCCACACTCATATTCTAAGGGGTTGGAGAGATTACTAATTTGTAAGAAATATGTGCTGCTTAAGAGAAGCTTAGTTTGATTTCTACCACCCATATTGTGGCTCATAGTCCCCTGGTCTCTAGGATCAGAGATTCAATTTCTTCTTCTGGCCACTATAGGCACCAGGTACACAAATGATAAGCAGACATGTTTAAGCAAATCTCTCAAAATAAGGTAAAAATTAAGATTAACCTACAAAAGACTTACCATACAATGCATAAGTTTTCATTGTGTTTCAAGTTGTTTGATTGATATTTATCCTGAACCACTAGCTACCTTTTCTAGTTGCATAAGACAACAAAAAGACAAATAAAATGTTTAATAAAATTCATTGGAAATATTATATTAGACATTATTGGATGTAAAAAACCTTTGAAGCAAACAAAATTTTCCTCTAACATTTTGCACTAAAAGTTTACAATCTCCTTGCTTAAAATAATGTTTTTGTTTCAAGCAGGAGGGTTTTAATTGCTATAAATCATTTAGTGTGTGCACACACACTATGAATTAGTGTATCATGTACACAACAAGCATATGCTGCTGTATAAATAGATCATTGTATCTCCTGAGACTGAAGTTACAAAGGGTTGTGGTCACCCATGTAGATTCTAATAATTAAACACTGGTCTTCCGTAAAACCACAAGTATGTAAAGTACTTATGAACACTGATATGTCTCCCAAGGCACAAGCAGTTGGGCATCACCCATGAGTTAACATGAATATAAAACACAGTAAGCGAACACAAGTAAACACACATACTTACATAGTAAGCATACTGTCTACAACTTCATGATAGACAACTAGTATTAAATAAACCAAGTATATTACTATATCCAGTTGCTGTGCTTAACTTTGCTCAAAAAATTTTAGGAAGAATTTTAGAAACTTCTAAGGTAGAAGTGATTATATTTTTACTTTAATCTGTTATAGAAGAAAACTATCTTAATAACATTCTTTAAACTATTTTCACTTCAATAATATACTTATCCTGAATCTAATTTTCATTTTGTTGGAAAATTATGCTTGATTACTTTGCACATATAAAATTAGTACTACAATTGTAATATTTACTTGGTGTATTATTTTATAAAGCCCATGAAATGCCACACAGTTTCTACATCACCCAAAAGTCACAAAATGAATAAGTAGCAAATTACATTCTTTGCCTCTTTTAGATAATATATACATTGTCTTAAATAGAATATGAGTTATCTCTAGAGGAGAGTACTACATGGTTTAATGTATTCAAGTTGTGTCAGGGCTAGAAATAGGTATTTGAATTACAAAATCATTTTTCCAACTACGTGAGTACTTTATTTTATAGTTTCCATATTTGACAATCTTTCTGTTTCTTTTTTTAAAAAATATCTTTTTACTAGTTTTTGTGAGTTCATATCATCCATCCCAGTCCCTCTTCACTTTCTATCCCTTCTTGTCTGCTCTTCCCTCTTCCAACCTTCCCCACAAAATAACACCGCCCCACATAGAACATAGAAAAAAAATCCCATTGTGGAAGCTGTAGTATGTCACAGAGTGTCCCACAGTATATCCCTCTGTCCACACATTTTCACTTGCAAATATTCATTGTAATGAGTCTTTAGTGCGGTTTGATATCTCTGGCTTCCGTGACAACATCAATATTGGAACCTCATCATTGGATCCTGGTTACGCTGTTGTTTCTCTGCGTCATGGAGCTCCTGCGTCTCTCCCTTATCCACACCAAAAGGCACTGCTCTTCAGCATTTCTCCATCTGGGCCCCCAAATGCCAATATCAGCAAGAAGCAGAGTGGTTCTCCTGTTCTCGTGCCTTACAGCCAGTTCACCTGCACCCATGCTTCCAGTGCCCACTCTACTGTGTTGCCCAGTCTAGGCAACCATTTTCCCAAGTGCTGCAGCGTACATGGGTCAGCCATCTGCCATTTCTTTTGTTCTCAGACGCTCTGGGCTGACTCTTTAGTATCTTGGTCATCAAGGTCAGCTCTACTACATTGCCTCTGCAAGGTGTTGGACCAGCTCTCCTGAGTACTGTAGCCAATAATTGGGGATGATTAGATGTCCTGCTCTCATGCCCTCGGGACCAGCTCACCTAACTACACCAGGTCCCAATACAGATGAGGGAAAGCATCAATGATGCACTCATAGCAGAGTAGTGGCTAGACCATCTCTCTTATTCTCTAGTCCTCGGGGCTGGCTTTCCTGTCTCCCTCCACCAGAGCTACTGTGCTGCCCTGTCGAGGTGTAGGGGCTGGTTTCCCAAGTCTTGTGTTTAGTCAAAGGCAGGGATAGCTCACCCACTCTTTGAACCCCAGGCCCACACTACAGCAAGGGGCATTCTTTCACAGTTCTTCTATGGCTTTTATTTCTCTAGCTTAATAATAAATACTATGACTTTAACTGCACTCACCACAATCTATGAGTACTATAGGTCTTTAATATGTTTTAATCTGTTGTTTTAATTTTAAACCTTAATACAATTCATTTCAATCATATCTACCAATCTTCACCCGCTATTAAACTTCTCCCAGAACAACATATCTCCCCTAAATTCATGTATTTTTCTGTAATCTATTGTAACTTAAAAGAATAAAATAATCCAATTACTACTTGCACATATGTCTGGGTGTGAGGGAAAATCTACTAGCACATGGATAACCAGCCTTGCTCCACACATTGAGGAAGGCACCCTGTCTTCACCAACAAACAGCCACTGACTACAGCTCTTCCTCTAGAGGTGAGATGTCCTGAGCACATCTCTACACAGAGTTAAGTATTGGCTGGTTTGATTTTGTGAAAGTCTTGTGTTGCTGACTGGAGTTGTTATGCAATCATGATTACAGTAGCTCTGTCACATCTAGAAAACCTAATTTCCCAGATGTTTCTCTTAAAATGATTCTCATTGTTCTGAAGTGATATCTCCTGACCCTTTAGGGGAAATCTTTGCTCTCTCTCTGTCTGTCTCTGTCTCTCTGTCTCTGTCTCCCTCTGTCTCTCTCTCCTCTCTCTCTCTTCTCTCTGTCTTTCCTCTCTCTCTGTCTCTCTCCTTTCTCTGTTTCTCTCTGTCTCTCTCTGTCTCTCTGTCTCTCTCTGTCTCTCTGTCTCTCTGTCTCTCTGTCTCTCTCTCACACACATACACACACACTCACACCACACACACCACACATACACACACATACACATATGTGAGTGTGTATGTCCTATTTATGATTATGTGTGTGTTATGAGTTTGTGTCCTATTTATGAATGAACATTCCAGAATTCCACAATCTGATTTATCTGTTCTGGAAACTCATATGTAATATCTGTTAGCATTCTGTCTAAGCTCCACTCCCATAGTTACCTGGCAACCACCCAGGTATGCTCCGCCCCACAATTACCTGACAACAGACAGGTATGCCTGACACTGTAAAAGGGGCAGCTTGCCTCCTCCTCACTCTCTTGCTCTTGTTCCTTGCCTTCTTGCTCTTGCCTTCTTCCCCCTTTGTCCCTTCTCTCCCCATTCCCCCCCCCCTACTTCTCTCCACATGCTCATGGCTGGCCTCTACTCCTCTCCTCTTCTACTTTTCTTCTCTGTCCCTTTCCCTTGTCTCATCCTTACATTAAACTTTTTTACGTGGAACCATGTTGGCCTGGTGTGATTTGTCCAGACGTGAGCAGAGATTTCTACCCCAACGATATCAATATGCCTAAAAGGCAAACTAAAAACTATTGCCTTCAACCTTTTCATTTTCTTCATCTTCCTACTGATTCAACACCTTTTGTTTAGTTTGTAACAGTCTTCAAACTGTGATATGTCTTATAACTATATTATGCTTAGTTATATCATTTCTTAAAATGCAATTAAGAAACACCATGGTTTTAGGGACATTAGATAGCATTAAAATCTAGTTTATATCTGAAAATATCATAATCAATGTGCTAAAAAATAGTAAATAATTGCAAAAAGTTGTAACTTTTTAGCACTTACAAAGTAACTGACATTAAGATGTCTGATACGTCTGGCCTTCAGTGATGTTCGCTATGAAAAAATGACATAAGCTAGTTAGAGCTAGCATTCCAAATGAGTACTAGGATTTTATATACATTTTCTTCCACTGATAAGTCTATAGGTTCTGAAGGTATTTATTCTGCTTGATCCCTATGGATATGCTATAATAGTACAGAATCAAAAGGCATAGATTTGAGTAAAAGAAACTGAGGGAAATACTAGTGATTTGAATATGAGAAACACCCCAACATATCGTATAAGGCAGATGTACAAATTTGAGTAATGTTTTAAAATGTAAATCTAAGCAAGTAATAAATGCTGCTCATTAACCTTTAAATGGCATAATTAAGGACAGTTATTATTTTTGTCAATACTCATGAAAGCCTACATCTGGATCTTCATTTTTTTGTTGTTGTTGGTTAAAAGTTCCACATTAGAATTTATCAAAATAATATTGCACCTGTGAAAAATGTCCATGCACTATAAAGGCTCATCATTGCTAATCCCCTATCATTCCACAGCTATTCAAAGACAGCCTGATTGAGGACATTAAAGTGAGCATATGCTGTGGTGACAAAACCATAGAGCTCTACAAACAGTAGTAAGTCCTTTAAGACAACCAAATAATGTATTATGTGCCAGGTGTACAAACATCAAATATAAAACTGTAGAACAAGCTATACTTTCACAAAATTACTGTCCCACAGCAGTCTTCATAGTACCTTTCTACACTATGAAAACTACCAAGGAGGAAATTACAAGTTTAATTTCCCTGTACCATGTTAAAATGTGTGGATTTATAACAATAAGATGTTGCTGTCCATTGCATATGGATAAACAAGAGCAAGTGTTTAACTTTCATTGTTGTTTCTACAATGCAACTACTTGTCACTTAGAGTTTTATTTGATAACCTTTGACTTATGAGAGGTAGTGATATCCTGTTAATAGTGTAATGACACTTAAACTCATTCATGTGAATACAAAAGGACACATGAACGCACACACACATACACACACATTTATAAAATAGTTGTCTTCTGTGTGGCTCTTTTGAACATCCTTAGTCTTAGCTATCACCCCTAAACATTCTTTTCTGACAAATTCTCCCCTTCTTTCTATCTATTCACATAGATATTAGGAGAGTTGCAAAACTTGGAAAGAGTAGAATACCAGCAAAACTATATATATTAAAAAAAAAAAAACAGTCAACGCTGTGTTCTTGCAAGATGGCTCAGTGGTGTCTGATGTGCAAGCCTGTAGACCTGAGTTAGATCACGAGAAGCCACGTCATGGTTGAAATAGAGAACCAACTACTCAATTCTACACACATGCCTTGGTGCATGTCCAAACACAGACATCACGTACAGACACAATAGTAACACTAGTGATAAACACACTTTGAAAGTCAGCACTAAACCACAATTCCAAAATGTACAAACTAGGGTAGTAAAGCACAACTGTCTTTTGTTTAGGCAGTAAACTGAAATCACACTTGGCCTCTCAACATCAGCTTGTGCAATCTGCCTGTTTGATTTTCTGTCTTCACCACCTGTCTGTCAACAGGTAGGATCAGAAACATTGAGAGTACCATCTTCCAGTCATTTCCACCCTCCAAATATCTTAGAACATCTCACAATATAACTAGTATACTGATTTTCTACAAGGATATCTGAAAATGTTTCCAATTTTGAAAATTTTAAAACAGAAATGACTTCAAAATAATATGTATCAGGTATCTTCTAGGCACTTTACTAGAAGAATGAATTTATATTTCAAAATATGTCTGCAAATACCTCAGTAAAGATAATATGCACTCTAGTAATAGAAGCAGAATCATACAAGACAAGGAAGCATAAAGGATATATATATATATATATATTTTTTTTTCAATTTAAGGATAATACTAGTGATTAAATGTATTTTAAATTCAGTGTAATAATAAAAGTATAAATTTGTGGTTTTATACACACCCACAAACTATGCAGAAAAAATGTTGATTAAATGAAGTAGTAATGCTTTCAAATAACTAAACAGTTATAAATACAGGCTGAATTAGTATACCCATTTATTAAAACTTAAACTTTCACACCTGAATATTTTTTTATTTCATCTGAAGAGTTAGATGAGTAAAAGAATATTTTGTATCTAAATAGTGCCAAAGAGAAAGTAACAAGGTTTATAATCATTTATTGAGGTAGATTTTTCTTACAAGTATAGATTATGTGAATTTTAATAACTGGCAATTAATTAATATGTATGCAAAATATTTTGAATTCAACTCTTTTATTTCTCTATGTTTATAAACAAATCTAAAATCCAAGAAATACTTTTACAAGTAAGCAACATTTTATGACTGGTTTTAGGTAAGGAAGGACTTAAACAATGTGTATAGCATATATTTTTTAATCATAGCTTATACAAAATAAAGAAATTCTTTACTTGGTATTTTGGACTTAAGGGTATTTTTAAATTTCCAGCTTTCTTAAAAGTTTTTCCCATAACATTTCTCATCTCTGTTAGTAAATATAGAAGAATTAGAGTAAATATACAAACTGTTTACAAATTAGTAATCAAGATGTTATTCAAAGTGTAGACAGAATATGGAAACAAAAATCACAAACCAAAAGAAAAGTAGAAAGTAAAGATACAATATATGTAGTTCAAAAGTACTGATCATGACACACAAAAGTGATCTACATATTTCAAAGATTATAGTACTGTAATGTCAAAAACCATCTCATAAATTATTAACAATGAAGCAGAAAGGATGGAAATGGGCAAGCTTGGGAGGTAGGTGATAGAGGGACCCTCTAGAATGTACCAGAGATGCTCAGGACTCAAGGGAGGAAGCTTAGATGAAATGCCCAAAAGGGAGCAGAGGGAACATGTAGAGTCCACCTTCAGTAGAAAGACAGGGCATCAAGTAGAGGGATGGGGTTGCCATCCCACAGTCAAAAACTCTGACCCAGAACTGTTCCTGTCTAAAAGAACTGAGGGGCAAAAATGGAGAAGAGCTTGAGTAAAAGGAGGTCCACAAGACGCCCAAATTGAGATCCAGCTTAAGGGGAGGCCCCAAGGTCTGACACTATTACTGATGCCATTGTGTGCTTACAAACAGGGGCCTATCATGACTGCCCTTCTACAGCAAGCAGCTGAAAGAGTCAGATGCAGATATTTACATGCAACCAATCAAAAGAAGCTGGTGACCCCTGTGGTTGAGTTAGGGTAAAGCTGGACAAAGCTGAGAAGGAGGGTGGCCCTGTAGGAAAACTAGCAGTCTCAATGAACCTGGACTGTCGAGATTGTTCCAACATTGAGCCACCAACCAGGCAGCACACACCAGCTCATATGAGGTCTCCAACACATGTACAGCAGAGGACTGCCGGGTCTTGTCTCGGAGAGAGAAGATGTACCTAACCCTCATAAGACTTGAGGCTCCAGGAAATGGGGAGATTTGGTGGGGTATGGATTGGAAGGTGGAGAAATCTTCTTGGACACAGGGAAGGAGGTATGGGATGGAGGAGGGATGGAGAACCGTCAAAGGGTGGACCAGGATGGGGATAAGGACTGGACTGTAAAAAAAAATGATTAAAGAATAAAAAAGAAATAAAAAAGAAACAAATTGTTAACTAGTATATCAATTTATATTAGAAAACAGAAAAATATGAAGCAATCTTATTTGTACGTATGTGAAAACTACGTTTCAAGAAGGTATCTTATTCAGTATATGTTTTATAAATATACATGCAAACCATATTTTGTGAAACAGTTGTGTTTTGAAAAGTGCAAAAAAAGCTCAAGCTTAAAAATTACAAGCCGGTATTTTATGGAGAGGGTACCTTTTAAGTTTTCCAAAGACAAGGTTACCAAACCTGTTTAGTTTTGATCACTGTGTCAGGGTAAAAGAAATCTATCAAATTTGAGCACAATGGGGAAGCATACTACAAAATATCATCCTGAGTGAGGTAACTCAGTGCCAAAGGACACGCATGATAAATATTCACTCATAAGTGGATATTAGCCAGAAGGCACAGAATACTTGGGATACAACCTACAGATCAGAAGAAGTGTTAACAAGCAGAAATGAACAAGTGAGGAGGCTTCAACCCGACTTAGAAGGGGGAAGGAAGTGATCATAGGAGACAGAGGGAGGGAGAGACCTGCGTGGGAGAGGGGAGGAGGAGGGGAAAAGGAAAACAGGATCAAGTATATGTGGCAGGGGGACAGGACAGAAGCACAGAGGGTCAAGAGAATAAATGGAAATAAACAGCCTTAGGGAGTGGGAGGTGGGGTCCCTCCATAGAGTGCTAGAAACTCCGGGGACGAGACACTCAGTACTCATTGGGTGTGACCTTAGCTGAAATGCCCAACCTTGTGGAAAGGGAACTTGAATATTCACCTCTATCAAATAGACAGGGCCTCAAGTAGAGAGGCAGGGTTACTAACCAACAGTCAAAATTCCTGACACATAATTTTTCCTGTCTAGAAGAACTGTACAGACAAAATTAGAGAAGAGACTGAAGGAAAGGAAGTCCAATGATCTTGGGATCCTTGTCATACTGGGACAACAAAGCCTGACACTATTCTGCTATGATGGGAGCCTGGTATGGCTATCCTCAGAGAGGCCCTACCAGCATCTGACTGAGGTAGAAGCAGATACTTATGCCGAACCATTGGACTGAAGTTGAGGACCCCTATGGTTGAATTAAGGGAAGGGAAGAAGCAGCTGAATGGAAGACCAGCATAGGTCTCAACTAACCTGGACCCCAGGTGTCTCCGAGCCACTAGCCAGGAACCTAAACCAGCTTGTTCGAGGCCCCCAGCACATATATAGCAGAGGTCTAATTAATCTGATCTCAGTGGGAGAAGATGCACTTAATCTTCAAGAGTCTAAGGCCCCAGGGAAGTGGGAGGCATGGTGGGGACAGAATACACCTTCTCAGAGGAAAGCAGGAGGAGAATGGGATGATGAACTGTGGGAGGGGAGGGAGGGGAGACTGAGGAGATCTGCAACTGGAATATAACGAAATAAAATTATTTAAATTTAAAAAAAAGGAAAACAGGACCTCTAACTCAAGAAGGTGAAAAAACTGGGAAGGTGTAAGAAAAGAAAAGGAAGAGAGAAAGAAAGGAAGAGAGAGAGAGAGAGAGAGGAAGGAAGGAAGAAGGAAAGAAAGAGAAGGAATTAATGAATGAAAGAGAGAGAAACAGCAAAAGAACACAATAGATATCTGAGAAGCACTGAAAATATTCTTCTACTTTGATCTACTTTCAAATGAATGGAACTTTATGATATCAACTCATTTTAAAACCACATCAAAAAACTACTAGTACTGTACTAGTGTGATAAGTCGGATGTGCTGTGAAGGTGATTAAACATCAAGCAGACTTAATAGGCTGTTGACCCAATAAAAAGAAATAAAATTAAAGGGAAAGGTCAAAATCTCAATGAGGTACAAGAGGAGATGTTATAAACAAATTAAAATAGTATGGGATGCTAAATTACCTGTTTTCAGATAATTCTGGATCTGTCAAAACATACCATATTCTTTTACAATTTAAGTTTCTCAGGATATCCCAACATAGGATTATATAGTAAAAAATATCGATAGAAAAATGATGCTGAAGGGCATTAGATAGCAACAGATATGGACAAAGTACCTCTAATTATAGGCTTATGCAAAAACATATTGAGTTCAGGATTCAAAATCCTTAAGCCCTTTCAGCCTTTATCTTACTCTTCAGTACCCTAATTGCAGCAACTCGTTTGAAACACCCTGTGAGTCTCAATGAGGAACATTCTCTCTACACCTTGTGTAGGCGTCTCAGTTGACTATTTTCTGTCCTCATTATTTCATGCATATTAAATAACAGATTTTACGAAACACTGGAGACATGACCTATAACTATTTTCACTTAAAAATTCATGATTTGACAGGTATGCTTTTCCTAGCTTAGAGTTTTATGAATCTGTATTTCTTATGCAATAGGGACATTTACAAAGTTCAAGCTAGAATTCATTATTCACTAATTTTAGGTGACTACATTGTCAATTTGGAAGACAGACTTTTCAAAGTATAATCACCCAATTTTCAACTATTTTGTTTCCAATTTTTGCTTTAAATTAGCTGAAGTTTAGAATAAGAGTATTCACATATTATATTAAACAAAAATATACAGTGAAATCATCAATAATATTTGATTACATTCAGTAAATAGTGTTATTTTTAAAATACTTCCTATACCTTCTTCCCATGTTAAGTTCTTTTTTTTTTTTATTAACTTGAGTATTTCTTATATACATTTCGAGTGTTATTCCCTTTCCCGGTTTCCGGGCAAACATCCCCCTCCCCCCTCCCCTTCCTTATGGGTGTTCCCCTCCCAACCCTCCCCCCATTGCCGCCCTCCCCCCATAAACTAGTTCACTGGGGGTTCAGTCTTAGCAGGACCCAGGGCTTCCCCTTCCACTGGTGCTGTTACTAGGATATTCATTGCTACCTATGGGGTCAGAGTCCAGGGTCAGTCCATGTATAGTCTTTAGGTAGTGGCTTAGTCCCTGGAAGCTCTGGTTGCTTGGCATTGTTGTACTTTTGGGGTCTCGAGCCCCTTCAAGCTCTTCCAGTTCTTTCTCTGATTCCTTCAACAGGGGACCTATTCTCAGTTCAGTGGTTTGCTGCTGGCATTCGCCTCTGTATTTGCTGTATTCTGGCTATGTCTCTCAGGAGCGATCTACATCCGGCTCCTGTCGGTCTGCACTTCTTTGCTTCATCCATCTTGTCTAATTGGGTGGCTGTATATGTATGGGCCACATGTGGGGCAGGCTCTGAATGGGTGTTCCTTCAGGCTCTGTTTTAATCTTTGCCTCTCCCTTCCCTGCCAAGGGTATTCTTTTTCCTCATTTAAAGAAGGAGTGAAGCATTCACATTTTGATCATCCGTCTTGAGTTTCGTTTGTTCTAGGGATCTAGGGTAATTCAAGCATTTGGGCTAATAGCCACTTATCAATGAGTGCATACCATGTATGTCTTTCTGTGATTGGGTTAGCTGACTCAGGATGATATTTTCCAGTCCCAACCATTTGCCTACGAATTTCATAAACTCGTTGTTTTTGATAGCTGAGTAATATTCCATTGTGTAGATGTACCACATTTTCTGTATCCATTCCTCTGTTGAAGGGCATCTGGGTTCTTTCCAGCTTCTGGCTATTATAAATAAGGCTGTGATGAACATAGTGGAGCACGTGTCTCTTTTATATGTTGAGGCATCTTTTGGGTATATGCCCAAGAGAGGTATAGCTGGATCCTCAGGCAGTTCAATGTCCAATTTTCTGAGGAACCTCCAGACTGATTTCCAGAATGGTTTTACCAGTCTGCAATCCCACCAACAATGGAGGAGTGTTCCTCTTTCTCCACATCCTCGCCAGCATCTGCTGTCACCTGAGTTTTTGATCTTAGCCATTCTCACTGGTGTGAGGTGAAATCGCAGGGTTGTTTTGATTTGCATTTCCCTTATGACTAAAGATGTTGAACATTTCTTTAGGTGTTTCTCAGCCATTCGGCATTCCTCAGCTGTGAATTCTTTGTTTAGCTCTGAACCCCATTTTTTAATAGGGTTATTTGTTTACCTGCGGTCTAACTTCTTGAGTTCTTTGTATATTTTGGATATAAGGCCTCTATCTGTTGTAGGATTGGTAAAGATCTTTTCCCAATCTGTTGGTTGCCGTTTTGTCCTAACCACAGTGTCCTTTGTCTTACAGAAGCTTTGCAGTTTTATGAGATCCCATTTGTCGATTCTTGATCTTAGAGCATAAGCCATTGGTGTTTTGTTCAGGAAATTTTTTCCAGTGCCTATGTGTTCCAGATGCTTCCCTAGTTTTTCTTCTATTAGTTTCAGTGTGTCTGGTTTGATGTGGAGGTCCTTGATCCACTTGGACTTAAGCTTTGTACAGGGTGATAAGCATGGATCGATCTGCATTCTTCTACATGTTGCCCTCCAGTTGAACCAGCACCATTTGCTGAAAATGCTATCTTTTTTCCATTGGATGGTTTTGGCTCCTTTGTCAAAAATCAAGTGACCATAGGTGTGTGGGTTCATTTCTGGGTCTTCAATTCTATTCCATTGGTCTATCTGTCTGTCTCTGTACCAATACCATGCAGTTTTTATCACTATTGCTCTGTAATACTGCTTGAGTTCAGGGATAGTGATTCCCCCTGAAGTCCTTTTATTGTTGAGGATAGCTTTAGCTATCCTGGGTTTTTTGTTATTCCAGATGAATTTGCAAATTGTTCTGTCTAACTCTTTGAAGAATTGGATTGGTATTTTGATGGGGATTGCATTGAATCTGTAGATTGCTTTTGGTAAAATGGCCATTTTTACTATATTACTCCTGCCAATCCATGAGCATGGGAGATCTTTCCATCTTCTGAGGTCTTCTTCAATTTCTTTCCTCAGTGTCTTGAAGTTCTTATTGTACAGATCTTTTACTTGCTTGGTTAAAGTCACACCGAGGTACTTTATATTCTTTGGGTCTATTATGAAGGGTGTCGTTTCCCTAATTTCTTTCTCGGCTTGTTTCTCTTTTGTATAGAGGAAGGCAACTGATTTATTTGAGTTAATTTTATACCCAGCCACTTTGCTGAAGTTGTTTATCAGCTTTAGTAGTTCTCTGGTGGAACTTTTGGGATCACTTAAATATACTATCATGTCATCTGCAATAGTGATATTTTGACCTCTTCTTTTCCGATCTGTATCCCCTTGATCTCCTTTTGTTGTCTGATTGCTCTGGCTAGAACTTCAAGAACTATATTGAATAAGTAGGGAGAGAGTGGGCAGCCTTGTCTAGTCCCTGATTTTAGTGGGATTGCTTCAAGTTTCTCTCCATTTAGTTTAATGTTAGCAACTGGTTTGCTGTATATGGCTTTTACTATGTTTAGGTATGGGCCTTGAATTCCTATTCTTTCCAGGACTTTTATCATGAAGGGGTGTTGAATTTTGTCAAATGCTTTCTCAGCATCTAATGAAATGATCATGTGGTTCTGTTCTTTCAGTTTGTTTATATAATGGATCACGTTGATGGTTTTCTGTATATTAAACCATCCCTGCATGCCTGGGATGAAGCCTACTTGATCATGGTGGATGATTGTTTTGATGTGCTCTTGAATTCGGTTTGCCAGAATTTTATTGAGTATTTTTGCGTCGATATTCATAAGGGAAATTGGTCTGAAGTTCTCTTTCTTTGTTGTATCTTTGTGTGGTTTAGGTATAAGAGTAATTGTGGCTTCGTAGAAGGAATTCGGTAGGGCTCCATCTGTTTCAATTTTGTGGAATAGTTTGGAAAATATTGGTATGAGGTCTTCTATGAAGGTTTGATAGAATTCTGCACTAAACCCGTCTGGACCTGGGCTCTTTTTGGTTGGGAGACCTTTAATGACTGCTTCTATTTCCTTAGGAGTTATTGGGTTGTTTAACTGGTTTATCTGTTCCTGATTTAACTTTGATACCTGGTATCTGTCTAGGAAATTGTCCATTTCCTGAAGATTTTCAAATTTTGTTGAATATAGGTTTTTATAGTAAGATCTGATGATTTTTTGAATTTCCTCTGAATCTTGTAGTTATGTCTCCCTTTTCATTTCTGATTTTGTTAATTTGGACACACTCTCTGTGTCCTCTCGTTAGTCTGGCTAAGGGTTTATCTATCTTGTTGATTTTCTCAAAGAACCAACTTTTGGTTCTGTTGATTCTTTCTATGGTCCTTTTTGTTTCTACTTGGTTGATTTCAGCTCTGAGTTTGATTATTTCCTGCCTTCTACTCCTCCTGGGTGTACTTGCTTCTTTTTGTTCTAGAGCTTTTAGGTGTGCTGTCAAGCTGCTGACATATGCTCTTTCCTGTTTCTTTCTGCAGGCACTCAGCGCTATGAGTTTTCCTCTAGCACAGCTTTCATTGTGTCCCATAAGTTTGGGTATGTTGTATCTTCATTTTCATTAAATTCTAAAAAGTTTTTAATTTCTTTCTTTATTTCTTCCTTGACCAGGTTATCATTGAGTAGAGCATTGTTCAATTTCCAGGTATATGTGGGTATTCTTCCCTTATTGTTATTGAAGACCAGTTTTAGGCCGTGGTGGTCCGATAGCACGCATGGGATTATTTCTATCTTTCTGTACCTGTTGAGGCCCGTTTTTTGACCAATTATATGGTCAATTTTGGAGAAAGTACCATGAGGAGCTGAGAAGAAGGTATATCCTTTTGCTTTAGGATAGAATGTTCTATAAATATCCGTTAAGTCCATTTGGCTCATGACTTCTCTTAGTCTGTCGACATCTCTGTTTGATTTCTGTTTCCATGATCTGTCCATTGATGAGAGTGGGGTGTTGAAATCTCCCACTATTATTGTGTGAGGTGCAATGTGTGCTTTGAGCTTTAGTAAGGTTTCTTTTACGTATGTAGGTGCCCTTTTATTTGGGGCATAGATATTTAGGATTGAGAGTTCATCTTGGTGGATTTTTCCTTTGATGAATATGAAGTGTCCTTCCTTATCTTTTTTGATGAATTTTAGTTGGAAATTGATTTTATTTGATATTAGAATGGCTACTCCAGCTTGCTTCTTCTGACCATTTGCTTGGAAAGTTGTTTTCCAGCCTTTCACTCTGAGGTAGTGTCTGTCTTTGTCTCTGAGGTGTGTTTCCTGTAGGCAGCAGAATGCAGGGTCCTCGTTGCGTATCCAGTTTGTTAATCTATGTCTTGTTATTGGGGAGTTGAGGCCATTGATATTGAGAGATATTAAGGAATAGTGATTATTGCTTCCCTTTATATTCATATTTGGATGTGAGGTTATGTTTGTGTGATTTCATTCTCTTTGTTTTGTTGCCAAGACGATTAGTTTCTTGCTTCTTCTAGGGTATAGCTTGCCTCCTTATGTTGGGCTTTACCATTTATTATCCTTTGTAGTGCTGGATTTGTAGAAAGATATTGTGTAAATTTGGTTTTGTCATGAAATATCTTGGTTTCTCCATCTATGTTAATTGAGAGTTTTGCTGGATACAGTAACCTGGGCTGGCATTTGTGTTCTCTTAGGGTCTGTATGACATCAGTCCAGGATCTTCTGGCCTTCATAGTTTCTGGCGAGAAGTCTGGTGTGATTCTGATAGGTCTCCCTTTATATGTTACTTGACCTTTTTCCCTTACTGCTTTTAATATTCTTTCTTTATTTTGTGCGTTTGGTGTTTTGACAATTATGTGACAGGAGGTGTTTCTTTTCTGGTCCAATCTATTTGGAGTTCTGTAGGCTTCTTGTATGTCTATGGGTATCTCTTTTTTTAGGTTAGGGAAGTTTTCTTCTATGATTTTGTTGAAGATATTTACTGGTCCTTTGAGCTGGGAGTCTTCACTCTCTTCTATACCTATTATCCTTAGGTTTGATCTTCTCATTGAGTCCTGGATTTCCTCTATGTTTTGGACCAGTAGCTTTTTCCACTTTACATTATCTTTGACAGTTGAGTCAATGATTTCTATGGAATCTTCTGCTCCTGAGATTCTCTCTTCCATCTCTTGTATTCTGTTGGTGAAGCTTGTATCTACAGCTCCTTGTCTCTTCTTTTGGTTTTCTATATCCATGGTTGTTTCCATGTGTTCTTTCTTGATTGCTTCTATTTCCATTTTTAATTCCTTCAACTGTTTGATTGTGTTTTCCTGGAATTCTTTCAGGGATTTTTGTGTCTCCTCTCTATGGGCTTCTACTTGTTTATTTATGTTTTCCTGGAATTCTTTCAGGGATTTTTGTGTCTCCTCTCTATGGGCTTCTTCTTGTTTATTTATGTTTTCCTGGAATTCTTTCAGGGATTTTTGTGATTCTTTCAGGCATTTTTGCGATTCCTCTCTGTAGGCTTCTACTTGTTCTCTAAGGGATTTCTTCATGTCTTTCTTGAAGTCCTCCAGCATCATGATCAAATATGATTTTGAAAATAGATCTTGCTTTTCTGGTGTGTTTGGATATTCCATGTTTGTTTTGATGGGAGAATTGGGCTCCGATGGTGCCATGTAGTCTTGGTTTCTGTTGCTTGGGTTCCTGCGCTTGCCTCTCGCCATCAGATTATCTCTAGTGTTACTTTGTTCTGCTATTTCTGACAGTGGCTAGACTGTCCTATAAGCCTGTGTGTCAGGAGTGCTGTAGACCTGTTTTCCTCTCTTTCAGTCAGTTATGGGGACAGAGTGTTCTGCTTTCGGGCGTGTAGTTTTTCCTCTCTACAGGTCTTCAGCTGTTCCTGTGGGCCTGTGTCTTGAGTTCACCAGGCAGCTTTCTTGCAGCAGAAAATTTGGTCTTCTGTGGTCCTGAGGCTCAAGTTCGCTTGTGGGGTGCTGCCCACGGGCTCTCTGCAGCGGCAGCAACCAGGAAGACCTGTGCCGCCCCTTCCGGGAGCTTCAGTGCACCAGGGTTCCAGATGGTCTTTGGCTTTTTCCTCTGGCATCCGAGATGTGTGTGCAGGGAGCAGTCTCTTCTGGTTTCCCAGGCTTGTCTGCCTCTCTGAAGGTTTAGCTCTCCCTCCCACGGGATTTGGGTGCAGAGAACTGTTTATCAGGTCTGTTTCTTTCAGGTTCCGGTGGTGTCTCAGGCAGGGGTCCTGCCGCTCCTGGGCCCTCCCCCACGGGAGCCCAGAGGCCTTATACAGTTTCCTCTTGGGCCAGGGATGTGGGCAGGGGTGAGCAGAGTTGGTGGTCTCTTCCACTCTGCAGCCTCAGGAGTGCCCACCTGATCAGGCGGTTGGGTCTCTCTCTCACCGGGTCTGGGAGCAGAGAGCTGCTGCGGGCCGGGATCTGCGGGTGTGGGACTTCCGGTAAACACAGAACGTGCCCGGTCCTAGAGAAATTCTGCTTCCGTGTGTCCCAAGCTCACCAGGCAGCTTTCTTGCAGCAGAAAATTTGGTCTTACCTGTGGTCCCGAGGCTCAGGTTCGCTCGTGGGGTGTTGCCCACGGGCTCTCTGCAGCGGCAGCAACCAGGAAGACCTGTGCCGCCCCTTCCGGGAGCTTCAGTGCACCAGGGTTCCAGATGGTCTTTGGCTTTTTTCTCTGGCGTCCGAGATGTGTGTGCAGGGAGCAGTCTCTTCTGGTTTCCCAGGCTTGTCTGCCTCTCTGAAGGTTTAGCTCTCCCTCCCACGGGATTTGGGTGCAGAGAACTGTTTATCAGGTCTGTTTCTTTCAGGTTCCGGTGGTGTCTCAGGCAGGGGTCCTGCCGCTCCTGGGCCCTCCCCCACGGGAGCCCAGAGGCCTTATACAGTTTCCTCTTGGGCCAGGGATGTGGGCAGGGGTGAGCAGAGTTGGTGGTCTCTTCCGCTCTGCAGCCTCAGGAGTGCCCACCTGACCAGGCGGTTGGGTCTCTCTCTCACCGGGTCTGGGAGCAGAGAGCTGCTGCCCCATGTTAAGTTCTTATCTGACATTAATAAGGAAGCACTTTTCTGCTACCCTGTGTAAATTACTTTGACCCAAGACTTGCTAAGTGAGTTATTATCAACTAGGAGCTTAAGGACCTTGCTCATTTTCTTCATTTATTTATTTATTTTTGTGGGGGGAGATCTGCTTCTGCTCTAAAATCTGAATGCCCTGGGCATAAGCTCTTCCCACAAACTGTACTGGTATCATGATGGATATTAGGGTGATCATAACTGACCAAACTGAAGAAGACATCTATTATCATTTTAACCTATTTGAAAGTGTACAATTTTGGACAATATTATTCCTCGATTCACACATTTTGTAGAATTAGTAAACTTTATTTTCTACAACATATCAATAAGCTATTGTGTGAATAATGTGAAAAATAAGCTGACACTAGATACTAATTCAATTAAGAACCTTGGAAATATTAAAAAGGTATTGTATTACATGTTCATTATTTTTCATTATTTGTCATTTTGTTGACGATATACTTTTCTCATGCATTACATCTCAATTTTTGTTTCCCCTCCCTCTACTCCTCTCACTTCCTTGACAACTTACCTCCTCTCTGAATCCCCTCACTCCCTCTGTCTCTCATTAGAAAAGGTCGGATGTCTAAGAGACCTGAAAAAATATAGTAAGATAAGGCAAAAACCAACACCCAAAGGGTGGACAAACAACCCAGCAGAAGGCAAAGAGCCAAAGACAAGGAACAAGAATCAGAGGCCCACTCATTGACACACTCAGGAGTCCCATTAAATACTAAGCTAAAAGCTCTAATACATATTCAAAGATAGGTGTAAATATGTGTAGGCAAAGTGTCTGTGTCAGTTCAAATGAGCCTTACTTAGTTGACCTAGGGGGGCTTGATCTCCTGGTATCCAATCTCCTCTATGATTCTTAAGTTCCTTCTACCTCCTGTTCTATATGGTTCCCTGAGATCTGGAACGAAGATTCAATAGATAAATCCCATTTATGTTTCTGTGTTTCAATGATTCTGAGTAACTTTTGACTTTGGTTCTCTGCATCTGTTTGTGTATACCGTAGGATGAAACTTCTCTGATGATGACTGTCTAAAGTATTGATTTATGCATATAACAGAGTATCATTAGAAGTCCTTAATTTGTAATCATTTTTGTGATTTGACCTGTAGTGTTTGGTTATATTCTAGGCCTCTGGGCTCTATAATCTGTAGTTATAGGTTACACAGTTCCTGTCAAGAAGGGGTCCATTGTATGGAGTAGACCGTAAGCCAAATCAGACATTAAAGGGTTACTTCCATAAATTCTGTACCACAATTACTCCAGCATTGTTTCAGGGAGGACAGATTTTCCGTAAAAGATTTTGTGGGTGACTTGATGTTTATGTTTCTTCTTTGGTAACCTGTAGAGTAAGTTAGACATGCTAAAGGCAGTAGATTGTAGGAGTAAAGGTGCCCTGTACTTTTCATTTTTTCATTTTCAGTGAGTTGCATGTTTGTGGTTTTCTAGGTAATGGCTTCTGTTGAGGAGAACAACCCTTTGTCTTAGCAACAGTCTATGTTGTTCGGAGATTTCTGTGAAACCTCCTTGGTAAACTATTCAACAGAACACAACCCAGTTCCACTACTAGAGGACTTGTTTAGTGGCTAAAGATTGCCAGTGGCCAATCCATATCCCTGAGTATTAGGTGACCTCGATAGGATTAAATTCATATATTTCTACTGCACTATGTATCCATACCACAGATCAAATGCACCTCCATTCCAGCTGTCTCTCCTGACGTACTCTCCAACAAACTGATCTCTTATCCCCTTCCCCACCTAATTGTCCCATCCTATTTTACCCCACCTACCATCCATCTACCTGCAGTCCAGGCTAAAATCTGTTCTATTTCTTTCTATTATATTTCTTCTTCTCAGGAAAGAAACCTCTCTGTTTCTTTGGATGGTAGGTTGGTTATCATTTATTTAATAGCTAATATTTAAACATAAGTGAATTCACGCCACATTTATCTTTCTGGTCGAAGTTGCCTAACATGGGATGAGTTTTTACTAGTCCCATCCATTTGCCTGCAAAATGCATGATGTCTTTGTTTTTAGTAGTTGAGTTGTATTTCATTGTGTGTGTGAACTATATTTTCTCTATCCATTCTTCTGTTGAGGGACATCTAGGTTCTTTCCACTTCTTAGCTATTGTGAATCGAGCTGCTATGAACATAATTATGGAACATCTTTCCTTGTAGAGTAGTAGTGAATATTTTGGTATATGTCTTGGAGTGTTATAGCTGGAAATTTAGGTTGAACTATTTCCCATTTTCTGAGAAACTTGCAGATTGATTTCCAGGGTGTTTGTATAAGTTTGCCCTCCCATCAGCAATGGAAGAGTGTCCCCATTGCTCTACATCTTCATTAGCATGTGCTGTCACTTACAGTTTTGATCTAACCTTTTCTGATTGGTTTAAGGTGGAATCTCATATTCATTGTGATTTTCATTTCTCTGATGGCTAAGGTTTGTGAACATTTCGTTAAGTGCTTCCTAATCATTTGTGATTTTTCTGTTGAAATTACCCTGATTAGTTCTGAATCCTAATTTTTATTGGATTATTTGATTGTTTTGGAGTCTAAATTCTTGTATTCTTTATATATTTTGTATATTAGCCCTCTGTAGGACAAAGGATTAGTGAAGACATTTTCCCAATTTATAGGCTGCCACTGTGTCATGTTGAATATTCCATTGCCTTATAGAAGCTATTCAGTTCCATAAGGTCCAACTTATAAATTGTTAGAGCCTGAACCACTGGTATTCTGTTCAGGAAATCTTCTGTACATATGTTTAAGGCTCTTTCCACATTCTCTTCTCATACACTCATTGAATGTGGTTTTATACTGAGGTCTTTGATTCACTTGGGTTTGAGTTCTGTGCAGAGTGATAAGTATGGATCTATTTGTATTCCTCTTCATGCAGACATCCAGTTAGACCTAGACCAGCACCATTTGTTGAAGTTACTTTCTGTTCTCAATTATATGATCTTGCCCTCTTTTTCAAAACCCTGTGTCCATAGGCATGTGAGCTTATTTCTAGGTCTTCATTTGATTCCTTTGATAAAATTGTCTATTGTATTACTATTGCTCTGAATAAAACTTGAGATTCTGGATGGCAATATCTTGAGGACTTCTGTCATTGTTCAGGATTGTTTTAGCTATCTATGTTTTTTGTTTTTCCATAAGAAATTTAAAATTACTCTTTTGAAGCCTGTAGAGAATTGTGTTGGAATTTTGATGGGAATTGCATTGAACCTCAAGATTGCTTTTGTTAACTAGGCCAGTTTTACTATTTTAACTCTACTGATTCATGGGCATGGAAGATCTTTCCATCTTCTGTAATTTTT
The DNA here is from genome assembly GCF_021556685.1 of Rattus norvegicus. Taxonomy (NCBI): domain Eukaryota; kingdom Metazoa; phylum Chordata; class Mammalia; order Rodentia; family Muridae; genus Rattus; species Rattus norvegicus. The sequence goes on from NC_141547.1 coordinate 25,849,677, forward strand.
CAATTTCTTCTGGGACTTGATTTTCTTGTCATTCAAATCTTTCAGGTGCTTGTTTAGATTTACATCAATATATTTTATATATTTTGTGCCTATTTTGAAGGTTTTTTTTCTTAATTTATTCTTTAGTCAGATTATCATTTCTATAATGGAAGTCTACTGATTTCTTTGAGTTAATTTTGATCAAGACACATTTCTGAATGTGATTATCAGTTATACGTGTTCTTTGGTAGAAATTTGGGGGTCACTTATGTATACTATCATATCATCCATGAATAAGTGACTTCTTCCTGAACACAACAAAATTGGAAAATCTAAAAGAAATGTGTTGGTCTTCGTATGGGAGAGTTTCCATGGAGATCTCTGACCCAGCCAGGTGCAAGGGATTAGGCAAAGGGGAGAGAACTCAAGCAGGGAGGGGGAAGTGATTCCCCTGCTGCAGCTGCTCCCACTCCAGTCTCCTCTTCTGCTGCTTCAGTTGCTCCAAGATGTGGGCTAGGCTGAGTCAGCAGGAAGCTGCCTAGCCTGCCAGGGGTGCAGGGGAGGTTCTGGCAATGATTTTGGGAGAGCAGATTTCTTTTTCAAGGGGCAGTGTTAAAGCTCTTATGACAGAAGCTCTTAGACAATGAAATAGTTCTCACGTACTCTTAATCCTTCTGCATAGGATTCTTATATGCACTTTGGGGGTGGTCAGGGTCTGACAGCAGGTATTTATTATTGCCTTGGTCTGAGAGCTTGGGAATACCTCATCTACATGTGGAAGGGCATGGTCCTGCTTCTACAGGACTGATGGCCACAAACATCTCTATAGGGGACTGAATGATGGCAGTGGGGGATCTAGACAGAACAGTGCTGGAGAGCTAGCCCTGGTAGTACACGTTGCTAACTGGCTCAGCTACTATCCAGGCCAGGATACCGGGCTCTGAGTTGGCCTTCCCCAAATCTGTATCATCTCATCAGAAAAGGACAGGGACACATGAAAGAGCCAATCCTACTGATCTAAGGTGCAGAGTCTCTAGGACACAGGATAACAACATGATAAGTAGGAAGAGGTCCAGTAAGGACCCAATATTAATGGTGTTAGAGAAGCCAGAGACCTCTAACCAGACCAATGACTCGTGATAAACATTTGCAAGTGAAGATGTGTCCACAAATGGATATACTGTGGGACACAATGTGATACACTACATTTTCTATGATGGGATGATTTCTATGCGTGTGTGTGTGTGTGTGTGTGTGTGTGTGTGTGTGTGTGTGTGTGTTTGGGGAGGAAGGGTGCAAGAACAAAGGATTCACTTGAGGGGATTGGGGAGAAAAGTAAGACTGGGGTGCATAATGTGAAACTCATGACGAATCAATAAAAATAAAGTAAAACATATTTGAACTCACTGTATTAAAACAACTTCTACATCAAATATCATTTTTTTGATTTTATCTTCAAGTTCTCTTCTGGATGATAAGCCCAACACTAAATCCCCTTGGATGGATTCAATTCTATTCAGATTCACACAGAAACAAAATTATGCTGTATGTAAAATGAAGTAAGATATTTCAAAATAAGTAATGACATCTCATATATGTAATATTTCATACAAATACACCATCTTGATGCCTTTTTGAAGCACTAACGTCAATTTTTCAAAGGCTTCCTTTAATGATAAGATATAAACAAAATAAACATACTGGATAATGCCACTCATATTTTTCTTCTATGAATTTTAGACTCTATTTGAACCAGATCTTAGAATTGAAAAAATATAAATTTCCTTTTGGTAGAAGGGCTAAGTGCAATCCCTACAGACTAAATTATTATGTAACTAATGTCACATTTGTAAAGCCACAAGACTATTTGAATCAACATTTTATTTTTAGAGAAGCAGATTTAGCATGGGCTAAAATACATTTTTATGTATTTGTGGAAGGTATGCAAATCTTGTAGCACATTTTAAGTATGTTTCAATCTTCCTAAGGCTCCAACATTTTACTTACATTTTAATTAATCACTTTATTTATTTACCTCCCAAATGTTGCCTACCCTACTGGTCCCCCAAAACAGAGTACTTCACCTCATGTCTCCTCTCTTTTGCCTCAGGGAGGGGCACCGCCCCTAACATGCCCCTTTCCTGGGGCATCAAGCCTCTACAGGTTTAGGTGCATCCTCTCCCACAGAAGCCAGACAATTCAGTCCTCTGCTACATATGTACTAGGGGGCTTGGACAGGCTGCATATGCTCTATTGTTGGTAGCTTATTCTCTGGAAGCTTCTAGGGGTCCAGGTTAGTTAACTGGTGGTCTTCCTATCAGGTTGCCATCCCATTCATCTTCTTAGTATCATTATTATTATTTTAAATGTTCAAATTAGGAAGTCAATTTTTGGAATAAGAACGATTATATAAGACTTTTGAGATTATTAGAATACACTCTAATTTTAAACTAACACACAAAAGTTTGCTCATAATTTTTAGAATAGTTCTGACAATTTATTTATATTTTTTCTCCCACTTTCCTCCCTCTGAATTCTCCCATATATACCCTTTCCACTCTCCTTCAAGTTCGTGGGCTCTTTCTTCATTGTTATTCTCTGAATATGTGTTTCCTTAGTCACTGTTCTATTTCTGTGAAAAACACCATGGTCAAAGGAACTCTTATAAAGAAAAGTACTTAATTAGTTTTGTGCTTCAAAAAAAAAAAAAGAAAAGAAAAGAAAAGGAGGCAGGGATATGTTTGGTGGAGTGAGGTATGGTACAGGAGAAGAGGATGCCTTTGCTGGCCCATGCTGAGCCATCTTTTCCCCCTGAGGTAGCAGCAATACAATGAAGAAAGTTTATGTAGGGCATGGCTACCGGAGTAGAGAAAGAGAGAGGAAAAGAGAGAGGAAAAGAGAGAGAAAGAGAGAGAGAGAGAGAGAGAGAGAGAGAGAGTAGAGGAGTAGAGGCAGGCCATGAATATATGGGAAGAGGGGGGGAGAAAAATGGAGAGAGTAGGGGCAGAGAGGAAAAAGGGTAAGAAGTAAGAGTGTAAGAGAGAGGAGGGGCAAACATTTCCTTTTTTACTGAGTCAGGCTATTGCCAGGTAACTGTGGGGTGGAGCCTAGATGAAATACTAACATTCCTCCATTTTGGAACAATTAAATAAAGGAAAAACTATAACGATGATGATGAAGCAGGAATAGGGTTGTCATGATCTTTAGCTTCTTCTTGCTGACATTGACATTGGGGCAATGTCTTTAGGAAACCTAAGAAAAAAATGGGTATGAGGATTTTGGTCCAGTTGTAAAGGAATTGGCTGTTTCCTTGCTGTCCACAGTGTGTTAAACCATCTGTGGATAGATAGGAACACACAGATCTAGTAGAAGTGTTTGTGTCTGTGAGAGAAGATTGGAGCATCGGTGTGTTGCTTCGCTGGAGCTGTCCGGATGTAGATGTTGAGTAAACACCTGGACTTGACAAGGTGCTAAAATACACACACACACATACACACATACACACACACACACACACATACACACACACACACAGAGAGAGAGAGAGAGAGAGAGAGAGACAGAGACAGAGACAGAGACAGAGACACAGAGAGAGATTAGAATAAAGTTAAGTATATTTAGGAGGAAAAAAATTAGGTATATATTTGAAACACTTACTCTTGGTGATTGGGGGTGAGGGTAGTCCCAATCCCAGGGCACAATCTTCTGGAATAGGTAGCAAGTAGGAACTTAGGCCATTGATTGGCAGGTGTGTTTAGTCACTGGAAACTGAGTTTAGATAAGGAAGTAGCAAGGTTACATCTGTAACAGCTTACATATAAAATTATATGTCCTTTATCTTGAAGTCTGTGAGCAAGGCAAACTGGTCTGTCTTTGATAAGTAATCTAGCAGTCGTGGCTAGTTAACATATTGACCAACAAGTTAATATAGTGGTGGATTACCTTGGGGTAATCTGTTTTTAAGCTGTCAAACTTAGCTGTCAATGTAGGCAGTGATCTGGAACGAGTAAATTATAATCTAGAAGTCATGTATTAATTAACATGACAGAGGTTTTTCGATAATCCACTACCTAAACAATTTCCATGTCCCTATGGTCACTATGGCTACTTGAAAAGAGTCAGTCTAGCCTTCAGGCCCAGAAGACAAAAAAGCATTTTCCTGTGGCGTAGGTACATGCAAAAGGACAAATAACCCACCTTGACTTAGGCAATATGAGACATTTAACTCTCTAGGTGTCCTCCATTGGTCCGCAGTGTAGGACAAGCTCTGGCAGTGACTGGCAATGGAGCAGTGTTCCTTAATAGTTATCATACCACAAAATTGGCATCTTCCTTACAACCAGAGATCTGGACAATTTTTGTCACCGTAGGAACCATGAGCTGGAGCAATAGCAGAGAGCTACATCCTGATCCACAGAACAAGAGCCAGAGAGCCATGCTCGGCCTCGTGTGAACTTTTGAAATCTCAAAAGTCACTCCCAGGGACATACTTCCTCTAATAATGCCATGCGTACTCCAACCAGGACAGACCTCCCAAAGCTTCTCAATTTCCTTATCCTCTCTCTTTTTTTTTTCATCTCTTTTGATTTACAAATACCTTTTAAATAGGAGTAAAAATGCAACAAATTGGATTCAAGGTGTTAAGTATTTTTAACAGCAAAAATGTATAAGTCAGCACAATTTGATGGATACATGTGTTAAGTTATTCATTTTTAAATATAACAATGACTATGGAATGTGATGACCACAGTCAAAACAAATAATATGAATACAAATAAAACCTAATTCAAAACTGGTAACAATCACTCTTGTCCTAACTGGCAACACTTCTCTGCAAAATAAAATATGCACTCCCTTTGAATTAATAATGTTTGTGAACATTCAAAGCCAAATAATAAGAATCGTCTTTCCCACAAATAGGAAAAGAAGCTTTTAAAAATTCTAAGGAATAAAGGAATTGTAGCATGCAAATTTTATGGCAACAATTATTTCTCTGAGTTATAAAAATGCGTGTGTCAAAAGTTCAGGCATATACTTTGTAATATTACACAGAAATGGCTCTTAAGAGTAATACCTGCCATTTATGTGTAAAACAATAATATTGGGATATCAGAATAAGTAATTATCTGTTGGAAAGCTTTTGAAATGCCTAGCAACTATTCTGTCAGCCTGTGGGAAGAACAGAAAGTCATCAAGGAAAAGTCTAGATTTTATTTCTTTTTCTATGTATGCTATATATATAATTATAAGATGGCAGAAAATTGTGGCAGATAAATAAGATTTCCTTTCCATCATTCCACAGATACACACATTTGCATGTCTATTTGTGTATCAGTTTACTAGCACAGAGGTCGCTGGTGAAATAATGTGACAAGTAATATACCTTTTTTCCTTTTAGTTAAGCAAAAGAAAAACCCATTGAAGAAAGTAGAATGGAAAGGCTTGTCCACATCAATATTCCCCTTCCCCAAGCAGCATTGCACAGAAGGAGATCTCCACTCAGTGAAGAAGAATTACTAATCCCTGATCCTTGACTCAGAACTCAGTACAACATCTGCCAGAGTCCTAGGCTGCTGGACAAGATGTCACAGCCTATCCCAAAGCTTAGAACCATGAATTGAACTTCTGGAAGTGTACTGGCAAAAAAGAGATAACTGTCCTTTCCACACCATCCGGTGACAATTTAGAAGTGGATGCCACTTCTTGGGTGAGAAGACACAAGATTTGGTGTAAGGTTTTGTTTCAGTGTCCAGTGCTACGCTTACAACATGAGACCAAGCATCCAATAAAAACTTGTATGTATGGAAGAGCTCACACATAAATCCTCTAAAGAACTCTGACACTAGCACCAGATGAAGGCCCATAAGCTTAGATATTTAGATAATTAGTTATCAGGGTGTGGGGCTATTTGAGGAAGAATTGAAGGGGTATCATTGTTGAAGTAGGTCTAGTCTTTTTGGAGGAAACGTGTCAGTGGGTATAGGCTTTGAGATTTCAAAAACCTATACCAGGCAGAATGGCTATCTGTCTTGCAGCCTCTGGCTCAAGATATAGCCTGAAAACCAAGCTAAAATGCGGTCTATGTCACCGCAGCATTGTAGTGCATGCTGTTTTGCATATGTTTGGCCAAGGGGAAGTGGCACTATTAGAAGGTCTGTATTTCTTGGAGTAGGTGTGGCCTTTTTGGAGGTAGTGCATCACTGTGGAGGTGGACTTTGAGACCCTCCTCCTAGATACCTCGGAAACAGTCCTTTCCTGGCGAACTTCATATCAAGATGTTGAACTCTGATCTCATTCTCTAGCACCATGATGTGACTGGACCACCATGCTTCCTGCCCTGACGATAATAGACTGGACCTCTGGAACTGTAAGACAGCCCTAACTAAATGTTGTCCCTCATAAGAAATACTTTGTTTATGGTGTTTCTTCAAAGCAACAGAAAGCCCCAGAGAGGCTAAGTACAGTTATCACATGATCCCTTTGCAGGAATGTGCAACACTATAAAGTACAGAATTGCTCCAACACATAGCTAACCTTGATGGGTAAGGATCAATCTCCATTATATATTCCCCACACTCAAGCAACTCAGCTAGTTCTAGGCCAGTGCTGATATACAGTTCTAGTTTTTCTTTTATTTTTTTTGTTGTTTGTTTGTTTTTAAGTTTGGTTTTTGTTTGTTTTCTACTACTGCTGGCTAGTATGAAGGCCTCAATATACCTGTTATTTCTAGAGATGATGAAAATCAGGGCATGACCCATTTTAATATCAATTCATGATGACCAGTGACATTACTTCTATCGTGGGACCATAGGAATATCCCACTAGCTGGAGACAAGGCACTATATTAAGAAAATATTTTGTTTAGTAAATAGCACTCAGCTAGTAATTATGACACTGGTTGTTTTTTTTATGATGGTATTTAATTTGGTTGTTTCTATTGCTTTGCTAAGCTATTTTTTATTATTAGTATTATTGGATATAGTTTATTTACACTTCAAATGTTATTTCCTTTTCTGGTTTCCTGATCATAAACCCCCTATCCTATCCCCCTCCCCTTCTTCTATAAGGGTGTTCCCCCTCCCCAAACACCCTCACTTCCCACCTTCTCCCCTGACATTTCCCTACACTGGTCAGTCCAGTTTTGGCAGGACCAAGGTCTTCTCCTCCCATTGGTGCCCAACAAAGCCATCATCTGCTACATATGCAGATGGAGCCATGGGTCAGCCCATGTATAGTCTTTGAGTAGCGGTTTAGTCTCTGGTTGCTCTGGTTGGTTGGCATTGTTGTTCTTATGGGGTTGCAAGCCCCTTCAGCTCCTTCAATCCTTTCTCTACTTCCTCCAACTAGGACCCCATTTTCAGTTTAATTTTTTGCTGCTAGCATTCACCTCTGCATTTGTCATGCTCTGGCTGAGCCTTTCAGGAGAGAGGTTTATCAGGCTCCTGTCAGCATGCACTTCTTGGATTCATCAATATTATCTAGTTTTGGTGGATATACATATGTGTGTGTGTGTGTGTGTGTGTGTGTGTGTGTGTGTGTGTGTGCTGTATCCCCAGGTGGGGCAGACTCTGAATATCCATTCCTTCAGCCTCTTCTTCAAACTTTGTTTCTATATCCCCTCCTATGAATTTTTTGTTCCCCCTTTTAAGGAGGACTGAAGCATCTACACTTTGGTAGTTCTTCTTCTTGAGCTTCATGTGGTCTGTGATTATATCTTGGGTAATTCGAGTTTTTGGACTAATATCCACTCATCAGTGAGTGTATACCATGTGTGTTTTTCTGTGATTGGGTTACCTCACTCCGGATGATATTTTCTAGTTCCATCCATTTGCCTATGGATTTCATGAAGTCATTGTTTTTGATAGCTGAGTAGTACTCCATTTTGCAGATTTACCACATTTTCTGTATCCATTCCTCTGTTGAAGGGCATCTGGGTTCTTTCCAGCTTCAGGCTATTATAAATAAGGCTGCTATGAACATAGTGGAGCATGTGTCTTTGTTGTATGTCGGAGCATCTTTTGGGGGTATACCCAGGAGTTGTACAGCTGGGTCCTCAGGTAGTGCAATGTCCAATTTTCTGAGGAACCTCCAGACTGATTTCCAGAATGGTAGTACCAGTTTGCAATCCCACCAACAATGGGATTCCTCTTTTTCCACATCCTCTCCAGCATCAACAGTGGTTATTTCTTAATGGCACTCAACCAAGAGACCTTGATTCTCTATCATTTTTTTTCCTATGAATAAGCATTTAGTTCTCATTGATTAAGTTTCTTTGTTATAACTAGCATGACCAATAGTTTCACATAGTGGTCTTGGCACACAATTTCACCTGTTCAATAAAGAGACAACTTCCAGTAGATAGGGCCCCCACTGGAGAGATGAGGCCACCCAGTCATCTTCAAAATTTTGAATGAAAATTGTTCCTTTCTAAAGGAAATGCAGGGACAAAAATGCAGCTGAAACTGAAGGGAAGGCCATCCAGAGACAAGTCCAACATGGAATCTATCCCATGGGCAGGTGCCAAACTCTGACTCTATTACTAATGCCATGTTGTGCTTGCAGACAGGATCCTTCTCTCCATCCTCTGAGAGGTTTTGGCAGCAACTGATTTAGACAGATGCAGATACTTACAGCCAAGCATTGGACTGAGGTTGGGGACCCCTGTGGAAGAGCTAGGGGAAGGATTGAAGGACCTGAAGGAGATGGCAACCATTTAGGAAGAACAACAGTATTAAATAACCTGGACCCATCAAAGCTCCCAGAGGCTAAGCTAACAACCAAAGAGCATGCATATGCTGGTCCATAGCCCCAGGAGGAACATATAGCAGATGACTGCCTTATCTGGCATCAGTGGGAGAGGATGTGCCTATTCTTGAAAAAACTTACGTCGCAGAGAAGAAAGATGCTGGAGGAGGTTCAAGTGGGGATGGGTGGGTGCATGAGGGGGTATAAGGGAACATAATCTCAAAGTCAAAGAGGAGATGAGTAGGTAAAGAGCTCTGGGAGGGAGGACCAGAAAGGGGGTGTAATGTTTGGAATTTAAATAAATAAAATATTTTAATAAAAGAAAAAGACAAAATTAAAGAGAGCAGCACATCATTGTAGAATATGGTATTCATTTATTATTGTATTGTTCTTGGTAACCAATTTGTTAATAATATGACACCTTTGTGGTATTGGTGACAGTAGCTATGTTAAACGGGAGCATGGGAACTGTGAAGAATGTTCTAGATAATTACTAAAAATTATGATACAGGCTTACCATTTGAGAAAGTTAGTTTTAATATCAACTTGACAAAGTATAGAAATGACAAGTGACAGAATCTCAATGAGAAATTATTTGAATTGTTTTGGAGTATGGGCATGCTTGTAATTGATCTTATTCTTAGTTAACTCACATGAGATAAATCTGATTTGAATGTGGGGAGCACCATTTCATAGGCTGAGTCCTAAACTTTATAAAAGTAGAGAAAAAGAGTTAAATACTGTCATGCATTTATTTTTTATCCTCTGTGCTTGTGGATGGATGGAATTATCTCCCTCAATTTCTTGCCTAGATTCCTTCTCAAACCTCAATTGTAACTTGGAATAAACTTTTTCCTCTGCTCTGTGTTCTTTTTGTCTATATCTATATCTCTATATCTCTATATCTATCTATCTATCTATCTATCTATCTATCTATCTATCTATCTATCTATCTATCATATCTCTATGTACATGGTAATTCTCTTGTTTCCACGAGGAATCACCCTGACTGTACTTCCCTCATTGTTGTGTGTGTGTAGCTTTCAAAATGGGTACATTGCTGGTGTGTGTGCCTTCTAGTTGTGATACTGTGTAAAATAGCCTTAGCAAACTAGTTCTGATATAGCAAACTAAAGAATGATAACCATATTTCTCAGAAAATGTATCAATACTGTGTGTCCCTTAAGGAGCTCCTAAAAGAGTGAGGTTAGTATAGAAAAAAAGTATTTATCATGTTGATAATTGTGGATAAATTATTCACAGTAAGCACAGTACTGAAGATTAGAAGTTTGTCAGCAAGGTTTTATATTGGATTCTGGAATGGTTTGAGAGGAATGCTTAGAATGAAATGGGACGTTTTCAATCATATATTTCCTTCATGGACAGTTTATGCAAATATCAAAACATTTTCCAAGTGAGTTTGACATACACAGATAATATTTAGTTTCACTATGTCTTTATTAAGTCCGTTATTGTCTAGGGAAGAGAATGACAGCATCCAGGCAGGCATGGTGCAGAAGGAGCTAAGAGTTCTTTTTCTATCTTCACCAGAAGGCTGCTAGTGAAAGACAAGCTTCTAGGAAGCTAAGACAAGGGTCTTAAAGTCCAAGTCCACAGTGACGTCTATAGGGGCCATATCAAGCCATAGCATAATGAAAAAGTATGTTTAGTTCAACTTCCAAAGTCCCCATAGTCTTATAGCCATCCCTGAAATGTCAAAAGGCCAAAGGTCAAAGTCTCCTCTGAGATTCATCCAATCACTTAACCGTAATTCCCAAAGCAAGACAAGAAACCAGATGGTCAGACTCCAAACTCTGCATGTTCATGACTGACGTCAAAGTGGTCTTCAGATCTCCATTCCTTTTTTATCTTTGTTCACTACAACACATTTCTTTCTCCTGGGTTGGTTCAACTCTCTGTTAGCAGCTTTTCTCAGCAGATATCCCAAGGCTCTGTCATCTCTAACATCTTTGGATCTCCAAGGCAAATTCAATGTTACAGATTCTTGTTTCAATGTCTGGGATTCACACATCATCTGGACTTCTCCAAAGGTCTGGTGTTACTTCTCTAACCCTTCCCTCTGTAGCACTCTAAGCTCAGGTTGATCCACTCCATTGCCACTGCTGTTCTTGGTGATCATCCCATGAGACTGGCAACTACAATACACTGGGGTCTTCCACTACCACTAGGCTTTACCAATGGCCTCTCATAGGCTCTCTTTAATTAATTAATTGATTAATTAATTAATTATATAACTATCACCATTAATATTTTTAAAACATCTTTGATTTCCAAATTATCAACCTACACCCATAATTATATACCATTGAAGAAATTGTAAAAACTACAGAAAGATCATAAGCGTAAATAGTTCACCATGAATTGCAAAGCCAAGAAAGAACACAGCACATTTGAATACAATTTCATAGATTTTATTTTAAAAATTAAGTAGAAGAGTGCATTATGTTTATTTATTTAAAATTCTATTCCTTAATATTATACTTTTTCTTCACTATATTAATGATCATAATTGTACTTTGGTTGTGCAATGACTAGAATATCAATTAAGTTATCCATTATGTTTCTGTATTAAATGAGATAAAAAAGCTATTTCCATTAAAATATTGTGCTTTTCATGAAAGAATCTTGTAAATAGACAAACATTATATGTGATCTAATCAGAACATCCTACTACCTACATGCTTCTCTGTTATTACAACTTATAGTACCAGATGCAAAGAAATCTATATCTGGTTTATCGTATCAGTATCAATATTTTTAAGAATTTTACAGATGAGTTCTGTATTTACATAATGTCTCTGGTGGTTTGAAAAGTGACCCCATAGACTTAGACTTATGTTTGTGAATTCTTAACCAATAGGGAGTTGCACTATTAGGAAGTAAGTCCTTGTTGGAGAGAGTGTGTCACTGTGTAGACTGGCTTTAAGCATAGGAGACTATGCATAAGCTAAACACAGTGTGGCTCTGTCTCCTTCTGCTGCCTATAAATCAAGATGTAGAACTCTCTGCTTCTCCATTATCTACCTGCATGCCCTCATGAATGATGATAATGGATTAATATTCTGATACTTAAGGTAGCCTCAATTAAATATCTTTCTTTGAAAGATTGTCCTGGTATCTCTTCATGGCAATTGAAAGCCTAAGACAGAAGTTAGTGCCAGGAATTTTGTTATTGTAGTGATAGTCATGACTATGTTTTTGTTTGGAGGAATATGTACTTTTGGAGTTTGAATTAGAAAAGCAGATGAGTGCTTTAGGTATATTTTAATGGGCCATAATAGTACAAACATGGAAGACAATGTTTCTGAGGTTGACTTAACTTGAACTGTGGAAACTCAAGATGTTTCAGAGGAATGTATTAGTATGTGTTGTAGACATCATTTATGTGATATCGTGATGAAGAACTTGGCTGCATTTGACCTTTGTTTGACAAGTTTAGGTGAAGCTACATTGAAGAATTTTGAACTAATTCTACTAGCAGGGAAAGATGAAAGACAGCCTAGTATTGATTATTGTGTGGTTGTTAGTTGTGAGTCTTCTGCAGATTTATAATAAAAAGGGTTGAGTTGACAAAGGAGAAAGGGGGCACCAGGAAGTAGAATGGAGTTATGTCCTGTGTTCGAGAAGATAAAATGATCAAAGAAAAGCATGATATAAAAATGGAAGAAAGGGTGTGGTAAACTTATGGTAAGACCCACCCCGCTAAGCTTCCTACTTAAGAAAAAGGAATTAAAGAACTTTTTTGGTCCAGGCTTGGAGGTACACATGTTTGGTAACAAAGACTCTGATTAAGAAACAGGTGAATATATCTCTAAGTTCAAGGTCAGCCTGGACTACAGAGAGAGTTTTAGAACAACTAAGCTTAAGAGTCAAAGAAACCATCAAATATAGAAAGCTGGTAAATATGCCATGTTCTAGCATCAGAAAATAGCACAACTCAACAGCTTTGGCCAGGCAGTCTTGGATTTAGAGTCAAGTACAGAAGAAAGGGGTTATGGAATCTCCCTCTGCAACGAAGGAGCACTACTGAGGCATGGTGTGTGTGTGACAGGATGTCCCTGCATGGAGGCCCAGAGGGGCTACTGTTTGAATATGTGAACATGAAACCTGCATTGCCTTGGAGACCACAAAACTTTTGGGATGCCAGAGTTGTGGGATACCTGGTGAGAAAATCTACTAACAGCCAGTTGATCCAACACATGAGAAAGAAATGTGTTGTAGTCAAAAAGACTGAAATAAGTTGGAGATCTGAAGAGTGCTTTGAGCTCAGACCTGGAGATGTAGTGTATGGACTTTCACCAGTCTTATATTTGGATCATTATTTTCTTACTTTGCTCCCTTTGGTATCTTCTGGGATGGTAATATATATCCAGTGCCATTGTATGTTGGAAGTATGTGACATGATATTTGATTTTGAGGTTTTTTTTTCCCGATTGTTGTTAAATGATTGCATGAATCTTAAAAGAGACTTTGAACTTTAGATTTCAAACAAGTTTGACACTGTTATAGACTCTCGGGACTATTGGTCTAAATGCATTTCTGCGTTATGGTAAAGTTACAAGACTATGGGGTCAGGGAGTACAATGTGGTGGTTTGAATAAAATGGCCCATATAGACTCATGTCAGCAAGTGCGTAACCCATAAGGAATGGCATTATTAGGAAGAGTGGCCTGGTTGGTGTAGATACAGTCTATTGAAAGAAGTATGTCACTAGAGGCAGGCTTTGAGGTCTCACGTTTTCACACTGGATTTAATATGTTAGACTGTACAGCTTTGCTGCATGTAGATCAACTCCGTCTCCAGCACCATGACTGCTTGCGTGCTGCCATTCTTCTTTCCATGATAAATATGGACGAAAACTTTTAAACCATTATCCAACCCAATTAAATGTTTTTCTTTATAAGAGTTGTAGTCATGGTATTTCTTTACAGCAGAAACAAACAAACCAATAAACAAACAGCCCTAAGATAATGATCTATAGTCTCTTATGTCTCTTATTTGTTGCTTATTAACTAGTTGTACATCTGCTAAAATTAATTAATTAATTAATTAAATGAAAGCTTTTTGTTTGTATGTTTGATGAGGGGTGAAAATGAGTATAAGGAGAGTATTGAGGGCATAGAAATTATTTTGGTTGGGGAAAATGAGAGTACAGGATGCTGCTCAAGGTTCTAGGTCCTCTCCAGCCCTGCAAATGTGGATAAGTTTGCAGTAATTGTCAGGAATTCTCTCCTCTGCAGTGAACTTTAAGTTCAAATAGACCACAGTGTCTATACACAGGATGAATGTGCTACTATTGGACACTGTGGTTATCAGGCTCACTGCTTAAATGCAGAAATCTGTAAGGTCCATCTCATAGGAGACTTACTGGAAATGGAAATTACCAGAAAATTGGTTGTAAGCAAACCTTTCCAGTAGGTCTAAAAATAAACTCTAAAATTTTATTACTAAGTATTTGTGACATTAATATATTATTATAATTTTTCATTTACCAAACAACTAGTGTGATAATTTCAGAATAACTTATACTATCACAAAGATTTAGATATTCCCTTTAGATATAGGGTTTTCTAGAAAGATTGGTACATTTTAAGGGTCAGGTCTTCCTTTAATCTCAGCACTCTGCAGAGGCAGGCAGTTTTCTACATTTGAGGCTATCCTGCACTACAGAGTAAATTTTTCAAGGCAGTCAATGCTATACAGAAAAACCTTGCCTATAAATAAATAAATAAATAAATAAATTTAATAATGAATAATTAATTTAATAATTAATTAAGTTAATAGGTTAGTAAATACATAATTTGGTTCATTTCCTATAATATATATATATATATATCAATTGAAAATTGCAAGGTTACTAACATTTCAGAGATAGATTTGATTTTTAAAAAATCAAATCTAGATCCATTTTCACCATTCAAAATCCTTTCCCATACGTCCCACAACTCCCATCCCAATTCGTGTGTTCCTTTACTTATGTGAATATTTTACTAATATTCTCTGTAAATGCAATTCTAGGATGACCAGAATATCTTTACATTATTGTAAACTTTCAATTTTGGCATTAAAATTTATGATTCTATAACCTGGTTTTTGAAATTCCCATTCCCAACTACTTTGAAAACAGGGAATGTATGAAAACCTGGTAATGTAAATGGTTCCATGATAAGGTGTTGTTGTTGTTTTTGTTGTTGCTGCTGCTGTTGCTGCTGCAATTTTGTGACACAGATTCATTTTAAACCCATGTAGGACAAGGTTTTTTTAAACACATGATACCTTTGCCTCTAGTCAAGTCAATAAGAGGTATCTTACCCCCCAGCTTTCTCTTGTGCTCCAAATATCCCCGCAACATCTCCATGTGCTCTAAGAGGTCCCAATACATCTTGCCAGAAGCAACTTGAAACTTCAATTGTCACGCATTTTTGCTTTTGACTTAAAAAGTAACACCTGAAATTTGGGACATATGTAGATAAAGAAATTTATTTAAATGTATATATTCTTCTTTAAAGATTGAGGATGCATGAGTAACATAGATATAGTAATGCTACCATTAGTTTGTATTGAATGTCAAGAAAAAGAAAAGAAAGGAAGGAAAGAGGGAAGGGAGGAAGAAAAGAAGGAAGGAAGGAAGGAAGAAAGGAAGGAAAGAAGGAAGGAAAGAAGGGACTCCTAATTCTTTTTAAAAAACCGTTATCTGTGTTCAGAAAATACAACTCAATCTTATTCTAAAGAACATATGGTGTGTTGCTTTTAATGTAAGATTTACAAATCCTTGAAATTTTGTGATTGTATACTTTTTATAAATAGTACCTGAGTATGTTTTTTCATAATTCCATTTAGAAAAAGAAGTTCTTAACAAGTGTTGCCTATTTAATCAGGCTATTTATTCTGAATTCATTCTAAATGATTTTACAATGCAGATTTTGTAACTATCTTCAAACTATATTCTTTTTTTTCTTTTTTTTTCTTTTTTTTTATTAACTTGAGTATTTCTTTTTTTTTTTTTCAAGTTTTTTTTTTTATATTAACTTGAGTATTTCTTATATACATTTCGAGTGTTATTCCCTTTCCCGGTTTCCGGGCAAACATCCCCCTCCCCCCTCCCCTTCCTTATGGGTGTTCCCCTCCCAACCCTCCCCCCATTGCCGCCCTCCCCCCATAGACTAGTTCACTGTGGGTTCAGTCTTAGCAGGACCCAGGGCTTCCCCTTCCACTGGTGCTCTTACTAGGATATTCATTGCTACCTATGGGGTCAGAGTCCAGGGTCAATCCATGTATAGTCTTTAGGTAGTGGCTTAGTCCCTGGAAGCTCTGGTTGCTTGGCATTGTTGTACTTTTGGGGTCTCGAGCCCCTTCAAGCTCTTCCAGTTCTTTCTCTGATTCCTTCAATAGGGGACCTATTCTCAGTTCAGTGGTTTGCTGCTGGCATTCGCCTCTATATTTGCTGTATTCTGGCTGTGTCTCTCAGGAGCGATCTACATCCGGCTCCTGTCGGTCTGCACTTCTTTGCTTCATCCATCTTGTCTAATTGGGTGGCTGTATATGTATGGGACACATGTGGGGCAGGCTCTGAATGGGTGTTCCTTCAGTCTCTGTTTTAATCTTTGCCTCTCCCTTCCCTGCCAAGGGTATTCTTTTTCCTCATTTAAAGAAGGAGTGAAGCATTCACATTTTGATCATCCCTCTTGAGTTTCGTTTGTTCTAGGGATCTAGGGTAATTCAAGCATTTGGGCTAATAGCCACTTATCAATGAGTGCATACCATGTATGTCTTTCTGTGATTGGGTTAGCTCACTCAGGATGATAATTTCCAGTTCCAACCATTTGCCTACGAATTTCATAAACTCGTTGTTTTTGATAGCTGAGTAATATTCCATTGTGTAGATGTACCACATTTTCTGTATCCATTCCTCTGTTGAAGGGCATCTGGGTTCTTTCCATTTTCTGGCTATTATAAATAAGGCTGCGATGAACATAGTGGAGCACGTGTCTCTTTTATATGTTGAGGCATCTTTTGGGTATATGCCCAAGAGAGGTATAGCTGGATCCTCAGGCAGTTCAATGTCCAATTTTCTGAGGAACCTCCAGACTGATTTCCAGAATGGTTTTACCAGTCTGCAATCCCACCAACAATGGAGGAGTGTTCCTCTTTCTCCACATCCTCGCCAGCATCTGCTGTCACCTGAGGTTTTGATCTTAGCCATTCTCACTGGTGTGAGGTGAAATCTCAGGGTTGTTTTGATTTGCATTTCCCTTATGACTAAAGATGTTGAACATTTCTTTAGGTGTTTCTCAGCCATTCGGCATTCCTCAGCTGTGAATTCTTTGTTTAGCTCTGAACCCCATTTTTTAATAGGGTTATATGTTTCCCTGCGGTCTAACTTCTTGAGTTCTTTGTATATTTTGGATATAAGGCCTCTATCTGTTGTAGGATTGGTAAAGATCTTTTCCCAATCTGTTGGTTGCCGATTTGTCCTAACCACAGTGTCCTTTGCCTTACAGAAGCTTTGCAGTTTTATGAGATCCCATTTGTCGATTCTTGATCTTAGAGCATAAGCCATTGGTGTTTTGTTCAGGAAATTTTTTCCAGTGCCCATGTGTTGCAGATGCTTCCCTAGTTTTTCTTCTATTAGTTTGAGTGTGTCTGGTTTGATGTGGAGGTCCTTGATCCACTTGGACTTAAGCTTTGTACAGGGTGATAAGCATGGATCGATCTGCATTCTTCTACATGTTGCCCTCCAGTTGAACCAGCACCATTTGCTGAAAATGCTATCTTTTTGCCATTGGATGGTTTTGGCTCCTTTGTCAAAAATCAAGTGACCATAGGTGTGTGGGTTCATTTCTGGGTCTTCAATTCTATTCGATTGGTCTATCTGTCTGTCTCTGTACCAATACCATGCAGTTTTTATCACTATTGCTCTGTAATACTGCTTGAGTTCAGGGATAGTGATTCCCCCTGAAGTCCTTTTATTATTGAGGATAGCTTTAGCTATCCTGGGTTTTTTGTTATTCCAGATGAATTTGCAAATTGTTCTGTCTAACTCTTTGAAGAATTGGATTGGTATTTTGATGGGGATTGCATTGAATCTGTAGATTGCTTTTGGTAAAATGGCCATTTTTACTAAATTAATCCTGCCAATCCATGAGCATGGGAGATCTTTCCATCTTCTGAGGTCTTCTTCAATTTCTTTCCTCAGTGTCTTGAAGTTCTTATTGTACAGATCTTTTACTTGCTTGGTTAAAGTCACACCGAGGTACTTTATATTCTTTGGGTCTATTATGAAGGGTGTCGTTTCCCTAATTTCTTTCTCGGCTTGTTTCTCTTTTGTATAGAGGAAGGCAACTGATTTATTTGAGTTAATTTTATACCCAGCCACTTTGCTGAAGTTGTTTATCAGCTTTAGTAGTTCTCTGGTGGAACTTTTGGGATCACTTAAATATACTATCATGTCATCTGCAAATAGTGATATTTTGACCTCTTCTTTTCCGATCTGTATCCCCTTGATCTCCTTTTGTTGTCTGATTGCTCTGGCTAGAACTTCAAGAACTATATTGAATAAGTAGGGAGAGAATAGGCAGCCTTGTCTAGTCCCTGATTTTAGTGGGATTGCTTCAAGTTTCTCTCCATTTAGTTTAATGTTAGCAACTGGTTTGCTGTATATGGCTTTTACTATGTTTAGGTATGGGCCTTGAATTCCTATTCTTTCCAGGACTTTTATCATGAAGGGGTGTTGAATTTTGTCAAATGCTTTCTCAGCATCTAATGAAATGATCATGTGGTTCTGTTCTTTCAGTTTGTTTATATAATGGATCACGTTGATGGTTTTCCGTATATTAAACCATCCCTGCATGCCTGGGATGAAGCCTACTTGATCATGGTGGATGATTGTTTTGATGTGCTCTTGAATTCGGTTTGCCAGAATTTTATTGAGTATTTTTGCGTCGATATTCATAAGGGAAATTGGTCTGAAGTTCTCTTTCTTTGTTGTGTCTTTGTGTGGTTTAGGTATAAGAGTAATTGTGGCTTCGTAGAAGGAATTCGGTAGGGCTCCATCTGTTTCAATTTTGTGGAATAGTTGGGATAATATTGGTATGAGGTCTTCTATGAAGGTTTGATAGAATTCTGCACTAAACCCGTCTGGACCTGGGCTCTTTTTGGTTGGGAGACCTTTAATGACTGCTTCTATTTCCTTAGGAGTTATGGGGTTGTTTAAATGGTTTATCTGTTCCTGATTTAACTTCGGTACCTGGTATCTGTCTAGGAAATTGTCCATTTCCTGCAGGTTTTCAAGTTTTGTTGAATATAGGCTTTTGTAGTAGGATCTGATGATTTTTTTAATTTCCTCTGATTCTATAGTTATGTCTCCCTTTTCATTTCTGATTTTGTTAATTTGGACACACTCTCTGTGTCCTCTCGTTAGTCTGGCTAAGGGTTTATCTATCTTGTTGAGTTTCTCAAAGAACCAACTTTTGGTTCTGTTGATTCTTTCTATGGTCCTTTTTGTTTCTACTTGGTTGATTTCAGCTCTGAGTTTGATTATTTCCTGCCTTCTACTCCTCCTGGGTGTATTTGCTTCTTTTTGTTCAAGAGCTTTTAGGTGTGCTGTCAAGCTGCTGACATATGCTCTTTCCTGTTTCTTTCTGCAGGCACTCAGCGCTATGAGTTTTCCTCTTAGCACAGCTTTCATTGTGTCCCATAAGCTTGAGTATGTTGTATCTTCATTTTCATTAAATTCTGAAAAGTTTTTAATTTCTTTCTTTATTTCTTCCTTGACCAGGTTATCATTGAGTAGAGCATTGTTCAATTTCCACGTATATGTGGGCATTCTTCCCTTATTGTTATTGAAGACCAGTTTTAGGGCGTGGTGGTCCGATAGCACGCATGGGATTAATTCTATCTTTCTGTACCTGTTGAGGCCCGTTTTTTGACCAATTATATGGTCAATTTTGGAGAAAGTACCATGAGGAGCTGAGAAGAAGGTATATCCTTTTGCTTTAGGATAGAATGTTCTATAAATATCCGTTAAGTCCATTTGGCTCATGACTTCTCTTAGTCTGTCTACATCACTGTTTAATTTCTGTTTCCATGATCTGTCCATTTATGAGAGTGGGGTGTTGAAATCTCCCACTATTATTGTGTGAGGTGCAATGTGTGCTTTGAGCTTTAGTAAGGTTTCTTTTACGTATGTAGGTGCCCTTGTATTTGGGGCGTAGATATTTAGGATTGAGAGTTCATCTTGGTGGATTTTTCCTTTGATGAATATGAAGTGTCCTTCCTTATCTTTTTTGATGACTTTTAGTTGGAAATTGATTTTATTTGATATTAGAATGGCTACTCCAGCTTGCTTCTTCTGACCATTTGCTTGGAAAGTTGTTTTCCAGCCTTTCACTCTGAGGTAGTGTCTGTCTTTGTCTCTGAGGTGTGTTTCCTGTAGGCAGCAGAATGCAGGGTCCTCATTGCATATCCAGTTTGTTAATCTATGTCTTTTTATTGGGGAGTTGAGGCCATTGATATTGAGAGATATTAAGGAATAGTGATTATTGCTTCCCGTTATATTCATATTTGGATGTGAGGTTATGTTTGTGTGCTTTCATTCTCTTTGTTTTGTTGCCAAGACGATTAGTTTCTTGCTTCTTCTAGGGTATAGCTCGCCTCCTTATGTTGGGCTTTACCATTTATTATCCTTTGTAGTGCTGGATTCGTAGAAAGATATTGTGTAAATTTGGTTTTGTCATGGAATATCTTGGTTTCTCCATCAATGTTAATTGAGAGTTTTGCTGGATACAGTAACCTGGGCTGGCATTTGTGTTCTCTTAGGGTCTGTATGACATCAGTCCAGGATCTTCTGGCCTTCATAGTTTCTGGCGAGAAATCTGGTGTGATTCTGATAGGTCTCCCTTTATATGTTACTTGACCTTTTTCCCTTACTGCTTTTAATATTCTTTCTTTATTTTGTGCGTTTGGTGTTTTGACAATTATGTGACGGGAGGTGTTTCTTTTCTGGTCCAATCTATTTGGAGTTCTGTAGGCTTCTTGTATGTCTACGGGTATCTCTTTTTTTAGGTTAGGGAAGTTTTCTTCTATGATTTTGTTGAAGATATTTACTGGTCCTTTGAGCTGGGAGTCTTCACTCTCTTCTATACCTATTATCCTTATGTTTGATCTTCTCATTGAGTCCTGGATTTCCTGTATGTTTTGGACCAGTAGCTTTTTCTGCTTTACATTATCTTTGACAGTTGAGTCAATGATTTCTATGGAATCTTCTGCTCCTGAGATTCTCTCTTCCATCTCTTGTATTCTGTTGGTGAAGCTTGTATCTACAGCTCCTTGTCTCTTCTTTTGGTTTTCTATATCCAGGGTTGTTTCCATGTGTTCTTTCTTGATTGCTTCTATTTCCATTTTTAATTCCTTCAACTATTTGATTGTGTTTTCCTGGAATTCTTTCAGGGATTTTTGCGATTCCTCTCTGTAGGCTTTTACTTGTTTATTAATGTTTTCCTGTGCTTCTCTAAGTGTGTTCATGTCTTTCTTGAAGTCCTCCAGCATCATGATCAAATATGATTTTGAAACTAGATCTTGCTTTTCTGGTGTGTTTGGATATTCCATGTTTGCTTTGGTGGGAGAATTGGGCTCCGATGATGGCATGTAGTCTTTGTTTCTGTTGCTTGGGTTCCTGTGCTTGCCTCTCGCCATCAGATTATCTCTAGTGTTACTTTGTTCTGCTATTTCTGACAGTGGCTAGACTGTCCTATAAGCCTGTGTGTCAGGAGTGCTGTAGACCTGTTTTCCTCTCTTTCAGTCAGTTATGGGGACAGAGTGTTCTGCTTTCGGGCGTGTAGTTTTTCCTCTCTACAGGTCTTCAGCTGTTTCTGTGGGCCTGTGTCTTGAGTTCACCAGGCAGCTTTCTTGCAGCAGAAAATTTGGTCTTACCTGTGGTCCCGAGGCTCAGGTTTGCTCGTGGGGTGCTGCCCAGGGGCTCTCTGCAGCGGCAGCAACCAGGAAGACCTGTGCCGCCCCTTCCGGGAGCTTCAGTGCACCAGGGTTCCAGATGGTCTTTGGCTTTTTCCTCTGGCGTCCGAGATGTGTGTGCAGGGAGCAGTCTCTTCTGGTTTCCCAGGCTTGTCTGCCTCTCTGAAGGTTTAGCTCTCCCTCCCACGGGATTTGGGTGCAGAGAACTGTTTATCAGGTCTGTTTCCTTCAGGGTCCGGCGGTGTCTCTGGCAGGGGTCCTGCCGCTCCCCCACGGGAGCCCAGAGGCCTTATACAGTTTCCTCTTGGGCCAGGGATGTGGGCAGGGGTGAGCAGTGTTGGTGGTCTCTTCTGCTCTGCAGCCTCAGGAGTGCCCACCTGACCAGGCGGTTGGGTCTCTCTCTCACCGGGTCTGGGAGCAGAGAGTTCAAACTATATTCTAAATCTGATTCTTTCTCAGAATTTGTGCCACGCCAACTCCATTGATCTTGGCTAGTCTATTTATTTCTCCCAATAAAATAATGATGTTTTGTCTATTGTAAAAACAGAAAAAAATTAATTAAACACACACACACACATACACACAAACACAAACACGAAATACACACAAACAAGTCCTATTGTTTTCTCACCTACTCATCTTGAATGGACTTAGAATATGTTGTGTGTGTCGTCTGGCTTCAGGTCACTCATAGAAACTTAGCTCCTAGGACTCTCTTCCAGCTGCCAAATGCCTGGACAACTCGACCTCTTTGCCTTGCTGTGAGAAGTATATCAGAAGTAAATGACAACTACATGATTTTCTGGAATTTCAGAAATCTTCATCCAAATAGTAATTATTTACTTGTTTGTCTTGTCCAAAAATGTATGTTGGTAACAATCTAAAATAATATTCATTTTTGCATCTCCATTGTCTTACCTTTTATTTCAATGTGAGCTTTCATCCATATTACAAGCTTCTGATTTATATAAATTGCTAAGTATAGTTGATTTCCTTGCCTTTTTGGAGTCTAGTGATGTTTCTTTCTAATCATATAGAAAAATTACTATCATGAAGAAAGGAAAATTCTGCTTTTCTACTGATGCTACTTCTTTAATATCTGAATAGAAGCTTGACCTGTAACTATTATTTAACCTGGGCAAAATAAATGATTTATAATACTAATAATATTAATGAAACTATGTATTAAATTTCAAATGAGATGTATTTGAGTGTTTATGTCTACAGAAGTATTTGTGCAGTTTGTGCTTAAAACTGTAATATGAAATATTTCTAGAGCACTGTGCTTCTCCATGCTTCAGTTTTGGAAATCTATAACCTTCATTTTGACATGAGGGTCCACAATTTTGAGCAACAGATTAATAGAAGTAAAGGGATGTGTCAACACAAGACATTGTTTTGCAGACGTATTTACCAAAGAAAATGCTTCCTGGGCATATTAAGTAGTTTTGACTCATCGCTATATAGTCAACTAAGAAGAACAAAATCAGGACGTTCAGATAATATCATTCACCTGATTATAACTTTGTTTATGGAATGCTTTTAGTGCCATTGTTGTGACAGTACAATCGAAGGAAATTGTGCCATAGGGACACTAAGAAGGATGTTACATGTAAAGTACAGACTTTACAGGCAGAGTTTATTATGAAATGGAGGAGACTTGGGTCAGGGATATGTTTAAGGAAAGGGACGTAGGATGGATTGGGAGAAACCATGGGTATCTATAGAAGAAAAACAGAGGTTGTTATGCAGGTTTAAGAGCTGCAAAAAGGGAATGGGAGTTTGTCCCTTTCCCATTAATGCTCAAAAGATGCTTTCTTTATGCAAAAATCCTGAGCTCTTAGAAATAACGATCAGCTTATCCCAGAAGCTGTCCATTCCTTCACCCAAGTACCCAAGACTAACTTAACCTTCTGATCTTGAGTAAAGAATGACCCTCAAGAGACTATATCAGAGAATTTGACATATAACACACACAGTTCTCTTTCTAACCAGGAAAATGATGAATGGCTCAAAAGTTTCTGGTTTGTTCATTTGCGATTATGAGATTCTAAACTCTCCATTCTCTCATCAAGTGTGACATATAAGCATTGTTTTTTTTGTTTTGGTTTTTTTTTTTTTTGTTTTTTGGATCTTATGATATTCTTTTTTTTTTCTTTTTTTTTTATTAATTTGAGTATTCTTATTTACATTTCGAGTGTTATTCCCTTTCCCGGTTTACCGGCCAACATCCCCCCTAACCCCTCCCCCTCCTCTTCTTTACGGATGTTCCCCTCCCCATCCTCCCCCCATTGCCACCCTCCCCCCAACATTCACATTCACAAGGGGTTCAGTCTTAGCAGGACCCAGGGCTTCCCCTTCCACTGGTGATCTTACTAGGATATTCAATGCTACCTATGAGGTCAGAGTCCAGGGTCAGTCCATGTATAGTCTTTAGGTAGTGGCTTAGTCCTTGGAAGCTCTGGTTGCTTAGCATTGTTGTTCATATGGGGTCTCGAGCCCCTTCAAGCTCTTCCAGTTCTTTCTCTGATTCCTTCAACGGGGGTTCTATTCTCAGTTCAGTGGTTTGCTGCTGGCATTCGCCTCTGTATTTGCTGAATTCTGGCTGTGTCTCTCAGGAGAGATCTACATCTGGCCCCTGTCTGCCTGCACTTCTTTGCTTCATCCATCTTGTCTAATTGGGTGGCTGAATATGTATGCATATAAGCATTGTTATGGAGATTTTATGTGTCTGTTGGTTTCGCTGAAGATATTTGCTTGGTAAAGTAATAGAATGGAGAATTATATACATTCAGTAAGATGTATATAGTGTAGTGGGTCTATGGTGAATCTTCAGGTTTGAATTTATCCTTTGTCCCCAAGAAGGTTCCTTTTTATCTCAATGATGGTTCATACCCATACTAGCTATTTTAATGAGCTCCATGTTCATTGAAAGACCCTGTCTGAAAATCGAAAATTAGAGAGTGGCAGAGGAAGATAATAGATGTCAACCTCTGACATGCAAAGGTATATGGACAAAGACATGAACATATACACCAGACACATACACGCAAATGAAATCTCTTTTTTGTGCTTGATATTTCCATTTTAATTATATGCCCTCAATTAGATCTAGGTAGACCAATTTTATCTTATAATAATAAGTAACATGATCTATTAAAATAGAAAAGTATTTTACCTTTATTTTATATTGATTGGTGATTTGACTGCATGTCATCTTTATGAGGCTGTCAAAACTGGACTTACAGACAGTTGTGAGCTGCCATGTGGTTTCTGGGTATTGAACCTGGGTCCTCTGCAAAAACAGATAGTGCTCTTAACCACTGAGCCATCTCTCTAGCCCCGAGAAGCATATTTTAAATACTTTTAAGTAAATAAATATTGGAGATATATGTATATATATTTAATGTAGAATACAAACATTGAAAAAATAACTTTTCTATCATAGAGTGATGCCATAACATTTATATGACAATCATTGAAAGAAGGTTAAACTAAAGGTTATACTGGGGTGGCGGTGCTATGCTAGGTGTACAGAATAAAATAAAAAGAGAAACAAATTCTACCTTTTAATTCAGATTGAAGATTAGAAACTATATTGACATTAATCAAGTAATTACACAAAGAAACATTAGAAGTAATAATTTAAATGCCATGAGAAAACTTTTAGGTTTCTACAAACTCAGTAAAGGGCAATTTAAATCAAATTGCAGCATTGTGGAAGACAGAAATATTGCTTGAAATGTGTGTTCTAAGTAGGCATTAATTACGCAAAGAGGCTTCTGAAGGAGCTAAACGCAGTAGGGGCCAGGTATACGAAGGGCTCTTGAAAGCTGGCGATGTTTGGAAAGCACTGACATTTAAGAACTCCAAATATTGTTATTTCTCTATTTTGAATGGATTATAGAAAGAAACATAAAAGGGAATGTAGAATCGTTTGAAACAATGAGCATAGGGCAGCATGTGACAGTGCCACCTAGATGACAATGGTGGGATACCTTGATAAATATTTTATATTACAAATGAACCAACGGGAAGGTACTGAAAATGGAGGTAAATAGAATTAGATCTTAAATCATAATAGCAATCTTTGTATCAGTAAGAAATTTGTTAATGTAAGTTAGGTAACTTGAAGGCTGTTAAAATTATATAGAAAAACAGTTGCTTCAGAAATTTTGTATAATAAAGCTACAAAAATTAGAAGTAAGAAAACATGTAGGATCTTAACACCTGCATTTGATTATCTATATACGTTTTGAGATCAGTAGAAAATATTACAAAGCTGATTCACAATCAAATCTAAATAAATATGTTTTCAGGATTCAATTTCATTTACAAAACTCAAAATTGTGGATAAAATTACTCAAGTCTCACATGATCTATTAATAGTACCAATATGCAGTCCTCTGGGGCACACCCAGCTGCCCTAAGCAGTCCACTAACCCTGCTGGAACTCTCTTCTTCTGCCACCTCTTTGTCTACCGTCAACAAACCAGCTGATCCAGAAGCAAACAGGTTAGATTCCCTTCCTGCACCCATGTGTCTTGCCTTCTGAGTCCTCTGGGGCATGCACAACTGCACTGAACAGCCTGCTTTCCCTGCTGGATATCCATCCTCTTAACCCTCCACTCACCTTCATCAGACCTGCTGATCCAGAACCATACATTCCAGGCATACCCATTAGAGGCTGATCACACCAGCATCATTGATGCTAGGATGGCTTCCAATACCTAGTATAAGAAGAACATGCAGGGACTAAAGCCATCTAGATGGCTCCCACTAATGAACACAAACAACAAAAGCCAAGGCAGTATGAAACCATCTGAGCACAGATACCCTACTACAGCAAGCCCTGCATATCCTCACATAGCTGGGACACAAGGAAATGACCTTAAATTTAGTCATATAAAGTCTTATAAAGAAGAGGAAATTAATAATTCTCTTAAGGAAATTCAGAAGAATAAAATCATACAGGTGAAGGAGATACATAAAGCTGTTCAACACCTGAAAGTAGTAATAAAAGCAATAAAGAAAACACAAACCTTGGGAATCCTGGAAAATATAAATATAGGGAAGAGAACAGGAACAACATATGAGAGCCTTACCATAGAATAGAAGAGATGGAAGAGAAAAATCTCAGGGGGATAGGAGAAGTTGATATATTAGTTAAAATAAAGTTAAATCTAAAAGATTCCTGACACAAAACACTGAGGAACTCTGGGTACCATAAAAAGACATAATCTCTGTATACTAGGAATAGAAAGAAGAATGTGAAGAGTCCAAGGTCCAAGGACCAGAAACAATCTCATAGAAGAAAACATTCCCAAATTAATGAAAGACATGCCTATAAACATATGAGAAGCTAACAGAACACCAATTACACAGCACCAGAAAAGAAAATCCTCCCAACACATAATAATCAACATATACAATTTATAGAGACAAGAAAGAATATTAAAACATGGCAAGGGAAAATAGCCAGGTAACATACAAAGGTAAACCTATCAGAATTGCATACAACCTTTCAACAGAAACTCTAAGAGCTTGAAGGGCCTACAGAGATATCTTGCAACCTCTAGAAGAATCACAGATGCCAACAAAAACTACAATTTTAAGCAGATCTCTCAAGGATCATAGATAAAGAAAGTAAGATATTTCAAGAAAAATCAAAACTCAAACAATATCTATTAATAAATCTATTGATACAGAAAATGCTAGAAAGAAAACTCCAACACAAAGAGTATACTACATCCACTAAAACATAGGAAATAAATAACCATATATCAGTAAAAGCAAGGGAAGTACGACACACCACTAATATCAAAATAACAGAAGTTAACAATCATTGATCATTAATATCATTCAGTATCAAGGGCCTCAATTCCACAATGAAAAGACTCAGGCTAACAGAATATTTGTGAAACACAATTCATCCATCATTCTGCTCATAAATGAAACACAACTCAGAAATAAAGATTGGCATTACCTCAGATTAAATGACTTGGAAAAAGTTTTCCAAGCAAACAGACCCATGAAACAAGCTGGAGTAGTCATTCTACTATCTAATAAAATAGACTTTCAACCAAAGTTAATCAAAAAAGACAGAGAATGATAGTTTATAATAATCAAAGAAAAAATCTACCAAGATTATATCTCAATTCTGAACATCTATGCCCCAAACACAAAGACCCCCCACAGTTGTAAAAGAAATATTGCTAAAGTTTAAATCATATATAATTTCTGAATTTTATTGCTATCTCTTTGTTGTTTGGTTTGATCTCTGAAGTTCTATATTTTTTGTTCTAGCATCTTTTTCCAGCTCCTCTCTCCAACCTTCATTTTTCTCCCTCTGTCACTTATTATTACCTGTACAATCCTGTACCTTTAGAATCACATATTAATAATGGGAAATTTCAACACTTTACTCTCACCAGTACATAGGTCATCCAGACAAAAACTAAAAAAGAAATAATGAAAATAAACAATTCCATTAATTCAATGGACCTAATAAACATCTCCAGATTATTTCACCAAAGCACACTCATGATCCTTTTTCCAAAAATGATCACATAGTTGGACACGTACCAAACTTCAATAGATACAAGAAAATTTAAATAAAATAATAACTTGGATCTTTTCTGATCACCGTGGATTAAAGCTGAACTTCAACAATAACAGAAACACCAGGAAGCCTGCATACTCAGGGAAACTTAACAACTCTATATTCAGTCATTTCTGGGTCAGCGAAGAAATAAAGAAATTGAAGACTTACTAGAATTCAGTGAAAATGAATGAACAACATACAGAAATTGTTGGGTCACAATGAAACCAGTGCTAAGTGGAATATTCATAGAACTAGATGCTCCATAAGAAATTATAAAATTCTCATACAAACAATTTAAAGTAAATCTGAAAGCTCTAGAAAAAAAGAAGCAAACTCACAAAAGAGGTGTAGAAGGAAAGAAGTAAACAAATCAGGGATGAAATCAATCAATTAGAAACCAAAAAAAAAATACAAAGAATCAATGAAACCAAGATCTGGTTCTTTGAGAAAATAAAGAGAAACATTTAGCCAAATCAACCAAAAGCCAGAGATAAAATATACAAATTTAAAAAAAATAGAAAAGAAAAGGGAGACATAATGACAGAAACCGAGGAAGTTCAAAGAATTATTAGGGCTTACTTCAAAAGCCTATACTCCAAAAATATGGAAACTTTAAATAAAATGGATGATTTTATAGTCAGTTATGAATTACCAAAGCTAAATTCAGATCAAGTAAACCATCTGAATAGTTCTATAACGCCTGAGGAAATAAAAGCAGTCATTAAAATTTTCTCAACCAAAAAGAGCCCTGGTCCTGATGGTTTTAGTGCAAAGGTCTTCCCTACCTTCAAGTAAGAGTTAATGCCAATAATCCTCAAGCTATTCCAGATAATAGAATCAGAAGAAACTCTAACAAACTCACTCTACAAGGCTACCATCACCCTAATACCTAAAAAACACAAAGAATCAACAAAGAAAGAATTTCAGACCAATTTCCCTTATGAATATTTATGCAAAAATACTTAAGAACACATCAAAGATATCATCCACTATAATTATTTAAGCTTCATCACAAAGATGCAGTGGTGGTTCCATTTATGAAAATCCATCAACATTATCCACCATAAAACAAATTGAAAGAAAAAAAAGCACATGACTTTCTCATAGATGCTGAAAAGTTATTTTACAAAATCCAATATCACTTCATGATAAAAGTCTTGGAGAGAACAGGGATACGAGGGGCATACTTAAATGCAATAAAGGCAATACACATGAAGCAAATAGCCATCGTATTAAATGGAGAGAAACTTAAAGCAATTCCACTAAAATTAAGGACAAGACAAGGGTGCCCATTCTCTCCCTATCTATTCAATATAATAATTGAATTTTACATACAGCAATAAAAAAAACTAAAGGATATACAAACTGGAAAGGAAGAAGTCACAGTATCACTATTTGGACATGATAGCATAGTATATGTAAATCATCCCAAAAATTCGACCAGAGAACTCCTACATAAACACTTTAAGCAAAGTGGCTGGATAGAAAATTAACTCAAAAATCACTAGCCATCATTTGTCTAAAGGATAAATGGGTCAAGGAAGAAATTAGGGAAACTGCACCCTTTTCATTAGCCACAAATAATATAAAAAAAGTCTTTGTGTAACTCTAACCAAGCAAATGAAAGATTTGTGTGACAAGACTTTCAAATTACTGAAGAAAGAAATTGAGGAAGATATCAGAAGATGGAAAGACCTCCCATAATCATGGATCAGTAGGATTAACATAGTGAAAATGAACATTTTACCAAAAGCAATTTTTCTAATATAATTCCCATCAAAATACCAACTCAATTCTTAACAGACATTGAAAGAGCAATTCTCAACTTCATGTGGAAAACAGCAACAACCACACAAAAAGTCATGATTGCTAAAACGATCCTAAACAATAAAAGAACTAGAAGTGGAAGGATCACCATCCCTGACTTCATTCTTTACATCAATAATAAACTGCATGGTATTTGTATAAGAACAGACAGATTGGCCAATGAAATTGAATGAAATACTCTGAAATTAACTCATATACCTTTGGACAATTATTTTTTGAAAAAGAAAGGAAAAGCAGGGCACTCCTGAGGCTGCAGAGCAGAAGAGACCACCAACACTGCTCACCCCTGCCCACATCCCTGGCCCAAGAGGAAACTGTATAAGGCCTCTGGGCTCCCGTGGGGGAGGGCCCAGGAGCGGCAGGACCCCTGCCTGAGACACCGCCGGAACCTGAAAGAAACAGACCTGATAAACAGTTCTCTGCACCCAAATCCCGTGGGAGGGAGAGCTAAACCTTCAGAGAGGCAGACAAGCCTGGGAAACCAGAAGAGACTGCTCTCTGCACACACATCTCGGACACCAGAGGAAAAAGCCAAAGACCATCTGGAACCCTGGTGCACTGAAGCTCCCGGAAGGGGCGGCACAGGTCTTCCTGGTTGCTGCCACTGCAGAGAGCCCGTGGGCAGCACCCCACGAGCGAACTTGAGCCTCAGGACCACAGGTAAGACCAAATTTTCTGCTGCAAGAAAGCTGCCTGGTGAACTCAAGACACAGGCCCACAGGAACAGCTGAAGACCTGTAGAGAGGAAAAACTACACGCCCGAAAGCAGAACACTCTGTCCCCCTAACTGACTGAAAGAGAGGAAAACAGGTCTACAGCACTCCTGACACACAGGCTTATAGGACAGTCTAGCCACCGTCAGAAATAGCAGAACAAAGAAACACTAGAGATAATCTGATGGCGAGAGGCAAGCGCAGGAACACAAGCAACAGAAACCAAGACTACATGGCACCATCAGAGCCCAATTCTCCCATCAAAACAAACATGGAATATCCAAACACACCAGAAAAGCAAGATCTAGTTTCAAAATCATTTTTGATCATGATGCTGGAGGACTTCAAGAAAGACATGAAGAACTCCCTTAGAGAACAAGTAGAAGCCTACAGAGAGGAATCGCAAAAATGCCTGAAAGAATCACAAAAATCCCTGAAAGAATTCCAGGAAAACATAAATAAACAAGTAGAAGCCCATAGAGAGGAGACACAAAAATCCCTGAAAGAATTCCAGGAAAACACAATCAAACAGTTGAAGGAATTAAAAGTGGAAATAGAAGCAATCAAGAAAGAACACATGGAAACAACCCTGGATATAGAAAACCAAAAGAAGAGACAAGGAGCTGTAGATACAAGCTTCACCAACAGAATACAAGAGATGGAAGAGAGAATCTCAGGAGCAGAAGATTCCATAGAAATCATTGACTCAACTGTCAAAGATAATGTAAAGCGGAAAAAGCTACTGGTCCAAAACATACAGGAAATCCAGGACTCAATGAGAAGATCAAACCTAAGGATAATAGGTATAGACGAGAGTGAAGACTCCCAGCTCAAAGGACCAGAAAATATCTTCAACAAAATCATAGAAGAAAACTTCCCTAACCTAAAAAAAGAGATACCCATAGACATACAAGAAGCCTACAGAACTCCAAATAGATTGGACCAGAAAAGAAACACCTCCCATCACATAATTGTCAAAACACCAAACGCACAAAATAAAGAAAGAATATTAAAAGCAGTAAGGGAAAAAGGTCAAGTAACATATAAAGGGAGACCTATCAGAATCACACCAGACTTCTCGCCAGAAACTATGAAGGCCAGAAGATCCTGGACTGATGTCATACAGACCCTAAGAGAACACAAATGCCAGCCCAGGTTACTGTATCCAGCAAAACTCTCAATTAACATTGATGGAGAAACCAAGATATTCCATGACAAAACCAAATTTACACAATATCTTTCTACAAATCCAGCACTACAAAGGATAATAAATGGTAAAGCCCAACATAAGGAGGCAAGCTATACCCTAGAAGAAGCAAGAAACTAATCGTCTTGGCAACAAAACAAAGAGAATGAAAGCACACAAACATAACCTCACATCCAAATATGAATATAACGGGAAGCAATAATCACTATTCCTTAATATCTCTCAATATCAATGGCCTCAACTCCCCAATAAAAAGACATAGATTAACAAACTGGATACGCAACGAGGACCCTGCATTCTGCTGCCTACAGGAAACACACCTCAGAGACAAAGACAGACACTACCACAGAGTGAAAGGCTGGAAAACAACTTTCCAAGCAAATGGTCAGAAGAAGCAAGCTGGAGTAGCCATTCTAATATCAAATAAAATCAATTTCCAACTAAAAGTCATCAAAAAAAGATAAGGAAGGACACTTCATATTCATCAAAGGAAAAATCCACCAAGATGAACTCTCAATCCTAAATATCTATGCCCCAAATACAAGGGTACCTACATACGTAAAAGAAACCTTACTAAAGCTCAAAACACACATCGCACCTCACACAATAATAGTGGGAGATTTCAACACCCCACTCTCATCAATGGACAGATCATGGAAACAGAAATTAAACAGTGATGTCGACAGACTAAGAGAAGTCATGAGCCAAATGGACTTAACGGATATTTATAGAACATTCTATCCTAAAGCAAAAGGATATACCTTCTTCTCAGCTCCTCATGGTACTTTCTCCAAAATTGACCATATAATTGGTCAAAAAACGGGCCTCAACAGGTACAGAAAGATAGAATTAATCCCATGCGTGCTATCGGACCACCACGGCCTAAAACTGGTCTTCAATAACAATAAGGGAAGAATGCCCACATATACGTGGAAGTTGAACAATGCTCTACTCAATGATAACCTGGTCAAAGAAGAAATAAAGGAAGAAATTAAAAAATTTTTAGAATTTAATGAAAATGAAGATACAACATACCCAACTTATGGGACACAATGAAAGCTGTGCTAAGAGGAAAACTCATAGCGCTGAGTGCCTGCAGAAAGAAACAGGAAAGAGCATATGTCAGCAGCTTGACAGCACACCTAAAAGCTCTTGAACAAAAAGAAGCAAATACACCCAGGAGGAGTAGAAGGCAGGAAATAATCAAACTCAGAGCTGAAATCAACCAAGTAGAAACAAAAAGGACCATAGAAAGAATCAACAGAACCAAAAGTTGGTTCTTTGAGGAAATCAACAAGATAGATAAACCCTTAGCCAGACTAACGAGAGGACAAAGAGAGTGCGTCCACATTAACAAAATCAGAAATGAAAAGGGAGACATAACTACAGATTCAGAGGAAATTCAAAAAATCATCAGATCTTACTATAAAAACCTATATTCAACAAAACTTGAAAATCTTCAGTAAATGGACAATTTCCTAGAGATACCAGGTATCGAAGTTAAATCAGGAACAGATAAACCAGTTAAACAACCCCATAACTCCTAAGGAAATAGAAGCAGTCATTAAAGGTCTCCCAACCAAAAAAGCCCAGGTTCAGATGGGTTTAGTGCAGAATTCTATCAGACCTTCATAGAAGACCTCATACCAATATTATCCCAAATATTCCACAAAATTGAAACAGATGGAGCACTACCGAATTCGTTCTACGAAGCCACAATTACTCTTATACCTAAACCACACAAAGACCCAACAAAGAAAGAGAACTTCAGACCAATTTCCCTTATGAATATCGACGCAAAAATACTCAATAAAATTCTGGCAAACCGAATTCAAGAGCACATCAAAACAATCATCCACCATGATCAAGTAGGCTTCATCCCAGGCATGCAGGGATGGTTTAATATACGGAAAACCATCAACGTGATCCATTATATAAACAAACTGAAAGAACAGAACCACATGATCATTTCATTAGATGCTGAGAAAGCATTTGACAAAATTCAACACCCCTTCATGATAAAAGTCCTGGAAAGAATAGGAATTCAAGGCCCATACCTAAACATAGTAAAAGCCATATACAGCAAACCAGTTGCTAACATTAAACTAAATGGAGAGAAACTTGAAGCAATCCCACTAAAATCAGGGACTAGACAAGGCTGCCCACTCTCTCCCTACTTATTCAATATAGTTCTTGAAGTTCTAGCCAGAGCAATCAGACAACAAAAGGAGATCAAGGGGATACAGATCGGAAAAGAAGAGGTCAAAATATCACTATTTGCAGATGACATGATAGTATATTTAAGTGATCCCAAAAGTTCCACCAGAGAACTACTAAAGCTGATAAACAACTTCAGCAAAGTGGCTGGGTATAAAATTAACTCAAATAAATCAGTTGCCTTCCTCTATACAAAAGAGAAACAAGCCGAGAAAGAAATTAGGGAAACGACACCCTTCATAATAGACCCAAATAATATAAAGTACCTCGGTGTGACTTTAACCAAGCAAGTAAAAGATCTGTACAATAAGAACTTCAAGACACTGAGGAAAGAAATTGAAGAAGACCTCAGAAGATGGAAAGATCTCCCATGCTCATGGATTGGCAGGATTAATTTAGTAAAAATGGCCATTTTACCAAAAGCAATCTACAGATTCAATGCAATCCCCATCAAAATACCAATCCAATTCTTCAAAGAGTTAGACAGAACAATTTGCAAATTCATCTGGAATAACAAAAAACCCAGGATAGCTAAAGCTATCCTCAACAATAAAAGGACTTCAGGGGGAATCACTATCCCTGAACTCAAGCAGTATTACAGAGCAATAGTGATAAAAACTGCATGGTATTGGTACAGAGACAGACAGATAGACCAATGGAATAGAATTGAAGACCCAGAAATGAACCCACACACCTATGGTCACTTGATTTTTGACAAAGGAGCCAAAACCATCCAATGGAAAAAAGATAGCATTTTCAGCAAATGGTGCTGGTTCAACTGGAGGGCAACATGTAGAAGAATGCAGATCGATCCATGCTTATCACCCTGTACAAAGCTTAAGTCCAAGTGGATCAAGGACCTCCACATCAAACCAGACACACTCAAACTAATAGAAGAAAAACTAGGGAAGCATCTGGAACACATGGGCACTGGAAAAAATTTCCTGAACAAAACACCAATGGCTTATGCTCTAAGATCAAGAATCGACAAATTGATCTCATAAAACTGCAAAGCTTCTGTAAGGCAAAGGACACTGTGGTTAGGACAAAACGGCAACCAACAGATTGGGAAAAGATCTTTACCAATCCTACAACAGATAGAGGCCTTATATCCAAAATATACAAAGAACTCAAGAAGTTAGACCGCAGGGAAACAAATAACCCTATTAAAAAATGGGGTTCAGAGCTAAACAAAGAATTCACAGCTGAGGAATGCCGAATGGCTGAGAAACACCTAAAGAAATGTTCAACATCTTTAGACATAAGGGAAATGCAAATCAAAACAACCCTGAGATTTCACCTCACACCAGTGCGATTGGCTAAGTTCAAAACCTCAGGTGACAGCAGATGCTGGCGAGGATGTGGAGAAAGAGGAACACTCCTCCATTGTTGGTGGGATTGCAGACTGGTAAAACCATTCTGGAAATCAGTCTGGAGGTTCCTCAGAAAATTGGACATTGAACTGCCTGAGGATCCAGCTATACCTCTCTTGGGCATATACCCAAAAGATGCCTCAACATATAAAAGAGACACGTGCTCCACTATGTTCATCGCAGCCTTATTTATAATAGCCAGAAAATGGAAAGAACCCAGATGCCCTTCAACAGAGGAATGGATACAGAAAATGTGGTACATCTACACAATGGAATATTACTCAGCTATCAAAAACAACGAGTTTATGAAATTCGTAGGCAAATGGTTGGAACTGGAATATATCATCCTGAGTGAGCTAACCCAATCACAGAAAGACATACATGGTATGCACTCATTGATAAGTGGCTATTAGCCCAAATGCTTGAATTACCCTAGATCCCTAGAACAAACGAAACTCAAGACGGATGATCAAAATGTGAATGCTTCACTCCTTCTTTAAATGAGGAAAAAGAATACCCTTGGCAGGGAAGGGAGAGGCAAAGATTAAAACAGAGACTGAAGGAACACCCATTCAGAGCCTGCCCCACATGTGTCCCATACATATACAGCCACCCAATTAGACAAGATGGATGAAGCAAAGAAGTGCAGACCGACAGGAGCCGGATGTAGATCGCTCCTGAGAGACACAGCCAGAATACAGCAAATACAGAGGCGAATGCCAGCAGCAAACCACTGAACTGAGAATAGGTCCCCTATTGAAGGAATCAGAGAAAGAACTGGAAGAGCTTGAAGGGGCTCGAGACCCCAAAAGTACAACAATGCCAAGCAACCAGAGCTTCCAGGGACTAAGCCACTACCTAAAGACTATACATGGACTGACCCTGGACTCTGACCCCATAGGTAGCAATGAATATCCTAATAAGAGCACCAGTGGAAGGGGAAGCCCTGGGTCCTGCTAAGACTGAACCCCCAGTGAACTGGTCTATGGGGGGAGGGCGGCAATGGGGGGAGGGTTGGGAGGGGAACACCCATAAGGAAGGGGAGGGGGGAGGGGGATGTTTGCCCGGAAACCGGGAAAGGGAATAACACTCGAAATGTATATAAGAAATACTCAAGTTAATAATAAAAAAAAAAAAAAGAAAGAAAGAAAGGAAAAGCATGCAATGAAAAAAATAAAGCCCCTCCCACAAATGGAGATGGCCTATCTGGATATCTGCATTAGAAGAATGCAAATAGATCCATATCTATGTCCCTGCATAAAAACACAAGTCCAAGTGGATCAAAAACATCTAAGTTAACCTGGGTACACTAAATCTAATATAACAGAATGTGGGGAATAGCCTTGAACTCATTGGATCAAGACACAACGTCCTGAGCAGAACACCAGTGGCTCAGGCACTAAGATCAACAACTGATAAATAACATGGATCTGAAAAGTTTCTGTAAGGCAAAGAACACTTTCAAAGGACAAAGCAACATTCTCAAGATTAGGAAATGACCTCTATCATCCCTACATCTGACGGAGGGCTAATATCTAAAATATACAAAGAACTCAAGAAGTTAGACACAAGCAACACAAATAACCCAATTTAAAAATGGGGTACAGAGCTAAACAGTTTGCTCAATAGAGGAACCTCAAATGACGAAGAGGCATTTAAAGAAATGTTCAAAGTCCTTAGCCATCATGAAAATAAAAATCAAAACAACCCTAATATTCCATCTTCAGATTGACTAAGATTAAAAAATACACACGACACCACAGGCTCTCTAGGATCGCAAGCACAGGGAACACGCCTCCATTGCTGGTGGAAGTGAAAATGTGAACAGCCACTTTGGAAATCCATTGGACACTTTCTGAGAGAACTGGAAATTGTTCTACACCAAGCCCCAACTATTCCATTTCTAGGCATATAGCTAAAAGATGCCCAACTATTCCACAGGGACACCTGCTCAACAATGTTAATACCAGCTTCATTCATAAACATCAGAAACTGGAAACAACCTATATGTCCCTCAACTGGACAATGCATAAAGAAAATATGGTTTATCTATACAATGCAATACTATTCAACCATGAAAAGCAAAGGCATCATAAATATTTTAAGCAAATAGATGGAACTTGAGAATATTATCCATGAGTGAGGTAACCAAGACATAAAGGACATGAATGGTATATACTCATTAATTAGTGGATATTACTCATAAAGTTCAGGATATCCATGCTATACTCCACAGACCCCAAAAACCTAAACAGGTGAACAAGGCCAAGCAAGGATGCTTGAGTTTCACTTAGAAGAGAGAATAAAATAGTCATTGGAGGCAGAGGGAGGAAGGAAAGTGGTTGGGAAATGGAGGGAGGATTAAGATCAAGTGTGGGCCAGGATAGATGGCCAGATAACCTTGAGAAGGAATGGAAATCTTCAGGGAGGGGTCATCTCAAGAACAGGACAGAGACCTAGAAAGGGTGAAGCGCTAAGGAGTCAATAGGGGCGATCTTAACTGAGACTCACAGCTGTGGTGATAGAAAACCTCTTGCAGCCAGGCAAGAACCTCATTGGATAGGAACATCAACTATGGTGGTTTAAATATGCCTTGCACAGGGCCTGGCACTATTGGAAGGTGTGGCCTTCTGGGCGAGGTTTGGACATGTTAGAGGAAGTGTGTCATCATGTAGACAGGCTCTGAAGGCTGTTCCTAGTGTTGAGGCTCCACTCAGTGCAGAGAAGCCAGTCTCCTTTTGACTACATCAGTTCAAGATGTAGAATTCTTGGCTTCTCCAGCATCATGCCTGCCTGCACTCTGTCATGCTTCCTGGGATAATGATAATGGACTGAACCTCTGAAACTGCAAGCCAGCCCCAATTAAATGATATTGCTCATCAGAATAGCCTTGATCGCGGTGTCTCTTTATGGCAATAAAATTCCAACTAAGATACCAACCCACAAAATATCGCACCCCAAATTTATCCTGCCTACAAGAAATTCATGGTTGGGAAATGAAATATTGACTTAGAGAATATCCAACCAATAACCAACCCAATGTGAGACCCATCTCATGGGCAAACAACAATCCCTAGCGCTATTAATGATAGTCTGTTATGCTTGCAGACTGGAGTCCAGAATAACTGTCTTCTGAGAAGCTCCACCCAGCAGCTGACTGAAACAGATTCACAGACCCACAGCCAAACATTGAATGGAGCTCAGGGATTTTACAGACAGTTGTGTAGGGAGAACTGAATACCCCGACTAGAATAGAAACTCCACACGAAGACCAACAGAGTCAAATAACCAGAACCTTGGGAATCTCAGAGAAGGGGCTATCCCTAAAGATGTTGTCTGTGTCTGGAATGCATTCCCCTAACTGGGTTGCCTTGCTTTGTCTCAGTAGGAAAGGATGTGCCTAGTCATGCAAAGACTTGATATGTGGGAGTGGGGTGGGTGATATCCAGTGGGTAACTCCAAACTCTCAGAGAAAGGGATGGGAGAAGATGTGAGCCACCGCGTGAGCATGGGACGAGGAGGCAAGGAGGCCAGGATCACAATCGTGATGTAAAGTAAATAAAGTATATGAAAAAATATAAAGAAAAGAAAATGCCTATATGTATTTATGCAATTTCAGTAAAAGAATAAGTAACTAGAATTGGAAATTAACTTTTAATTT
Organism: Rattus norvegicus; assembly: GCF_021556685.1. Classification (NCBI taxonomy): domain Eukaryota; kingdom Metazoa; phylum Chordata; class Mammalia; order Rodentia; family Muridae; genus Rattus; species Rattus norvegicus. The sequence continues at coordinate 25,888,993 of NC_141547.1, forward strand.
CTAAACTTTGACATGAATGGTTAGTGTGAGAAGAGAAATAGACAGAAAACTTTATTTTGATTATATATAAACACACACTGTGTATACATGTAAATGTGTATATGTGTATATGTTCAGAAGTGCATATGTGCTTATGTGCATGTGTATATGTGTATATGTGCATATGTGTATGTGTATATGTGCATATGTGTATGTGTGTATATGTATATATGTATGTATATATGTGTGTGTATATGTGTATGTGTATATGTGCATATTTGTATATGTGTATATGCATATATGATATGTATATTTGTATATATGTATATATGTATGTGCATGTATGTGTATGTGTACATGTAGAAGTAGTGTGTGTGCCTTTAATAATTTTTGCTGATTGACACCCATACTAAATATATGAAACAAATTCCTAACTATATAATAATGCCTTGCAACAGGAAAAAAAAGATTCATTCATGTTGGTAAAAACAACTGGATAAAATCAGGACACCTAGTTAAGACTCATAGATTAATTATAAAATTTGCATGTATAACAGCTTTCTAGTGATAATTAATTCCATGATCACTGTCTAAAAATGTTGGTTTACTGCTTAGATCACACACTATCCAGAAGACCCAAGTTCAGTTCTCAGAACACTGGTAGGAGAGCTTACAAAACCCAATAATTCTAGAAACAGAACAACTAATTAAAACCTTTCAATTTTTCAGGTCTTCCACTTGATACTTAAAATGAAGAAAATAGCCCTTAAATTACATAAGTGGACTGATCTTAACTTAGAAACATTATGAAAAGAATTTTGTAAATTATCCTGGTGAGCGCTTCTTCTAAAAGAGGGGCATATTTAAATCATAAAATATTTAAATAGCAATAAGTAAAAATCATCAGTCTCCACATCCCATTGCTAAAATTCATCTATCATACTGTAAGATCAATGAAGCATGCTGTCTGGAGCTAATACATTACTGTATGAATTTGGATTTGGTACCACATGCTCACAGAATTTAAAGATAAGTCACTGACTTCTAATGAGGTTATCCATAAAGAAAAGAAAAGAAAAAAAAAAACGTGCCCAGCTGTGCAGTATGCTTGATAATTTATCACAGCAGATATAAGCACATTTGTATCTGAGAGAAGAGATGAATTAGTTTATGAATATAAGTAGCAGAATATATTGGAATTCTCATGTTAAAATACGTATAATTAAGAATTATGTTTTTAAATTTTTTACTTGGCCTAGTGATTTTCCTCCAAATTAACAATTCAATGAGCACATAAGAGCTTCCTTGTGTTTTCTCATCTTCTACGTCAAAGTTTCCTGCAACTCCACTGTTTTCCAACTGTACCATTTTAAACAAGCATCTCATTTCACCTGCCTGGTCAAGCCAACCTGAGAGCAGCCCATACACATTCAACAAAGGAAGCATCAATACAGCCTCCTTTGTTTCTACTGGTTCATGAATCAGTGATGGAATCACCAAGAGCTATCATTATGGGTGGTTTCTGATTTCAATTCTATAAAACAGAGTTTAGATACTACTCAAAAGTGAATCCCATCACAGTCCTGAATGGAGATTCAATGCTCTGTGATCCACTCCCAGTAAAAGTAGAACTGTCAGTCAGCTCAATACACATAAAATTCATTCCTGCTAACTATTGCACATTGCTATGCACTTATAACCACTCTTCCAATCACCATCAATACATTTCTTCAGTTCTTAGAATCAATATAAGATAATTCAATGCATCTTTTGTGAAGCTAATCACTTTGTAGTATGTCACGAAAGAATCCTAATTTTGCTTTTGGGGGCTGCTTCTTTTTGTTTTTGATTTTTTGCTCTTACAGTAAAAACAATTAATTAATCTGTTCATTTACTGGATAACGTTTAGATGTTTTGTAATTTAAGGATATCGTGTGAAATGCAAAGCTCATTGTTTAACCACTCCATTGATAGATCTGTGGTCACTTATTTTGGGAAGGTCTGTTAATGGGAACAAAATGGCAGGATAAAAGGACAGAAATAGAAATAACTTTAGGAAACACCAAGAAATTTAGCACAAGTGTATATTTAATTTCAGTTTCATTATATAAGAGAGAGACAGAGAGAGGTGTTGTTGGTCATCACTGATTAAGAGCTTCATATTGGTAAATACAATATAAATATTGGTGATCTGTACTGTTATGGCTTAATTTACACATTATATTATGTAAGTATTGGCTTGAGAAGATTTCCATATTAGCAAATTCTTATTGACGTTTTTTGTGGTATGTATGTAGGTCATGCTTCATTGCTTTTTCATGAAACATTATTAAAACCATGATTTGAAAACTCATTTTTACCTGATTGAAATATAATATATTTTGTCATATATAATTATTCTGTTAAATGTGTTTCTATTTGCTGTTACTTGTTTTTCTTTTTATCTTTTATAAATATTTTCCTTTTATTAAAAGTAGATACTTTTTATATATGTTCTCATTGTAGTTTTCCCTCCCTCTACTCCTTGAAGTTTTTTCCCAGATCCACCACTTTTTTCTAATTAGAAAAGAACAGGCTTCTAAGAGATAACAACCAAATATTACAAAATAAAATGTAAAGTGAAGCAAAAAAACATCCTATCAGTCCAACTAAATAGGAGAAGTAGAGTCCCAAAAGCGCATGCACAGTGAGAAACCAACCGTTTCTTATAGTCAGAAGTCCCATAAAACTACTAAGCTAATAGATATAATATAAACACAAGGGGCCTTTTACCGATCCATGTAGGCCCTGTGATGGTTGCTTCAGTTTCCAGGCACTTATAAGACTTTTTCTTAGTTGATGCCGAAGGCCTTGTTTTCCTGGTACATTTCATCGCCTTTGACACCTATAGGCTTCCCATTTCCTCTTCAGTGGGATTCCCTTAGCTCACAGTACAGGAAGTGGGGACTGGATAGAGTAATACAATTTGGACTTGCTCTCCAAACGATGTCTGGCTGTGGGTCTCTGCATCTGTTGCCATCTGCTGACAGAGGAAGCGTTGCTGAGGATGACTGAATAAGGCAGTGATCTATGTAACACTGTTTCTTTTATTGATACTGAAAAACAAAAATAAATAAATGAAAATAAACAAACACACAAAAGACCCAAACAACAACAAAAAAACCAACCAGTTGTATTTGTTTTTATCCTAGAACTATGGGGTATCTAGTCTATGGTTCTTGGTTACCAAGTTTCAGGTATGTGTTCCTCCTCACGGAGTACGCCTTAAGTAAAATAATACCTTGGTTGGTTACTACCACCAGTTCAATGCCATCACTGCCCTAGCGTATTTTGTAGGCAGGTCTGACTATAGCTCAAAGGTTTCGTGTCTGTGTTGATGTTTACATTTCTCTTCTGGTTGCCTACAGAGTACCTTCCCATGCCAAAGAGTGAAGGGTTCCGTGTAAGTACCAACTCAACTTCTTTATGTTCAATGAGTTGTGCATGTGTTCTCCTCTGCAATGCGGCCACACAGTCACTTTGTAGGCAATTTGTCTTAGCAAGAGTCTTGCTTATTTTGGAATTTCCAAGGGGCTTCCTTGGCCAACAACTTGATTGAGTGCAACCTCGTCCTGCTCATGCAAGCTTTCCCCCGGATGAAATGAGATGGCCAGGTAAGATGTCTCCTAAGAGACACAGCCAGAGCATGTCAAATACAGAGGCGAATGCTAGCAGCAAAACACTGAACTGAGAGCCGGATCCCCATTGGAGGAATTAAAGAAAGGATTGAAAGAGCTGAAGGAGTTTACAATCCCATAAGGACAGCAATGCCGACCAACCAGAGCTCCTAGGGACTCAACCACGACGCAAAGACTATACATGTGGACTGACCCATGACTCCAACTGCATATGTAGCAGCAGAAGGCCTTGTTGGGCACCAATGGAAGGAGAAGCCCTTGGTCCAGCCAAGGTTGAACCCCTAGAATAAGGGAATGTCGGGGATGGGTGGGAAGGGGGTTGGGTGGGGAGGGGAACTCCCTTATAGAAGCAGAGGGAGGAGGATGGGATAGGGGGCTTATGTCCCGGGTACCAGGAAAGGGAATGACATTTGAAATGTAAATTTAAAAAAAATCCAATTAAAAAAAAAGAAAGAAAGATAAGGAAGTCTCCAGCAAGTGCTTTCCCTTGCCTAAATCACATTTACTGTGTTTCTCAGAGATGTTTTAGAGCAGACAATGTATAAAAAATTAAAATTAATTAATTAATTAATTAAAAAAGATTCTACATCGCTAATAAATAGTAGTTCTCATTAGGATCATCTTCATTCACCTCAGATAGTTTCTCCTGAACCTTGTTTCCAAACCACCCCTTTTAGAAATGCCCCCTCAACTTGAGTTGTCTCTCTTCACATTACTTTCCTCTACCCTATCTACCCCAAGAGTTGATCCGCTCTCATCCCTACCTGTCCCGAGTTTGTCCATAAAATTTATTCTATTTTTCCCCTTCAGGGAGATCGATGTGGCCACCCCAGAGCACTGCTCTTTATCAAACCACTCTTGGTCTACAGATTATAATAATGCTTTTCATTTACTTAATCATTATTATCCACTTATTAGAAAATACATACCCCAGTGAATGTATCCTTCTGATTCTGATTTATATCATTCAGGATGATTTTTTTCTAGGTTCATCTTTTTTCTTGCAAACTTCATATTGTCTTTAAACAGCAGACTAATACTTAATTACTTAAATGAACCATATTTCTTTATCCATTCTCCTGCTGGGGGACAACTAGATATTTGACGTTTCTGGCTGTAATCAATAGAGCTGCAATCAACATGGTTGAGTAAGTGTCTTCTGTTAGGATGGAGATTGCTTTGGGTATATGAGCAAGAGTAGTATACCTGGATCATCAGGTAGATTGATTCCCAACTTTCTGAAGAAACACCTTGTAGATTTTCATAGTGACTGTGTAAGTTTTCTCTCCCACCCCAACAACGGAGGACTTTTCCACTTGTTTGACATCCTTGCCGATATGAACTGCCACTCATGCTACTGCTCTTGGCCATTTCTTACAAGTTTTAGGTGGAATCTCGTAGTGGTTTTGATTGCATTTTCCTACTTGCATAGGATTGTTTCTTTAAGTGTGTCTTTGTTCTTTGAGATTCCTATATTGAGATTATTAATGCCTATACTTATTTTTAATTAGATTATGTGGTTTTTGTATGTGTTTGTTCATTTGTTTTTGTTTTCTAGGTTTTTAGTTCTTTACATATTTAGTATTTAATTCTCTATTAGATGTACAATTGATAAAAAAAACATTTTCCATTCTCTAGGCTGCCCCCTTTTTCCAAATGATAGTGTCCTTTTCCTTATAGAAGCTATTCCATTTCCTGCAATCACATCTCTTAACTGTTGATCCTTGTGCCTATGTTATTGGTGTTATGTTCAGAAAGTCATCTCCTGTGCCAATGCACACCCAGTTATTTCCAATTTCTCTTCTTTCAGGCCCTATCTTAACATTCAGTTTGATCAGCACCATTTGCTAAAAATGTTGTCTTTTTTTCTAGTGTTTATTTTTGATGTATCAAAAATCAGATGTTCATGATTGTTTGGACATATGTCTGGGTTTTCCAATTGGATCAAAGTTGATTCCAATGGATCAAATTCCACTGATCAATAAATCTGTTTTAATTTAAATACTATTCAATTTTTATTACTACAGCTCTGTAGTACAAATTGAAATCAGGAATGGTGAGATTTATAGCAGTTATTTTATTGTTTAGGAATGTTTTGTCTGTCCTGAGGGGTATTTTTGTCATAAAAAATAGAGTACTATACTTTCAAGGTCTGTGAAGAACCAGGTGACTGGCATTGAATCATTTGATTGCTTTTAGTAGGATGGCCATTTTCACCATGATTATCTTACCTATCCATAATCATGGGAGATCTTTCCATCTTCTGATACCTTTCTCAACTTTTTTCTTCAAAGACTTGAAGTTTTAATTACACAAGTGTTTCAGTTGCTTGGTTAGAGTTACCACAATGTATTGTTTCCTGACTTCTTATATACAGAAGGCCTAGTGATGTTAATCGCGTGTCTAGCTACTTTGCTGAAAGTGCTCCCTAGTTGTAGAAGCTGTAGAAGTTTCCTAGTTGAATTTTTAGGGTCGCTTCTGTATAAAATACTGTATCATCTGCAAATAATAATACTTTGACTTCCTCCCTTCTAATTTGTATCCCTCTGATGCCCTTTAGTGTCGGGGACCGGACTGCGGGACTAGGCAAAGCTAGTGCCCTGTCCTGAGCAGATTCCTGAGAAGGGCTTGACATTTTCAAAGAAAGAACATGTCCCCGGAAGTCTGTTGCCACTTTGTCTAAGCAGGATATCTTGCAGTTTAATGATTCACCTTGTGTCCTTGGGCATTTCCCAGTACTCCCCCTGCCCTAAGCTTCAATTCCTGCTTCAGAGCTTTAAATGCTGTACATTTCTCTCAATAAACAGACCTTGACAAAGACACTGCTTGGTTTCACTCCTCTTTCTCGCCTGTTCTCCCGCAGGTATGGGTCCCCCTCGACCTCCACAAATAACTGGGTCCCCGCTGGCGGGGGCACTTTAGTTGCTTATTGCCTCAGCTAAGTCTTCAAGTACTATATTGAATAGATATTTTCAATATCAAGAGTGAACAACCATGCTCCCAATGCACTGGATCCTGGCTTTGTTAGAACTGCGTAAAGTTTCTGTTTATTTTGATGTTGGCTACACTACTCTAAACTGCCTTTTTTTTACATCATTTTTCTTTATTTTCAATTTGAAAGATGGAATATATTTTGTATCATCAACCTCAACAAAACAGGCACTTTTGTATGATTTATTACATTTAAAACTTGCATCTTTTCCATTTGAACTATTTTGCTGCTTTACTCCAGAGTATTTACATTACAGATTTGCACGTTGGGGTCTGTCTTGATCAGGGTTACTATTTTTTTGCATTTTTATTTGATATTTTATGTATTTACATTTCAAATGTTATCCAGTTTCCTGGTTCCGTTCTCTCCCATCCCTCCTCCCCCTGCTTCTATAAGGATGCCTCCATTCCCACCATCCCATTCCTGCCTCAACAACCTGTCATTCCCTTACACTGTAGAAAAGAGCCTTCACAGGACCAAGGGCTTCCCCTCCTATTGTTGCCAGACAATCCCATCCTCTGCTACATATGCAGCTGGAGCAATGAGTTCCCTCATGTATACTCTTTGGTTGGTGGTTTACTATCTGGGAGCACTGGGTGGTCCTGTGGGTTGATATTGTTGTTCTTTCTATGGGGTTGCACACTCCTTCAGCTTCTTCAGACCTTTCTCTAATTTCTCCATTTAGGCCCAGGTACTCATTCTGATGGTTAGCTGCAAACATCTTAATCTGTATCAGTAAGGCTCTGGCAGAGCCTCTCAGGACACATCCATATCAGGCTCCTCTCAGTAAGCATTTCTTGGCATCAGCAATTGAGACTAGCTTTGGTGGCTCCATATGCAACAGACCCCCAGGTGTGGCAGTCTTTGGATGGCTTTTTCTTCAGTCTCTGTTTCACTATTTGTTCCTGTATTTCCTCCTTTGAATTTTTTGTTCTCCCTCTTAAGAAGTACTAAAGCATCCACATTGTGGTCTTCCTTCTCCTTGAGGTTAATATGGTCTATGAATTGTACTTTGGGTATTTGGATCTTTTGCACTAATATCCACTTATCATGTGTGTCCTTTTGTGACAGGGTTACCTCAGTCCGAATGATATTTTCTAGGTCCATCCATTTGCCTAAGAATTTCATGAAGTCATTGTATGCTTTATTATTTTTAAAGACAATGTTTTCATCAATAGCTGTTTCTGGGCAGGATGACACTGTGTACAACAGACTGGATTTAAGCATACAGCGATTTTTTTTTCTTAATCTATCACTTAGCAGGCTAAGGTTAACTATTTTTTTCCTTTTTTTTTTATTAACTTGAGTATTTCTTATATACACTTCGAGTGTTATTCCCTTTCCCGGTTTCCGGGCAAAAATCCCCCTCCCCCCTTCCCCCTCCCCTTCCTTATGGGTATTCCCCTCCCAACCCTCCCCCCATTGCCGCCCTCTCCCCAAAAGTCTACTTCACTGGGGGTTCAGTCTTAGCAGGACCCAGGGCTTCCCCTTCCACTGGTGCTCTTACTAGGATATTCATTGCTACCTATGAGGTCAGAGTCCAGGGTAAGTCCATGTATAGTCTTTAGGTAGTGGCTTAGTCCCTGGAAGCTCTGGTTGCTTGGCATTGTTGTACTTTTGGGGTCTCGAGCCCCTTCAAGCTCTTCCAGTTCTTTCTCTGATTCCTTCAATAGGGGACCTATTCTCAGTTCAGTGGTTTGCTGCTGGCATTCGCCTCTGTATTTGCTGTATTCTGGCTGTGTCTCTCAGGAGCGATCTACATCCGGCTCCTGTCCGTCTGCACTTCTTTGCTTCATCCATCTTGTCTAATTGGGTGGCTGTATATGTATGGGCCACATGTGGGGCAGGCTCTGAAAGGGTGTTCCTTCAGTCTCTGTTTTAATCTTTGCCTCTCCCTTCCCTGCCAAGGGTATTCTTTTTCCTCATTTAAAGAAGGAGTGAAGCATTCACATTTTGATCATCCGTCTTGAGTTTCGTTTGTTCTAGGGATCTAGGGTAATTCAAGCATTTGGGCTAATAGCCACTTATCAATAGTGCATACCATGTATGTCTTTCTGTGATTGGGTTAGCTCACTCAGGATGATATTTTCCAGTTCCAACCATTTGCCTACGAATTTCATAAACTCGTTGTTTTTGATAGCTGAGTAATATTCCATTGTGTAGATGTACCACATTTTCTGTATCCATTCCTCTGTTGAAGGGCATCTGGGTTCTTTCCATTTTCTAGCTATTATAAATAAGGCTGCGATGAACATAGTGGAGCACGTGTCTCTTTTATATGTTGAGGCATCTTTTGGGTATATGCCCAAGAGAGGTATAGCTGGATCCTCAGGCAGTTCAATGTCCAATTTTCTGAGGAACCTCCAGACTGATTTCCAGAATGGTTGTACCAGTCTGCAATCCCACCAACAATGGAGGAGTGTTCCTCTTTCTCCTCATCCTCGCCAGCATCTGCTGTCACCTGAGTTTTTGATCTTAGCCAATCGCACTGGTGTGAGGTGAAATCTCAGGGTTGTTTTGATTTGCATTTCCCTTATGACTAAAGATGTTGAACATTTCTTTAGGTGTTTCTCAGCCATTCGGCATTCCTCAGCTGTGAATTCTTTGTTTAGCTCTGAACCCCATTTTTTAATAGGGTTATTTGTTTCCCTGCGGTCTAACTTCTTGAGTTCTTTGTATATTTTGGATATAAGGCCTCTATCTGTTGTAGGATTGGTAAAGATCTTTTCCCAATCTGTTGGTTGCCGTTTTGTCCTAACCACAGTGTCCTTTGCCTTACTGAAGCTTTGCAGTTTTATGAGATCCCATTTGTTGATCCTTGATCTTAGAGCATAAGCCATTGGTGTTTTGTTTAGGAAATTTTTTCCAGTGCCCATGTGTTCCAGATGCTTCCCTAGTTTTTCTTCTATTAGTTTGAGTGTGTCTGGTTTGATGTGGAGGTCCTTGATCCACTTGGACTTAAGCTTTGTACAGGGTGATAAGCATGGATCGATCTGAATTCTTCTACATGTTGACCTCCAGTTGAACCAGCACCATTTGCTGAAAATGCTATCTTTTTTCCATTGGATGGTTTTGGCTCCTTTGTCAAAAATCAAGTGACCATAGGTGTGTGGGTTCATTTCTGGGTCTTCAATTCTATTCCATTGGTCTATCTGTCTGTCTCTGTACCAATACCATGCAGTTTTTATCACTATTGCTCTGTAATACTGCTTGAGTTCAGGGATAGTGATTCCCCCTGAAGTCCTTTTATTGTTGAGGATAGTTTTAGCTGTCCTGGGTTTTTTGTTATTCCAGATGAATTTGCAAATTGTTCTGTCTAACTCTATGAAGAATTGGATTGGTATTTTGATGGGGATTGCATTGAATCTGTAGATCGCTTTTGGTAAAATCGCCATTTTTACTATATTGATCCTGCCAATCCATGAGCATGGGAGATCTTTCCATCTTCTAAGGTCTTCTTCAATTTCTTTCTTCAGTGTCTTGAAGTTCTTATTGTACAGATCTTTTACTTGCTTGGTTAAAGTCACACCCAGGTACTTTGTATTATTTGGGTCTATTATGAAGGGTGTCGTTTCCCTAATTTCTTTCTCGGCTTGGTTCTCTTTTTTGTAGAGGAAGGCTACTGATTTATTTGAGTTAATTTTATACCCAGGCACTTTGCTGAAGTTGTTTATCAGCTTTAGTAGTTCTCTGGTGGAACTTTTGGGATCACTTAAATATACTATCATATCATCTGCAAATAGTGATATTTTGAGTTCTTCTTTTCCGATCTGTATCCCCTTGACCTCCTTTTGTTTTCTGATTGCTCTAGCTAGAACTTCAAGAACTATATTGAATAAGTAGGGAGAGAGTGGGCAGACTTGTCTAGTCCCTGATTTTAGTGGGATTGCTTCAAGTTTCTCTCCATTTACTTTAATGTTAGCAACTGGTTTGCTGTATATGGCTTTTACTATGTTTAGGTATGGGCCTTGAATTCCTATTCTTTCCAGGACTTTTATCATGAAGGGGTGTTGAATTTTGTCAAATGCTGTCTCAGCATCTAATGAAATGATCATGTGGTTTTGTTCTTTCAGTTTGTTTATATAATGGATCACGTTAATGGTTTTCCGTATGTTAAAGCATCCCTGCATGCCTGGGATGAAGCCTACTTGATCATGGTGGATGATTGTTTTGATGTGCTCTTGGATTCGGTTTGCCAGAATTTGATTGAGTATTTTTGCGTCGATATTCATAAGGGAAATTGGTCTGAAGTTCTCTTTCTTTGTTGTGTCTTTGTGTGGTTTAGTTATAAGAGTAATTGTGGCTTCATGGAAGGAATTCGGTAGTGCTCCATCTGTTTCAATTTTGTGGAATAATTTGGATAATATTGGTATGAGGTCTTCTATGAAGGTCTAATAAAATTCTGCACTAAACCCGTCTGGACCTGGGCTCTTTTTGGTTGGGAGACCTTTAATGACTGCTTCTATTTCATTAGGAGTTATGGGGTTGTTTAACTTGTTTATCTGTTCCCGATTTAACTTCGGTACCTGGTATCTGACTAGGAAATTGTCCGTTTCCTGCAGATTTTCAAGTTTTGTTGAATATAGGCTTTTATACTAAGATCTGATGATTTTTTGAATTTCCTCTGAATCTGTAGTTATGTCTCCCTTTTCATTTCTGATTTTATTAATTTGGACACACTCTCTGTGTCCTCTCGTTAGTCTGGCTAAGGGTTTATCTATCTTGTTGATTTTCTCAAAGAACAAACTTTTGGTTCTGTTGATTCTTTCTATGGTCCTTTTTGTTTCTACTTGGTTGATTTCAGCTCTGAGTTTGATTATTTCCTGCCTTCTACTCCTCCTCGGTGTATTTGCTTCTTTTTGTTCTAGAGCTTTTAGGTGTGCTGTCAAGCTGCTGACATATGCTCTTTCCTGTTTCTTTCTGCAGGCACTCAGCGCTATGAATTTTCCTCTTAGCACAGCTTTCATTGTGTCCCAGAAGTTTGGGTATGTTGTACCTTCATTTTCATTAAATTCTAAAAAGTCTTTAATTTCTTCCTTTATTTCTTCCTTGACCAGGTTATCATTGAGTATAGCATTGTTCAATTTCCATGTATATGTGGGCATTCTTCCCTCATTGTTATTGAAGACCAGTTTTAGGCCGTGGTGGTCCGATAGCACGCATGGGATTATTTCTATCTTTCTGTACCTGTTGAGGCCCGTTTTTTGACCAATTATATGGTCAATTTTGGAGAAAGTACCATGAGGAGCTGAGAAGAAGATATATTCTTTTGCTTTAGGATAGAATGTTCTATAAATATCCGTTAAGTCCATTTGGCTCATGACTTCTCTTAGTCTGTCTACATCACTGTTTAATTTCTGTTTCCATGATCTGTCCATTGATGAGAGTGGGGTGTTGAAATCTCCCACTATTATTGTGTGAGGTGCAATGTGTGTTTTGAGCTTTAGTAAGGTTTCTTTTACGTATGTAGGTGCCCTTGTATTTGGGACATAGATATTTAGGATTGAGAGTTCATCTTGGTGGATTTTTCCTTTGATGAATATGAAGTGTCCTTCCTTATCTTTTTTGATGACTTTTAGTTGAAAATAGATTTTATCTGATATTAGAATGGCAACTCCAGCTTGCTTCTTCCGACCATTTGCTTGGAAAGCTGTTTTCCAGCCTTTCACTCTGAGTTAGTGTCTGTCTTTGTCTCTGAGGTGTGTTTCCTGTAGGCAGCAGAATGCAGGGTCCTCGTTGCGTATCCAGTTTGTTAATCTATGTCTCTTTATTGGGGAGTTGAGGCCATTGATGTTGAGAGATATTAAGGAATAGTGATTATTGCTTCCTGTTGTATTCATATTTGGATATGAGGTTATGTTTGTGTGCTTTTCTTCTCTTTGTTTTGTTGCCAAGACGATTAGTTTCTTGCTTCTTCTAGGGTATAGCTTGCCTCCTTATGTTGGGCTTTACCATTTATTATCCTTTGTAGTGCTGGATTTGTAGAAAGATATTGTGTAAATTTTTTTTTTGTCATGGAATATCTTGGTTTCTCCATCTATGTTAATTGAGAGTTTTGCAGGATACAGTAACCTGGGCTGGCATTTGTGTTCTCTTAGGGTCTGTATGACATCTGTCCAGGATCTTCTGGCCTTCATAGTTTCTGGCGAAAAGTCTGGTGTGATTCTGATAGGTCTGCCTTTATGTTACTTGACCTTTTTCCCTCACGGCTTTTAATATTCTTTCTTTATTTTGTGCATTTGGTGTTTTAACTATTATGTGTCGGGAGGTGTTTCTTTTCTGGTCCAATCTATTTGGAGTTCTGTGGGCTTCTTGTATGCCTATGGGTATCTCTTTTTTTTAGGTTAGGGAAGTTTTCTTTTATGATCTTGTTGAAGATATTTACTGGGCCTTTGAGCTGGGAGTCTTCACTCTCTTCTATACCTATTATCTTTAGGTTTGATCTTCTCATTGAGTCCTGGATTTCCTGTATGTTTTGGACCAGTAGCTTTTTCTGCTTTACATTATCTTTGACAGTTGAGTCAATGATTTTTATGGAATCTTCTGCTCCTGAGATTCTCTCTTCCATCTCCTGTATTCTGTTGGTGAAGCTTGTATCTACAGCTCCTTGTCTCTTCTTTTGGTTTTCTATATCCAGTGTTGTTTCCATGTGTTCTTTCTTGATTGCTTCTATTTCCATTTTTAATTCCTTCAACTGTTTGATTGTGTTTTCCTGGAATTCTTTCAGGGATTTTTGTGACTCCTCTCTATGGGCTTCTACTTGTTTATTTATGATTTCCTGGAATTCTTTCAGGGATTTTTGTGACTCCTCTCTATAGGCTTCTACTTGTTTAATTATGTTTTCCTGGAATTCTTTCAGGCATTTTTGTGATTCCTCTCTGTAGGCTTCTACTTGTTCTCTAAGGGAGTTCTTCAAGTCTTTCTTGAAGTCCTCCAGCATCATGATCAAATATGATTTTGAAACTAGATCTTGCTTTTCTGGTGTGTTTGGATATTCTATGTTTGTTTTGGTGGGAGAATTGGGCTCCGATGGTGCCATGTATTCTTGGTTTCTGTTGCTTGGGTTCCTGAGCTTGCCTCTCGCCATCAGATTATCTCTAGTGTTACTTTGTTCTGCTATTTCTGACAGTGGCTAGACTGCCCTATAAGCCTGTGTGTCAGGAGTGCTGTAGACCTGTTTTCCTGTTTTCTTTCAGCCTGTTATGGCGACAGAGTGTTCTGCTTTCGGGCGTGTAGTTTTCCCTCTCTACAGGTCTTCAGCTGTTCCTGTGTGCCTGTGTCTTGAGTTCACCAGACAGGTCATTTGCAGCAGAAAAGTTGGTCTTACCTGTGGTCCCAAGGCTCAAGTTTGCTCGCGGGGTGCTGCCCAAGAGCTCTCCGAGGCAGCAGCAACCAGGAAGATCTGGCCGTCGTTTCCAGGAGCTTCAGTGCACCAGGGTTCCAGATGGCGTTTGGTGTTTTCCTCTGGCGTCAGAGATGTGTGCAGAGTGCAGTCTCTTTTGGTTTCCCAGGCGTGTCTGCCTCTCTGTAGGTTTAGCTCTCCCTCCCCCGGATATGGGTGCAGAGAACTGTTTATTTGGTCTGTTTCCTTCAGGTTCTGGGGTGTCTCAGAGGCAGCGGTCCTGCCGCTCCTGGGCCCTCCCCCACGGGAACCCAGAGGCCTTATACAGTTTCCTCTTGGGCCAGGGATGTGGGCTGGGGTGGGCAGTGTTGGCGGTCTCTTCCGCTCTGCAGCCTCAAGAGTGCCCACCTGACCAGGCGGTTGGGTCTCTCTCCCACGGTGTCTGGGAGCAGAGAGCTGCTGCGGGCCGGGATCCGTGGGTGTGGGTAAACTGCCTTTTTTATGTTTAGGTTTGTCCCTTGTACCCCTAATCTCCTCAGGATGTTTATTATGAAGGGAATTTGTTTATTTCGTGAATCATACTTCTTATATTTTTGTATTGAACCACCCCTTCCTCTCTTAGATGAAACCTACTTGATCTTGGTGAAAGATACTTCTGATGTGCTCTTGGAGGAATCTGTTTGTAGGTATTTTATTGAATATTTTTGCATGTATGCTCATAAGGGAATCTGGACCACATTTCTCTTTCTTTGTTGAGTTTTTATGTGGTTTGAGCATCAGTGTAATTCCTTTTACTTGATTTCCATTTGATTTATCATTATACATGCATTTTATTTGTTTAGAACATTGAATAAAATGTTGAAAAAATAGTGCTGTTATCACAAACTTCAATACATGATTAAACATAATATCAACTGAAATATTTTTAAGAGCTCCTTTTCTAGATTACTGATTCTATTTCATTTATCATCTTCTAAATTTCTTATTATAAAAAGGGGAATTAAGGAGTAATTAAGTAGACTTTCATTCTTTCCAAAACTATTTGATATTCATGTGGCATATCTTATTTAAATATCAATGAGATATGTTTCCTTAAGTGATTTTCAAAGAGTCTTGCACTCTAAAAGTAAACACACTGAGTAATCAGCTTGTATTTGTGGATTTATTTGCACAAAGTTTTTTTTTTAAGAATGTAGTATCTGTTCTTTAAAACTGTTTTTAATAATTTATCCTTTATGTCTTTCTGTGGTCACCTAAAACATTATGTTGACCTTGTTGGTGTCTGAATGATCTGTGGTCCTTTTGTCAGTACAAACCCTGATTCAGATGTGGTCCCATGATTAAAGATCACCACAGGCACAAGATAAAGCCTAGAAGGAACATCCTGTAGGGTGAAACAAGGCCAAAAATGGTAAGCAAGAACTCAGATAAGGAGGTCAAATTCACTGCTCAATCTCTGCTTGCACTGGAAACTGTAGAAGCTTTCTCAACAACATACAGTAAGAAGTTGGAAAAAAGTACTTATTCATTCCTTAAGTGAACCCAGATTTTTCTGTCTCTTGTCTTCTATTATACTACTTTTCAGGTTCCTGCTGTTTAGGGATACATTGATCTCTGCAAGTAACAACCAACATGTGGCCTGCATGGCTGTCATCTACTCATGAAAAGCTAGTTAGGTTTGGAAATGGAGTGTGTTAGTTTGGGGATTACACTGGAAATCAGTATATACCAGAGTGCATGGGGTGCTTCAAAAGTCTACAGAAGCATTAGGTCTCTTTACTTAATTATGTGTTGGCATGAAGGGCAGTTCAAATGCATAAGGCTGATGTAGATCAGTGTTTAGATACTCTATTACTGAGAAAAATCTATGGTTTGCAAAGAATGAATATCACATCCTTAGAATTGAGAGAAACCATGAAGAAATACGAAACAGAGACATTAACAGGGTGAATCTATTCCTCTAAACTTCTATGGAATTTGAGTGCTTTTGGTGTTGCTATGGAGTCACTGGAAGACAAATCTAACTCACCTTCCAGTAACAAACAAAATGCTGGGAAAACTAAAATTTGTTCTTGTCCCTCAGCACCTCAGTATGAATCCTGAGTTCACATAAAGTAATACACAAACACATACATACACACACACACACACACACATACACACACACACACACACACACACACACACACACACACACACATGAAACATTTTAATCCACCGAAGAGCATAGTGGACATACATGTAGCAGACATGCAGCTTGGTCTTCACGCAGGTTTCTTAACAATTGGGGAGAGGCCTGTCCCTGACTCTGTTTCTTGTCTTTGGATCCCTTTCCCCTAGCTGAGCTGCCTTGTCTGGCTTCACAGAGAGAGAATGCACTTAGTCCTGCTGTGAGTTGATGTGACTGGGTGTGTTGTTACCCATGGAGAGTTTCCCTTCTTTGAGGAAAAGAGAAAGGGATAATAGAAGTAAGAGTATGTGAGGGTGGGAATGGTAGGACAGGGGGAGAGGGTGGCTGCAATTGGAGTGTTCACTGAATGAAGAAATAAATAAATAAAATTTAATGCACCATTTCAATAACGTAGGTAAAACATTTTAAATTAAGAAAAAAAGCTTTAAATGGATATTTTAAAAAAGGAAAAAAAGAGTAGCAAAAATGAGGTCATTGAAGAAAGAGTTCGAGAGACCCATGGTCCTGTGAAGGCTCCCTGTTCCAGCTTAGGGGAATGCTAGGGCAGTGAGGCAGGAGTGGATGAGCTGGTGGGGGAGCACCCTCATAGAAGCAGGGAGAGGGGGGATGGTGGGTGTGTGCAGGGGAAATCTGGAAGGGGACTAACATTTGAAATGTAAAAAAGTAAAATAACCAATAAAAATAAAATAAAAACAAAAGATTTCAATGTCACGCCTAAAAGATTTCAAACTATTTTATTTACAAAAGCTTTGACGATGCCAAACATGCACAGTTCCTGAAAGGCCCCTTTGTCCTAGCAACTGTACCTACTTCAGATAATTCAGCAAACCTCATACCCATTTGCATGAGAGCAGAGAGGCCTCTGTCAACTCCTCAGTTAGGCTGCATTGTTAATCTATCCACAGCAAAGGAAAATTCACTTTCACATTTTTTAAAATAATACAATTTGGTAGACCTATAAGAATTACCCCAGACTTCTCACCAGAGACTATGAAAGCCAGAAGATCCTGGACAGATGTCATACAGACCCTAAGAGAACACAAAAGCCAGTCCAGGTTACTGTATCCAGCAAAACTCTCATAGATGGAGAAACCAAGATATTCCATGACAAAACCAAATTTACACAATATCTTTCTACAAATCCAGCACTACAAAGGATAGTAGATGGAAAACTCCAACAAAAGGAGAGAAACTATGCCCTACAGGAAGCAAGAATATAATCTCTTTGCAATGAAACCGAAAGAGAGACACACAAACATAATTCCACCTCTAGCAATGAAAATAACAGGAGATGACCATCACTATTCCTTAATATCTCTCAACATCAACGTACCCAATTCCCCAATAAAAATAAATAGACTAACAAATTGGATACGTAAAGAGTACCCAGCATTTTGCTGCGTGCAGAAACACACCTGAGAGACAAAGACAGACGCTACCTCAGAATAAATGGCTAGAAAAAAACTTTCCAAACAAATGACCCAAAGAAATAAGCTGGAGTTACTATTCTAATATCAAATAAAATTGATTTTCAACCAAAAGTCATTAAAAAAGATAATGAAGGACATTTCATATTCATCAAAGGAAAAATCTACCAAGATGAACTCTCAATTCTAAATATCAATGCTCCAAACACAAGGGCACCTACATTCATAAAAGAAACCTTACTAAAGCTCAAAGTACACATTGCACCTCACACAATAATAGTAGGAGATTTCAACACCCCACTCTCATAAATGGACAGATCGTGGAAACAGAAATTAAACAGAGACATAGAGAAACTAACAGAAGTTGGGAACCAAATTGACTTAACACATATTTATAGAACATTCTATCCTAAAACAAAAGGATATACCTTCTTCTCAGCACCTCATGGAACCCTCTCCAAAACTGAGTGTATAATCAGTCACAAAACATGCCTCAACAGATACAGGAGGATAGAAATAATCCCATGGATCCTATCAGGTCATCACGGACTAAAGTTGCTCTTTAATAACAACAATAATGACAGAAAGCCCACATATACATGGAAGTTTAACAACACTCTACTCAATGACAACTTGGTCAAGGAAGAAATAAAGAAAGGAATTAAAAGATACAACATATTCAACTTTATGGAACACAATGAAAACAGGAAAACTCATAGCTCTGAGTGCCTGCAAAAAGAAACAGGAGAGAGCATATGTCAGCAGTTTGACAGCACACCTAAAAGCTCTAGAACAAAAGGAAATAAATAAACCCAAGAGGAATAGAAGGCAGGAAATAATCAAACTCAGGGCTAAAATCAACAAAGTAGAAACAAAAAGGGCTATACAAAAAAAAATCAGCAAAACCAGGATCTAGTTCTCTGAGAAAATCAACAAGATAGATAAACCCTTAGCCAGACTAACGAGAGGACACAGAGAGTGTATCCAAATTAACAAAATCAGAAATGAAAAGGGAGGCATAACAAAGAATCTTAGGAAATTCAAAAAATCATCAGATCCTACTACAGAAGTCTATATTCAACAATACTGGAAAATCTGGAGGAAATGGACAATTTTCTAGACAGATACCAAAGACAGATTTAACCAAAGTTAAATCTAAACAGCCCCATAACCCCTAAAACAAGAGAAGCAGTCATTAAAGGTCTCCCAACCAAAAAGAGCCCAGGTCCAGGTGGGTTCAGTGCAGAATTCTATCAGACCTTCATAGAAGACCTCATACCAATACTGTCCAAACTATTGATTAAAATAGAAACAGACAGAGCAGTACCAAATTCCTTCCTTGAAGCCACAATTACTCTTATACTGAAACTACACAAAGACCCAACAAAGAAAGAAAACTTTAGACCAAACTCTATTATGAATATTGACGCAAAAGTACTCAATAAATTCTTGCAAACCAAATCCAAGAACACATTGAAATGATCAGCCATCATGATCAAGTAGGCTTCATCCCAGGAATACAGGGATGGTTTAATATACAGAAATCTATCAAAGTAATCCACTATATAAACAAACTCAAAGATAAAAACCACATGATCATTTCATTAGATGCTGAGAAAGCATTTGACAAAATTCAACACCCTTTCATAATCAAAGTCCTGGAAAGATCAGGAATTAAAGGCCCATATCTAAACATAGTAAAAGCAATATACAGCAAACCAGTAGCTAACATCGAACTAAATGGAGAGAAACTTGAAGCAATCCCACTAAATCAGGGACTAGACAAGGCTGCCCTCTCTCTCCCTACTTATTCAATATAGTACTTGAAGTCCTAGCTAGAGCAATCAAACAGCGAATGAAGGTCAAAGGGATACAAATTGGAAGGGAAGAAGTCAAAATATCACTATTTGCAGATGATATGATAGTATAATTAAGTGACCCCAAACCTCAGCATTTAAAATTAACTCAAACAAATCAGTAGGTTAACAGGCTGAGAAAGAAATTAGGGAAATGACACCCTTCACACTAGTCCCAAATAATATAAAATATCTTGGTGTGACTTTGACCAAGCAAGTGAATGATCTGTATGACAAGAACTTCAAGTCTTTGAATAAAGAATTTGAGGAAGATCTCAGAAGACAGAAAGATCTTCCATGCTCATGGGTAGGCAGGATTAATATTTTAAAGATGGTCATTTTTCCAAAAGCAATCAACAGATTCAATGAAATCCCCTACTCACTTCTTTATATAGATAGGAAGAACAATTTGGAAATTCATTTGGAATAACAAAAAACCCAGGATAGCAAAATCTATACTCAACAATAAAAGAATTTCTAGGGGAATCAGCATCCCTGACCTCAAGCAGTATTACAGAGCAATAGTCATAAAACCTGTATGGTATTGGTACTGAGACAGGCAGATAGATCAGTGGAACAGAATTGAAGACCCAAAAATGAACCCACACAGCTATGGTCATTTGATCTTTGACAAAGGAGCCAAAACCACCCAAGAGAAGAAAGATGGCATTTTCAACAAATGGTCCTGGTTCAACTGGAGGTCAGCATGTAGAAGAATAAAAATTGACCCATTCTAATAGCCATGTAGAAACCTTAAGTCCACATCAAATCAGATATACTCAAACTAATAGAAGAAAAAGTGGGGAAGAGTCTCAAACACATGGGCAATGGGGAAATTTTCTTGAACAAAACACCAATGGCTTATGCTCTAAGATCAAGAATTGACAAATGAGACCTCATAAAACTGCAAGACTTCTATAAGGCAAAGGACACAGTCATTAGGACAAAATGGCAACCAACAGATTGGGAAACGATCTTTACCAATCCTACATCCTGATAGAGGGCTAATATCCAAAATATAAAAAAAAACTCAAGAAGTTAGATTCCAGAGAGCCAAATAATCTTATTAAAAATGGGGTACAGAGCTAAGCAAAACATTCTCAGCTGAGGAATTTCAAATGGCTGTAAAGCACTTAAAGAAATGTTCAACATCCTTAGTCATCAGGGAAATGCAAATCAAAACAACCCTGAGATTCTACCTCCCACTGGTCAGAATGGCTAAGATAAAAAACTCAGGTGATGTCAGATGCTGGCAAGGATTTACAGAAAGAGGAACACTCCTCCATTTTTGGTGGGATTGCAAACTGCTATAACTACTCTGGATATCAGTCTGGAGGTTCCTCAGAAAATTGGACATTCCACTACCTGAGGACCAAGATATATACCTCTCCTGGGCATATACCCAAAAGATGCTCCAACATATAACAAGGACTCAGATTCCTTCATGTTCATAGCAGCCTTATTTATAATAGACAGAAGCTGAAAAGAACCCAGATGCATTTCAACAGAGGAATGAATTAAAAATTGTGGTACATCTACACAATGGAGTACTACTCAGCTATCAAAAACAATGACATCATGAAATTCATAGGCAAATGGATGGCAAACTAGAAAATGTCATCCTGAGTGATGTCACAGGAAAACACTCATGGTATGCATTCATCAATATGTGGATATTAGTCCAAAAGCTTGAATTACCCAAAATGCAATCCACAGACCACAGGAAACTCAAGAAGGATGACTAAATTGCGAATGTTCCCACTTCTTCTTAAAATGGGGAAAGATATCCATAGTAGGGGCTATGTAGGCAAAGTTTAGAGCAACGACTCAAGGAATGGCCATTCAGAGTCTGCCCCAAATTTGGCCCATATAGATACAGCCACCAAAACTAGTTAAGATTGATGAAGCTAAAAAGTGTATGCTGAAGGGGACCAGATATAGATGTCTCCTGAGAGACACATGCAGAGTATGTTCAACACAGAGGTCAATGCTAGCAGCAAACCACTGAACTGAGAACAGGACCCCCTTTGGGGGCATTAGAGGAAGGATTGAAAGAGCTGAGGGGTTTTGCAACCCCTAAGATCAACAGTGTCAAACAATCAGAGCTTCCAGGGACTAAACCACTATCAAAAGACTATACATGGACTGACCCAGGGCTCCAACTGCATATGTAACAGAGAATAGTCTTGTTGGGGCACCCGTGGAAAGGGAAGATCTTGTTTCTGCAATGGTTATACCCAGGGTGAAGGGCAATGTCGGAGAATGGGGGGTATCTGGGGGAACACGAGTATGGGGGAGAGGGAGGGGATCGGGTGCATATGGACAGGAAACCAGGAAAGGGAATAACATTTGAAATGTAAATGAAAAAATATATCTAATAAAAAAAACACAATTTGGTTTATTTTTGAGATTATAAGTACGTCATTTTCCCTGCTCCATTCGTTGCTTCCAACCTTCTGATATACCCTTTTGCTCTTTTTTTATTGGATATTTTATTTATTTGTATTTCAAATGTTATCTCCTTTCACGGTTTACCCTCTGCAAACTTCCTATCCCCTCCTCACTTCCCCTGCTTCTATAAGAATACTCTCCTACCCACTCTCCCACCCAATCATACCTCTCTGCCCTGGTTTTCCCTACACTAGGGCATGGATCCTTCACAGGACCAAGGGGCTTTCTGCCCATTGATGCCAGATAAGGACATTGTCTGCTACATATGTGGCTGGAGCTTTGGGTCACTCCATGTGTACTCTTTGGTGGTTTAGTCCCTGTTAGTTCTGTTGGGGTCTGGTTGGTTGATAATGTTTTTCACCTTTAACACTCTAAGCTTACAACACTTTTGACTATAAAGTATGTTCAGGATCTTGCTGGTGATATATATTTAAACGTTTTAGAAGAAAATTTAAGTATCTGAATCTCTTTAATAATAATAATAATAATAATAATAATAATAATAACGATAATTTAATAAATTGAAATCTAAAACTCAATAACCTCCCAGCCACCAATTGGCTAATAAGGAAACAAATGGAGTATCCCAGAAGATTCACAAAGCCCACTAGGGCTTAAAGTAACAAAATAAAGTCCCTTTATCTTAAGAAATACTCCGTGATTTCTCTTCTAAAAGACTAAAACAGCAACCTTTAAAAACCTTTATGGACTTTGCTACTAAGCTATAGCTGGATAAAGAGATTTCTCAATGGAAAAGAACTCATTGATCTAACTCTTAAACTAAATATAGTATGTGCCAGATTCAATACCAATTTAATTTAGTTGTGTTTTCAAGGAACTTGTTTAGATGTGGAAATTTAATTGAAAATAAACTGATAGTGTCTAATTTGGTTATTGGTTTTTAAGTTGTATAATTGTATTGTAAATGTCTTCAGGGTAACAATTTTTCTCCTTCTTCATAGAATTTTTTCATTGTTCTGGGTAAATGGCTCAGCAGTTAAAGGAAGATCCAACAGATCCAGAGCCTGATATTGGCTCCAAGCACCCACAATATTTGGCTAACTATTGCCTTTAATTCCAGGTCCAAGAATCTGAAACCCTCTTCTGATCTACTATTTAATTATCTACTTCTATCTGGAATAAACCTTGATTATTAATAAAGTTGATATTTCAAATAATCCTAACTATTACAAGTAAACACTAAATATTAATAGATAAAAGTATTCTAATTTAAATCATAATGATAACATGTACATTTTCTCATACTGGCTTTATGGCAACTCTATGATTGAATGTTGTAAGTCTGCTTTTGAGAAAAATTGTTACACATTTTAAGCCATGATTACCAAATGCCAGATTTTAAAATATATTTTATTCCTGTCTCAAATTCTAACACATCTTCAAGATAGGATTGGAGTAATGGAATTAATTATTTCCAAATCTCAGTGTTTTTCATATTATCACTCTGGAAAGCTGAATGAAATTAAACACCATGTCTTTCCATGTATACAAATTCAAAATTCCTCTTTGGAGTATACTTCTATTATAGAATATACCACCTTGACATCAAGTAATAAATGTTGCCTAATAACTTACCTTGAGGCTAATATCATCACATCAATTACATGATTATTTTGTTTTAAAAAAAATAGTACATGTGTTCAAGTGAATTTGTTTCCATTTTTGTTACATTCCAAAGATGTACAAAGATGATTTTTTGGCTTGATACTGCTCCTTGTCCAGTGATCTGTCCAGGAAGAGGTGGAGAGCAGTTATTAGTCTAAGGACCTGTTGACTCCTGAGAGCCCCTGTTTGAGTCCAGGCCTGACTGTAACCTCCGAGTGAGGAGCAGGGAAACAGGGGTCTGGATTTGTTCCTTACCATGGAAGTAGTCTCACACTGAAACATTCATCAGTGACCAGTTTTTCTCTTCTTTCCATCTCTTAAGATCTTTGTAGAGACAGATTAAGGTATACCCTCACATGGATGTTCAGAACAAAATGGTTCCATATATTGTAAAACCAGTACTGTCCATATAAAAAAAACCCTTCCTTTCCATATATTAAATAACCCCATTATTATAACTTAATTTTATTAAATGGAATATTCTTATTAAATTTATTAAGTATGTTTATTTAAAAATCTCGTGCAGATTTAACATAGTTAATAAAATAATACTGGGGGCTGGGGATTTAGCTCAGTGGTAGAGCGCTTGCCTAGGAAGCGCAAGGCCCTGGGTTCGGTCCCCAGCTCCGAAAAAAAGAACCAAAAAAAAAATAAAATAAAATAATACTGGCATTGATGTGCAAACACAGCATCCCAGTATAGAAAATAAAGCGTTCTAGAAAACAAAGTCTGGTGTTGGGGAAAGCACTTTTACTATTTGACAACTTGAGATGTGAGGCCTGGGTATTGTGAATTTAAGTGTAGAGGAGAAAGAGGGAAAGAGAGAGGTTATTCGAAAACATATTTCTTCACAATTTACAAATGGGTAAAAGGTTTGAAATAGCTGCTCATGTGAGTTCAATAGCCTGGAAATGTTGAATCAAAGGAGAAGGCACATGTCTGAGACTCCTGATGACCACCAACTTGTTCAAAGGCAGAGTTTGGCATTCCATAATACAGTTGCTCTATATTTTTAAAACATCATCAGTTTCAGCAAATGCACTCAAGCATAAACACATACCAGGTAGACACTGTGTAAATGAATATGAAGGAGGTTCGAAACTACATACATTGAATTTTATACAGAGATGAGATGTGTAACATGAAATATTAATCCTTATAATGGCTAAATTTGAATGACTACTGAATGTTTTAGGATGATTAAACCTTGTAAATAAAGGTGTTTCTAGCTCACTGATTTAGATATTGAAAAATAATAGAAACTAGTGCAAAAGACACATTTAATAATAGTTTTGATTGTTGAATGATACTGTTTCTAAGGGGTCTCCAGGGTTTAAATGGTTCATAGTTATTTACTGATTTCTAACATAAAATATTAGAGACTAAGGTATCTGTATGAAAGTTTGTTAAGTGGTTGAATTGCTTTCTAAATTAGTCACGAAGGCTACTGAAGTAGATTTATCTTTTTTTTCATAAATAAGCCAATATATTGGGATTTCTAGATGTAATGATGTGCAGGCATAAAAGAAAATGGCAAAAGTAGAAATCGTGATCTATACTAGTAATAGTCTTTCATTATATTTATCTTATTTACTTAAGTGTGTACGTGCATGCTTATGTCCACATGCATGCAAGTACTTCCTGAGGTCAAGGCATCAGATTCCGCGATAGCTAGTATCGTAAGCAATTCTCTGCACTCAGGCCCTCCTCTCCAGTCTCCTGAAATATTAGTGGGCACACAACTGCTGAGCCATATCCACATAAATATAATATCTCAGAGAAAAATACCTGTATATATTAAGTGTTTGTTCTAAATATCACACCGTGATAAGGAAATTAGAAGTAGAATGAACATTTACTATTATCGGGAGACCCGTCATCATTTAACTTCAAGTGAATTTTTCTAATAATAAAAATTAGATTCACAATGCTTTAGGAAATCTCCAGTTATATGTGCTAAAAAATAATTGATAATATAAATCTTATTTTAACATATTAAAGCTTAAAACATTAATATATATATTTTCTTAGTTAAAATAGGTATATTACTAATAACTTTCATGATCATATCTGTCCAATAAACCAGGGTCTTTATTTTTATTGGAACTTTAAATGTTTTCACATTTTCTTATGTCTCACATAAATCAATTCTTTTATTCAGAAGAGAACAAATAGAAAAGCATAGTACATACACAAGATTTTTTTTTTTTTGGAGTTCTTTAGCAGATATCTAGGTAATGAGAATCTTTTTTTTATTTATTTTTTTTTTATTAACTTGAGTATTTCTTATATACATTTCGAGTGTTATTCCCTTTCCCGGTTTCCGGGCAAACATCCCCCTCCCCCCTCCCCTTCTTTATGGGTGTTCCCCTCCCAACCCTCCCCCCATTGCCGCCCTCCCCCTCATAGTCTAGTTCACTGGGGGTTCAGTCTTAGCAGGACCCAGGGCTTCCCCTTCCACTGGTGCTCTTACTAGGATATTCATTGCTACCTATGGGGTCAGAGTCCAGGGTCAGTCCATGTATAGTCTTTAGGTAGCATACACAAGATTTTTAATCGCTGTGTCATTTAAGATACAAAAAAAAAGTATCTTTTAAAGAAAAGTTAAATTTTTCAAGTGGCCAAGTTGCAATTTTTATGAAGATGATTATATTATTTTTACTGGGTTAAAAGGCCGGAGACATTTCAAATAACAACAGTTGTTTAAATATTTTAAATGCCATTCGCTGCTACTAGAGGGAAAAATCATTTAGCTTTAATAATGGTGACATATGCACCTTACACTAACCCTGCATCTTGTCTTACTTTCTTAAATAAATAGGAGGTCATTATACAGAAGAACCTTGATTCCAACAGTCACCTGTAATATCAGCTCACTTATGAGCACTAAGAAGGTATAAAAATTCTGTTTATGCGTTCTTTAATGAGCAGCCAATTACATACATAGACCAAGCTATTGAAATTTAAAGAGCATTTGATTCTTACTTTCAGCTTCCAAGAGTAAGACTCTGAAGCTAGAAGGATGTTTAAATTTCTGAATGACAATGAGAACTCAGAGACCTTGGAAATGTAAATTTTGACCTTCCCTTGGAGTCAGAAGATCTTATGATGGCTGTTCATTGTGGTTTCGGATTGTCATCTGGAGATATTTAGTCAGCATGAAACTTTTTAATATATTTGGTCTGTATTGGCTAACTTTCCTAAACAAAATAGCATATTATTTAACAGCATACTTTAAATATATTTATTTTATATTTTATTTAAAGATATAGTTATATTTAAGTATACACTAAATGTATATTTACATTTAAATATAATAAATAGACATTTGTATATGCACACATATATGTGGGTGTGTATACTCATATATACTCATAATTTTTTAATGGGATGTACTTGTTATGGAATGACAATGCTTTTGTAAAAGCCACAGTCTATCCAAAATCTTATGTCAATTTTGGGAATAGGAAACTTCTCTTCAAATTCTTGGCCAGGAGTTGGAAAGAATCCACAAACACTTTAGGCTGTTGCTATTGGCCTTAGCTGCATTCAAGAACTTGAAGATTGAAACTATATTGCTGAAGCTACTACATGTTCAGACATAAGACTTGGTCATGACACACTGGAACTGATGTGGAAGATTCCACAGTGTGTGTCCTAAGAATATTATATTATTATTTTGTACCTACTTCGAGTTTATTTTTATAATTTACATAGTTACTTGCTCATACTTTAATATTATCATTGGTAAGTGTGAGTAAATGAAGCACGATGTATTGATGTAGTAAAAATCAAAACCAAACTTCTTTATGTTGTGCATTATTCAGATTTACACTGTTGTAATATCTTCCTGACCAATTAACTTCACAAAAATATTCTTTCTGTTTTCATCTCAGAGTTTTCTAGGTTCCAACAAAAAATTCAAGGTCTCAAACGTTTATACCTGTGCCAAGGTCCATACATCACTGTGGAAGTTGTTCTCTAGAAACCAGTAATCCCATATCAGGTAACAAATGACAAGGGAGAATTAGAGCAGAGCTCTACATTCTCTTTGGCAACATAATTTTGAAGGACTTAAAGTCCTTTGTTAGATTCAAAATCCTGAAGATTCACTAATATGCAGTATTACTACCCTGTGGCTCAAGACTTTAATGAATGAAACTTGGGAAGACATTCATTCACTCAAGTTTGTCCCTCACTCTGAAACTCCACCACACAACACAGAAGATCATGAGGTACCTAATAAAATTTTTAGAGAATTTCTCCAAGTTTAAAGTTCAGGTCTTCCTTGAAACTCCAAGCAAGTTCAACAGTGACTCCCTATAAAAAGTAGTAACCAATTTCTAAGAAAGAGTAGCACCAGGGTAAACATAAAACAATTGACAAATCAAATAAAAAATTACTATTGTTTACATTGATTAACATTTTAAAGGTATTTTATTATCTATCTTAAAAACATTTTATCCAAAATTGCCATCTGCTGAATTAGTATACAGTGCCTTTATTTGGTTTTGTTTATTATGTCTTGAAAGTAACTTGCAACCATTTGAAAAAGTAAACTTAGAACTTTGGAGCAGAAGTGAAATGCTGGTGACTTGGTACATATACTTCTAAATCATAGACAAATTATTGTTCCAGGAAATGAAGAGTAAGGAAAGCCACATTCCTAAGCTACCCAAGTGTGTTTCAAAGAAAGAGCATTGTAAGATGTGTTTCTTCTCTATTCCCAGAAGTCTAGACTGAGAAAACTATCAATTTCTTGTTGAATATGTCTGCAATTTTGAATAGTACATTTCCTATCCCTTTTTCTTCTTCGGATGAAAGCTCTGATAGACATTTCTTGGAGAAAGCGATATAAATATAATTTTCAAAGGCTCATGTAGGAAAATCACAAACCGTAATAAAATGCAATGGATTTCTCTCTGTGGATATGTGCAATTTTTTTTATCAATTTAACAAAGGAAATGGCTACACCTGTGTTTCTTCATAAAAGGTACACAAAATGTGGAATGTGATTACATTTTCTACACAGAATCAGAAAGTATCTGCTCAGAATAGGACATTCTATATTACTAAGCAAAATGACTGATATCCATAACCTTGAATATTGGATCAATTGAGTGCATTATAATAAATCAATGACATTTAAGATTCTAGGATTTTATGTATACACGTTAATATTGACTTAATATTCGAGATAGTATTTTTTCTATTCTGCCAGAAATGGTGTCTTATTTGACCAACATACATATTCCATCTGTATAGCACTTTCTCCAAATATTACATTTTCCACTAAGATATAGCCAGAAAGTATGTGAATACATGTTGACTCACCCAGTTGTCTTTGATGTACTAGATAATTCTCAATATTGCTATGTATTTCTGACAATAATTGAAGTCTACTCACTAGCATCATTAGGAAGTGATTAAAAATGACAGGCAAACACCAATAATATGTAGGAGAAAAAAATAAAAGTGTATCAGTTCACATTTTATTTTGATAAAAACATATTTTGCAAAAGTAAATAACCTTCTGAACTACTCAAAATTAATATTAACTACACAATGTGAAATGCAATCTAAATCTTGTTCCTTCTATTTCTTATGCACACTAGGATATAATACCTATTTTAATTTTCATATCCTATCTTATCATTGCATTCCAGCCAAGATCATCAGTTTATGACATTAATATTGCAGCTATAAACTAATTATTGTACGATTGATTTTAAATGTTCAGGAATATTTTGTAAAAGAAATGTTACAGTACTTGACTTTAGAAGAACTAGATTTTATCTATTGGATGTTGTTCGTAAATCATGGCCAGATATCTCCTAAGTGTTTTTATCATGTGAGATGTCTAATACCCATTTCTGTGAGTTGATGATGATACATAATTCATCAATTTAGTGAAAATATCATAACTTACAACATATGTCTAAGAGTTTAGCATAATGTCAGACTCATTGACTTTTTCATTGACTTTTGCATTATTACTGGAGTGTCATTTACCTAATGTCTTTCAAAGCACCTCATGGAAATGAGGTATTGTCTGCTAAATACAATAGAAAATGAAACTAGCTATTATCATCAGCACAATTTAGTTTAAACATACACATACACAAGCACCCACTACTTCCTGTTTAGGTATTTTTTCTTACTTCAAATAGTCCTACTTTCTATCCTTACAAGTGATAGGTCAAGAAACAATAGATAGGCTAAGGACTTAATTAGCTTTTAGTGTTTTTAAAGAGCTAAGTGTTGTCTATGTAACACGACTGACAAGCAATTCATTCATAAAAATATTGTTAACATTCAAAAAAATAAATTAGTACTAACATCAGGAAACTTTCCAACATCTTAACATGTATTATTTTCCAAAATAGGTAAGCTTACTAGAAGTGCTGTGCTACGCTGTTTTATTTTACAAGATTAAAAGGTAAATATACCTGGCAATTCAATGTAAAAGTATCATCCTCATATATGTCTTTTAAGTGAGGTGTTGTATATATTGTTATAAAAGACATGGGAATAACTATTATTTCAAAATTATACTTCCAATAAATTAAATTCTGAAAAAAATAACTCATTCAAGTCAAAGTTATGTTAACACATATCACTAATCCTAAATCTAATAGAGGGCTAATATCCAAAATATAGAAAGAACTCAGGCAATTAGACTCCAGAGAGAGAAATGACCCTACTAAAAATGGTTTAGAGAGCTAAACAAAGAATCTGAGCTGAAGAATACCGAATGGATGAGGGGCATCAAGAAAATGTTCAGATCCTTCCTTAGTCATTGGGGAAATGCAAATCACAACAAACCTAAGATTCCACCTCACACCAATCAGAATGGCTAAGATAAAAAACTCAGGTGAGCTCTGCTCCCAAACCCCGTGGGAGAGAGACCTCACCGCCTGGTCAGGTGGGCACTCCTGAGGCTGCAGAGCGGGAGAGACCACCAACACTGCCCACCCCTGCCAACATCCCTGGCCCAAGAGGAAACTGTATATGGCCTCAGGGTTCCCGTGGGCCCAGGAGCAGCAGGACCCCTGTGCCTGAGACACCGCCAGAACCTGAAGGGACAGACCAGATAAACAGTTCTCTGCACCCAAATCCCGTGGGAGGGAGAGCTAAACCTACAGAGAGGCAGACACGCCTGGGAAACCAAAGAGACTGCACTCTGCACACATCTCTGACGCCAGAGGAAAACAGCAAACGCCATCTGGAACCCTGGTGCACGAAGGCTCCCTGAAACGGCGGCGCAGATCTTCCTGGTTGCTGCTGCCACAGAACGCTCATAGGCAGCACCCCATGAGCAAACTTGAGCCTTGGGACCACAGGTAAGACCAACTTTTCTGTTGCAAGTGACCTGCCTGGTGAACACCAGACACAGGCCCACAGGAAGAGCTGAAGGCCTGTAGATAGGAAAAACTACACGCCCGAAAGCAGAACACTCTCTCCCCATAACTGACTGAAGGAAAACAGGAAAACAGGTCTACAGCACTCCTGACATACAGGCTTATAGGGCAGTCTAGCCACTGTCAGAAATAGCAGAACAAAGTAACACTAGAGATAATCTAATGGTGAGAGGCAAGCGCAGGAAACCAAGCAACAGAAACCAAGACTACATGGCATCATCGGAGCCCAATTCTCCCACCAAAGCAAACACGGAATATCCAAACACACCAGAAAAGCAAGATCTAGTTACAAAATCATATTTGATCATGATGCTGGAGGACTTCAAGAAAGAAGTGAAGAACTCCCTTAGAGAACAAGTAGAAGCCTACACAGAGGAATCACAAAAATCCCTGAAAGAATTCCAGGAAAACATAATTAAACAAGTAGAAGCCCATAGAGAGGAGTCACAAAAATCCCTGAAAGAATTCCAGGAAAACACAATCAAACAGTTGAAGGAATTAAAAATGGAAATAGAAGCAATCAAGAAAGAACACATGGAAACAACCCTGGATATAGAAAACCAAAAGAAGAGACAAGGAGCTGTAGATACGAGCTTCACCAACAGAATACAAGAGATGGAAGAGAATCTCAGGAGCAGAAGATTCCATAGAAAAAATTGACTCAAATGTCAAAGATAATGTAAAGCAGAAAAAGCTACTGGTCCAAAACATACAGGAAATCCAGGACTCAATGAGAAGATCAAACCTAAGGATAATAGGTATAGAAGAGAGTGAAGACCAAACTAATAGAAGAAAAACTAGGGAAGCATCTGGAACACATGGGCACTGGAAAAAATTTCCTGAACAAAACACCAATGGCTTATGCTCTAAGATCAAGAATCGACAAATGGGATCTCATAAAACTGCAAAGCTTCTGTAAGGCAAAGGACACTGTGGTTAGGACAAATCGGCAACCAGCAGATTAGGAAAAGATCTTTACCAATCCTACAACAGATAGAGGCCTTATATCCAAAATATACAAAGAACTCAAGAAGTTAGACCGCAGGGAGACAAATAACCCTATTAAAAAATGGGGTTCAGAGCTAAACAAAGAATTCACAGCTGAGGAATGCCGAATGGCTGAGAAGCACCTAAGGAAATGTTCAACATCTTTAGTCATAAGGGAAATGCAAATCAAAACAACCCTGAGATTTCACCTCACACCAGTGAGAATGGCTAAGATCAAAAACTCAGGTGACAGCAGATGCTGGCGAGGATGTGGAGAAAGAGGAACACTCCTCCATTGTTGGTGGGATTGCAGACTGGTAAAACCATTCTGGAAATCAGTCTGGAGGTTCCTCAAAAAATTGGACATTGAACTGTCTGAGGATCCAGCTATACATCTCTTGGGCATATACCCAAAAGATGCCCCAACATATAAAAAAGACACGTGCTCCACTATGTTCATTGCAGCCTTATTTATAATAGCCAAAAGCTGGAAAGAACCCAGATGCCCTTCAACAGAGGAATGGATACAGAAAATGTGGTACATCTACACAATGGAATATTACTCAGCTATCAAAAACAATGACTTTATGAAATTCGTAGGCAAATGGTTGGGACTGGAAAATATCATCCTGAGTGAGGTAACCCAATCACAGAAAAACACACATGGTATGCACTCATTGATAAGTGGCTATTAGCCCAAATGCTTGAATTACCCTTGATGCCTAGAGCAAATGAAACTCAAGAGGGATGATCAAAATGTGAATGCTTCACTCCTTCTTTAAAAGGGTAACAAGAATACCCTTGGCAGGGAATAGAGAGGCAAAGATTAAAACAGACACAGAAGGAACACCCATTCAGAGCCTGCCCCACATGTGGCTCATACATATACAGCCATCCAATTAGATAAGATGGATGAAGCAAAGAAGTTCAGGCCGCCAGGAGCTGGATGTAGATCGCTCCTGAGAGACACAGCCAGAATACAGCAAACACATAGGCGAATGCCTGCAGCAACCACTGAACTGAGAATAGGACCCCCGTTGAAGGAATCAGAGAAAGCACTGGAAGTGCTTGAAGGGAGACCCCATATGTACAACAATGCCAAGCAACCAGAGCTTCCAGGGACTAAGCCACTACCTAAAGACTATACATGGACTGACCCTGGACTCTGACCTCATAGGTAGCAATGAATATCCTAGTAAGAGCAGCAGTGGAAGGGGAAGCCCTGGGTCCTGCTAAGACTGAAACCCCAGTGAACTAGATTGTTGGGGGAAGGGCGGCAATGGGGGGAGGATGGAGAGGGGAACACCCATAAGGAAGGGGAGGGGGAAGGGGGATGTTTGCCTAGAAACCGGGATAGGGAATAACACTCGAAATGTATATAAGAAATACTCAAGTTAATAAAAAAAATGTAAAAAAAAAAGGTGAGAGAGGGAGTGTTTACAAAGTATATAAAAAAAAAACTCAGGTAACAACAGATGCTGGCAAGGCTGTGGAGAAAGAGGAACACTCCTCCATTGTTGGTGAGATTGAAATCTGGTACAATCACTCTGGAAATCAGTCTGGAGGTTCCTTGGAAAATTGGACATTTCACTACCTGAGGACTCAGCTATACCACTCCTGGGTATACACCCAAAAGATGCTCCAACATACAACAAGGACACAGGCTCCACTATGTTTATAGCAGCCTTATTTACAATAGCCAGAAGCTGAAAAGAACTTTCAACAGAGGAATAGGTATATTTACACAATAGAGTACTACTCAGCTATTAAAAGCAATGAATTCATGAAATTCATAGGCAAATGGATGGATGGAAATAGAAGATACCATCCAATGTGAGATAATCCAATCACAAAAACAAAATGAGAGAAAACAAAACAAAACAAAAAATCCTACATGGTATGCTTCACTGATAAGTGGATATTACCCAAAAGCTTGGATTACCCAAGATACAATTCACAGACCACATGAATCTCAAAAAGAAGGAATACCAAAGTGCGGATTCTTCAGTACTTCTTAAAAGGGAGAACAAAAATTCATAGGAGGAGATATGAAGACAAAGTTTGGAGCAGAGACTGAAGGAATGGCCGTTCAGAGCCTGTCCCACCGGGGAATCCAGCCCATATACATACAGCCACCAAACCCAGATATTATTGCTGATGCCAAGAAGTGCTTGTTAACAGGAGCCTGACATAGCTGCTTCTTGCGAGGCTCTGACAATGACAGAGGCAGAAGCTCACAGCCAACCATTGACCTGAGAGCAGGGTCCCCACTGGAGGAGTTAAAGGATTGAAGGAGCTGAAGGGGTTTGCAGCCCCATAAGAACAACAATACCAACAACCAGAGCTCCCAGGAACTAAACCACCATCCAAAGAGTACACAAAGACAGACCCTTGGCTCCAGCTGCATATGTAGCAGAGGATAGACTTGTTGGGTACCAATGGGAGGAGAAACCCTTGGTCCTGCCAAGGCTTGACCCCCCCCCCCAGTGTAGGAGAATGCCATGGTGGGAGGAGGGAAGGAGTGGGTGGTTGGGTAGGGGAAACACCCTCCTAGAAGCAAAGGGAGGGGGAAGGGATAGGGAGTTTATGGACAGGAAACTAGGAAAGGGGATAATATTTGAAATGTAAATTAAAAATTCCAATAAAAACAAAAAACAAACGAAACAAAATAATTAGAAAGCAAGCAAGCAAAAAAAAGAAAGAAAGAAAGGAAGGAAGAAAAAAGAAAAGAAAGAAAAGGAAGGAAAAGAAAAGAAAAGAAGATGAAGAAGGTTGTAATTATGCAACTGGCAGGACAATTTTGCCAAACTGCGCCATGTATTCACCCACTAGTCCAGGGTAAATCCATTCTTCTGGCACTCATGATCAAGCTTTCCTTCCACAGAGCTCAATGCTCATTATTTATGTTGCTCATTTTAGTTATTGAAACAACCTCTCCTCCATCCAGTCTGAAGTTTGCTTCTCTAACAGGAACAAACTGCCCAAGAAAATACTATTTTCAATTCTACTTAGGTCATTTGGTGGTCGTTTCAGGTGGAGAAAGTTTATCACAGATGGGGATCAAACCATGTTTTTTGAAATGTTTTGGAAAATTGTGGGGAAATACCATGTACATTGGATAAAAATGAGTATGTTTGCTCACGCTCATGTTTTCTGTAAACTTTACACACCTCACAATACTGTTGTAAATCTTGTTTTTTAAAAATGTATCCATATAGTAAAAACTAGTAAATGTCATTTGACAAAATTAGAGATGAATATATAACTTCCAATTAATTAAACAAATCTGGATTTTGTGAAGTATTTCCAATCTAAGTATAGAATACATTTCTGTAATTTTCCCTACAGGAAACGTGCTTATCAATCAGATCATTAGTCATAACTGAAAGTGAAATAGAAATCACTTGAGACTATGAAATGCTGATTATGTATATTTGCCACTTATATCATAACTATGTAAAATTAAATTTTAATATTTACTTCATAAGTTTTCCATAAGCATAGAAAATTATAATGTGCTTAAAAATAAGAATAAATATGTTATATTTACTGAAAAGATAATCGGTATATCCAAGTAATATCCAAGCATTGTATGTATATAAATAAACATCTATGTAGGTATGTATGTATTTCTGTAAAAACTGGTTGAATTTTGGGAAACTTCAAGTGATATTACTATAGAACTGTTGGAATGGTAGCTACAGGTGATGAGATTTTAAAAAGTATGTTCTTATCACAGTTCAATATTCTACTATTTATTTTCTTATTATTAATGTGTATTCATTAGTTGATATATTCATTCTTTGATATTTATGACACAAAATTAAGAATTCCCTGCTTTTTATTATATCTACAATGGTCTGAACATCCATATGTGCATGTTAACACTTTGTCAAATATTACCTAAAGGAATGAATTAGTTTATTACAATATTTAATATTTAATGTTATCTACCATAAATGCAAAAGGTAAAACTTATAAGTGTTGTAGAATATTTGATAAGATTCCCCAGGACATTTTTGAAATAACAGTGTTTTTCAATGTGCATTCTTTTCATACCTGTTAATGTATTATAAAACCACAAATTATAGTAACCAGCACAATATATATATGAAGTGCAAAATCTCTATTTTTATAGATAAATTTTAATGGAAATAAATTATGTTTTCTAAAACTCTAACAAAGAAGAAATGAACAGCATATTTTCCTGTTACTAACTTGTGCATTGTATATAGGGCTTATGTTACTCTACACTTAGTAAACCAAATTTAATTCAATTTTTAAATTTCAGGACTGTTGCCAATACTGAGAACAATTATATTACTTTAAGTAATAATTTTCTATTTAATTCAATCCAATACTCACTTTAGTGTATTTAGCTCGAGGTTGGATAATACCGAAGTCTATTGCTGGACTTTGATTGTGGCTCTGGGCAAAGAAAACATGAGCTACGATATTAAGTTATTATTTGTGTAACTAGGGAAAATGTTGAGACAGATTAAGCTGTTGTGTCTAAAAGCAAAAGTGTACTCTAGGTAGAAAAGAATTAGAAAGCTCCCTTGATCTCACTGTCATCTAAACTTGAAAATACTACAAAATGCAAAACAATATCTGAGGCTTTTGTGGCACAATTTTTGAAGTACATCAGATTCTCTGGAAGTCTACATTAGAGTCTACATTGGCATGCAATCTCTTTGCACCTCCCTGTATCTCCTGAAACTATCTTACACATAAGAAAAAGCCCTGTGTACTTTTAGACAGTACTATAAACTTCCCTTTTGGAACTATGTAGGCAGAAGCTATCAACCACAGTGTCATTATCCTGCATAGCCATCAAGTATAGGTAGTCCCCCAAGTCCTACACAAGATCAAGCCAGCCAAAATACCCAATAATATGGAAAAAATGATCCTGGAGTCCCACTGATTATTGAAGAATTGTTTTCAGTGGAGTTTTTCTGGGGGAGGCAAACTCATTTTTTGTCAAATGTGTGGTCACTGGTAGTTTTCTCATACCCCAGAGAAAGGCATCATAGTCATGTGGATGCCAACAACACTGACTGGGAGGAAACGATATTGAGAAGCTGAGTGGAGTAAGAAGGCACAAACAGGAATTGGTAACTTCATACTTCATCATGCATACGTATAACGTTTACAAAAATAAAGGAAAGCGGTTACAGTAGAGAATCTTTAGAAGAGATTCATCCCATACGTGTCATGGGTTCTGCAGAAAATTATACATAACAAGAGATAGAAAACGGCAGACATATTAGAAGAGGAAAGTCATCCTAACATTAAGGGGTGTTGTATTTTGTCAAAGGCTTTTTCAGCATCTAATGACATGATCATGTGTTTTCTTTTTCCTTTGAGCTTATTTATATAGTGGATTACGCTGAAGGATTTCCACATACTGAACCATCACTGCATCCCTGGGATGAAGCCTACTTGATAGTGGTAAATGATAACTTTGATGTATTCTTGGATTTGGTTTGCAAGAATTTTATGGAGTTTCTGCACCAACTTCCCTAGGTGATGGAGAGTAATCTGAGAATGCAATATGAAATAAGCCCTTTCCTTCACGACCTGCTTTTTATCATAATTTTTGTACTAATGTTTTTTTAATGCAATAAAATGTGACTAAAACATACTGTTTGGCATTTATATCACTTATATTTGCTATTTCTAATG
Organism: Rattus norvegicus; assembly: GCF_021556685.1. Classification (NCBI taxonomy): domain Eukaryota; kingdom Metazoa; phylum Chordata; class Mammalia; order Rodentia; family Muridae; genus Rattus; species Rattus norvegicus. The sequence goes on from NC_141547.1 coordinate 25,926,627, forward strand.
CATTTTCCACTTTAAAAATTAGTCTGATTGATGTGGATAGTTACAGTTCTGGCGATATACATATAATGGAAGCTGTTTCCTTTTTCAAAAATTCTTTATAATTTTAGAATTACAATGTTGGAAAAGTTTGTTCTTTCTCTCTTACTAGAAGTTCTTCCCTTTCATAAAATAGCTTGTGATTTATTACTTAGTGAAAAGTATAAAGTCATCCAAACAGATAAGTATATAGTTTCCATAATCAGGAACAGTTGAAGGCTACCATATTTCCCCTATAACAATCACCATTGTAGCAGAAATGACCGTTTCTCCCTTTGTCCATTGTTTTGTTTTGGTTTTGCTCACGTTGGCCTACACTTGAAACCTATTATTCAGCTCTGACTGGCCTCTCCTCACCCTCTTCCTGTCTCAAGCTCCTGAGAAGAACTCTACCTCAATTCTGAGGACAAACTCACTTATAAAGTTTTTCCAGCATAGTTCAGCTTTTGAACTTTTATGATAGTATCCATGCTGACAGGAAGAAGTATGTAGAGATAACAATGCACAAGCTATTCATCTCTCTATTTCTTTGTCTACTGCTCATTTAATGGCTGCTTGTTAGCAAAATCAAATTCTCCTTTTTAATTTAAATTTATAATACACTAGTCATGATATCTTATAAATGAGTATTTCTAATACACATATATTTTAGCTAGCATTAAAAGCCATTTAGTGGTATTATATATAATATCATTTAGTCGTACATATAAAAGCAAGGCACAATAAAAGGTAACATGATTTAACAAAGGCCGCTGTTGCATTCTTATTAGAGTTTATACTCAGAACTAAAATGCTTAGCATCCTTACAAAATTCCAAAAATACTGTTACCAATTCATAAGAGGAATCATATTTCCATGCCGTCATCTGCAATGGAAAATAGGCAAAGGCTTCTCTGCTTTATGCTAAAAATGTATGAAGAATATGAAAGAGTAAGAACTTGAACTTTTCAGGAGAGAAGCCGAGTCACTGCTAAAGTGATATATGGAACTATTAACGGACCTCCGCAAGACGATCTCTGTTTCTTTGTGCCAATAACCCAAAAGATGAAACGTAACTCACTGTGAAGGACAAAAATAAATGTGTCAGACATGATATGTTAGTCTCCAAAACGAGAAGAAAGTGCACTTTTTGAATAGTATATTAATAAAAATGATTAATTCCTCCCTTCCTTCCCCTATCACCATCTAGAACAGTAATTTCAATGCATAGAAATTCAGCCGCTTAGGTAACCCTCAGTCATTTTGCTCTACATAATGAATTCATTGAAACTAGTTACTCATTTTTTTGGAGACATCCATGATTTACTAAATAGGACCTTGTTTATAAAACGAGGCTTATATCACTGATAGGAGTAAGGATAACTACATTTTGGTCATAGTAAATCATCTGTATAACCTAACAACAGTGGAAGGTAAACTTACTTGTGACCTTGAATAAACCATTTATTTTGCTCTGGAAGTAGAGCAGGTTTCCATACAGTTCAAACTTGATGTGAGTATGTAGACACATAGAATGGACTATCAACTTTTTTTCAGTGTTTCTTAAAGATGTGTATTCATTAAGAACAGTGTTGTAATGGATGGAGGTTAGTATCCAGGAATGACTTTAATAATAGAAGTGTTCAGGCCTGAGCTCCTGTTAAGTATAGCAAAACTATTTTTGCGCAAGTTCAAAGGATATTCCGAGAAGATCATCACCTGATACAGTTTTATAGACTTTACTAGACTCACAATGGTCAATTTTTTCTCTTCCAAATAGGGGCATAGTCTTACAGATAACTGATGTTTCAAGATCTAAGAAAAAATCTGATAAGACTCAATGAATTGTAACTAAAAATTTCTTAATATGAAAAGACAATTTGCCAAAAGGAATTCAAATATGTAACTCACTAGAATTTGAGTGAATATAAAGATTTAATTGGTCTATATTTTACATCTATCAGGCCAATAAAAATGTTGAAACACATAGAGGTAATTCCTATGAAACTGAACAATAATTGCCTTAGATTGCTACTAAGGTTTTCTATCAGGGCACAGGTGATGGCTACATATCTTTTTGAGCAACCTGGAATGGTTAGTTATATACAGTTTGAAAATTAATATTTCTCATTAAATTTTAATTGCATTATTTCATTTTTTCCTCTTTCCTCCACTCTTCCCATACCATCCACATTTGATCTCAAACCCTGGCTTCATTTTCAGTTGTAATTAAACACACACACACACACACACACACACACACACACACAACTTATAGAGGAAAATTGTACAGGTAGGATAAGAGATACAAATGAATAAGACCATCAAAAATATGTACTTGTTTTAGCATACTTTTGCCTTTAGATCAATTTATTCTTTTTTTTGCTTGAAAACAGTCTCATTTTATTACATAAGGTTAATTGACAAATAATCACTATACATATTTTTGGAACATCATGTAATGATTAATAATCATTAGAGCCATGTTGAAAATTAATAATACATGTATATATAATACATATATATCATCTAAATCTAAATAAATATATAAATCACATATTTTCTTTATTGTTTTAAAAAACATTTAAAATATAGACTTTTAACAATTTTGGACTTCATAATAAAATTGGGTAACTACAGGCATCATAATTGATCACTAAACTTATTCCTCCCATGGAAACTTTGATTCCTTTGATCAACATCTTTTTTGTTGCCTCTAGAAAATAGTCTCGTTAAACTCGATTTTATAGTTAAAAAAGAGACAAAAATCTGACTTACATCCAGAGTTCCTTTTTAACAAGAAACTTTCTAAAAGTTTAAAAGTAAAAGAAAGAAATTTGTCATTTGGAGAAATACAAAAATAATTATTCTTCCACTTGAGAAATTTTCAGTAGTAGATACAAATATTGTTAATATTCCTGAAGGTTTCATTTTTACTATAACTGGAAAAATCTAGGAAAAACTCATGTAATCCTTTAAAGAACTAAGCCACAAATATTCTTTAATAACAACTTACATATATGTGAAATATTTATATATGTTTTAAGTATTAAGCACTATTCTTTTTTTTTTTTATTAACTTGAGTATTTCTTATATACATTTCAAGTGTTATTCCCTTTCCCGGATTCCGGGCAAACATCCCCCTCCCCCCTCCCCTTCCTTATGGGTGTTCCCCTCACAAACCTCCCCCCATTGCCGCCCTCCCCCCATAGTCTAGTTCACTGGGGGTTCAGTCTTAGCAGGACCCAGGGCTTCCCCTTCCACTGGTGCTTTTACTAGGATATTCATTGCTACCTATGAGGTCAGAGTCCAGGGTCAGTCCATGTATAGTATTTAGGTAGTGGCTTAGTCCCTGGAAGCTCTGGTTGCTTGGCATTGTTGTACTTTTGGGGTCTCGAGCCCCTTCAAGCTCTTCCAGTTCTTTCTCTGATTCCTTCAACGGGGGACCTATTCTCAGTTCAGTGGTTTGCTGCTGGCATTCGCCTCTGTATTTGCTGTATTCTGGCTGTGTCTCTCAGGAGCGATCTACATCTGGCTCCTGTCGGTCTGCACTTCTTGGCTTCATCCATCTTGTCTAATTGGGTGGCTGTATATGTATGGGCCACATGTGGGGCAGGCTCTGAATGGGTGTTCCTTCAGTCTCTGTTTTAACCTTTGCCTCTCCCTTCCCTGCCAAGGGTATTCTTTTTCCTCATTTAAAGAAGGAGTGAAGCATTCACATTTTGATCATCCGTCTTGAGTTTCGTTTGTTCTAGGCATCTAGGGTAATTCAAGCATTTGGGCTAATAGCCACTTATCAATGAGTGCATACCATGTAGGTCTTTCTGTGATTGGGTTAGCTCACTCAGGATGATATTTTCCAGTTCCAACCATTTGCCTACGAATTTCATAAACTCGTTGTTTTTGATAGCTGAATAATATTCCATTGTGTAGATGTACCACATTTTTTGTATCCATTCCTCTGTTGAAGGGCATCTGGGTTCTTTCCATTTTCTGGCTATTATAAATAAGGCTGCGATGAACATAGTGGAGCACGTGTCTCTTTTATATGTTGAGGCATCTTTTGGGTAAATGCCCAAGAGAGGTATAGCTAGATCCTCAGGCAGTTCAATGTCCAATTCTCTGAGGAACCTCCAGACTGATTTCCAGAATGGTTTTACCAGTCTGCAATCCCACCAACAATGGAGGAGTGTTCCTCTTTCTCCACATCCTCGCCAGCATCTGCTGTCACCTGAGTTTTTGATCTTAGCCATTCTCACTGGTGTGAGGTGAAATCTCAGGGTTGTTTTGATTTGCATTTCCCTTATGACTAAAGATGTTGAACATTTCTTTAGGTGTTTCTCAGCCATTCGGCATTCCTCAGCTGTGAATTCTTTGTTTAGCTCTGAACCCCATTTTTTAATAGGGTTATTTGTTTCCCTGCAGTCTAACTTCTTGAGTTCTTTGTATATTTTGGATATAAGGCCTCTATCTGTTGTAGGATTGGTAAAGATCTTTTCCCAATCTGTTGGTTACCGATTTGTCCTAACCACAGTGTCCTTTGCCTTACAGAAGCTTTGCAGTTTTATGAGATCCCATTTGTCGATTCTTGATCTTAGAGCATAAGCCATTGGTGTTTTGTTCAGGAAATTTTTTCCAGTGCCCATGTGTTCCAGATGCTTCCCTAGTTTTTCTTCTATTAGTTTGAGTGTGTCTGGTTTGATGTGGAGGTCCTTGATCCACTTGGACTTAAGCTTTGTACAGGGTGATAAGCATGGATCGATCTGCATTCTTCTACATGTTGCCCTCCAGTTGAACCAGCACCATTTGCTGAAAATGCTATCTTTTTTCCATTGGATGGTTTTGGCTCCTTTGTCAAAAATCAAGTGACCATAGGTGTGTGGGTTCATTTCTGGGTCTTCAATTCTATTCCATTGGTCTATCTGTCTGTCTCTGTACCAATACCATGCAGTTTTTATCACTATTGCTCTGTAATACTGCTTGAGTTCAGGGATAGTGTTTCCCCCTGAAGTCCTTTTATTGTTGAGGATAGCTTTAGCTATCCTGGGTTTTTTGTTATTCCAGATGAATTTGCAAATTGTTCTGTCTAACTCTTTGAAGAATTGGATTGGTATTTTGATGGGGATTGCATTGAATCTGTAGATTGCTTTTGGTAAAATGGCCATTTTTACTAAATTAATCCTGCCAATCCATGAGCATGGGAGATCTTTCCATCTTCTGAGGTCTTCTTCAATTTCTTTCCTCAGTGTCTTGAAGTTCTTATTGTACAGATCTTTTACTTGCTTGGTTAAAGTCACACCGAGGTACTTTATATTCTTTGGGTCTATTATGAAGGGTGTCGTTTCCCTAATTTCTTTCTCGGCTTGGTTCTCTTTTGTATAGAGGAAGACAACTGATTTATTTGAGTTAATTTTATACCCAGCCACTTTGCTGAAGTTGTTTATCAGCTTTAGTAGTTCTCTGGTGGAACTTTTGGGATCACTTAAATATACTATCATGTCATCTGCAAATAGTGATATTTTGACCTCTTCTTTTCCGATCTGTATCCCTTTGATCTCCTTTTGTTGTCTGATTGCTCTGGCTAGAACTTCAAGAACTATATTGAATAAGTAGGGAGAGAGTGGGCAGCCTTGTCTAGTCCCTGATTTTAGTGGGATTGCTTCAAGTTTCTCTCCATTTAGTTTATGTTAGCAACTGGTTTGATGTATATGGCTTTTACTATGTTTAGGTATGGGCCTTGAATTCCTATTCTTTCCAGGACTTTTATCATGAAGGGGTGTTGAATTTTGTCAAATGCTTTCTCAGCATCTAATGAAATGATCATGTGGTTCTGTTCTTTCAGTTTGTTTATATAATGGATCACGTTGATGGTTTTCCGTATATTAAACCATCCCTGCATGCCTGGGATGAAGCCTACTTGATCATGGTGGATGATTGTTTTGATGTGCTCTTGAATTCGGTTTGCCAGAATTTTATTGAGTATTTTTGCGTCGATATTCATAAGGGAAATTGGTCTGAAGTTCTCTTTCTTTGTTGGGTCTTTGTGTGGTTTAGGTATAAGAGTAATTGTGGCTTCGTAGAAGGAATTCGGTAGTGCTCCATCTGTTTCAATTTTGTGGAATAGTTTGGATAATATTGGTATGAGGTCTTCTATGAAGGTCTGATAGAATTCTGCACTAAACCCATCTGGACCTGGGCTTTTTTGGTTGGGAGACCTTTAATGACTGCTTCTATTTCCTTAGGAGTTATGGGGTTGTTTAACTGGTTTATCTGTTCCTGATTTAACTTCGATACCTGGTATCTGTCTAGGAAATTGTCCATTTCCTGAAGATTTTCAAATTTTGTTGAATATAGGTTTTTATAGTAAGATCTGATGATTTTTTGAATTTCCTCTGAATCTGTAGTTATGTCTCCCTTTTCATTTCTGATTTTGTTAATTTGGACGCACTCTCTGTGTCCTCTCATTAGTCTGGCTAAGGGTTTATCTATCTTGTTGATTTTCTCAAAGAACCAACTTTTGGTTCTGTTGATTCTTTCTATGGTCCTTTTTGTTTCTACTTGGTTGATTTCAGCTCTGAGTTTGATTATTTCCTGCCTTCTACTCCTCCTGGGTGTATTTGCTTCTTTTTGTTCTAGAGCTTTTAGGTGTGCTGTCAAGCTGCTGACATATGCTCTTTCCTGTTTCTTTCTGCAGGCACTCAGCGCTGTGAGTTTTCCTCTTAGCACAGCTTTCATTGTGTCCCATAAGTTTGGGTATGTTGTATCTTCATTTTCATTAAATTCTAAAAATTTTTTAATTTCTTTCTTTATTTCTTCCTTGACCAGGTTATCATTGAGTAGAGCATTGTTCAACTTCCACGTATATGTGGGCATTCTTCCCTTATTGTTATTGAAGACCAGTTTTAGGCCGTGGTGGTCCGATAGTATGCATGGGATTAATTCTATCTTTCTGTACCTGTTGAGGCCCGTTTTTTGACCAATTATATGGTCAATTTTGGAGAAAGTACCATGAGGAGCTGAGAAGAAGGTATATCCTTTTGCTTTAGGATAGAATGTTCTATAAATATCCGTTAAGTCCATTTGGCTCATGACTTCTCTTAGTCTGTCGACATCACTGTTTAATTTCTGTTTCCATGATCTGTCCATTGATGAGAGTGGGGTGTTGAAATCTCCCACTATTATTGTGTGAGGTGCGATGTGTGTTTTGAGCTTTAGTAAGGTTTCTTTTACGTATGTAGGTGCCCTTGTATTTGGGGCATAGATATTTAGGATTGAGAGTTCATCTTGGTGGATTTTTCCTTTGATGAATATGAAGTGTCCTTCCTTATCTTTTTTGATGACTTTCAGTTGGAAATTGATTTTATTTGATATTAGAATGGCTACTCCAGCTTGCTTCTTCTGACCATTTGCTTGGAAAGTTGTTTTCCAGCCTTTCACTCTGAGGTAGTGTCTGTCTTTGTCTCTGAGGTGTGTTTCCTGTAGGCAGCAGAATGCAGGGTCCTCGTTGCGTATCCAGTTTGTTAATCTATGTCTTTTTATTGGGGAGTTGAGGCCATTGATATTGAGAGATATTAAGGAATAGTTATTATTGCTTCCCTTTATATTCATATTTGGATGTGAGGTTACGTTTGTGTGCTTTCATTCTCTTTGTTTTGTTGCCAAGACGATTAGTTTCTTGCTTCTTCTAGGGTATAGCTTGCCTCCTTATGTTGGGCTTTACCATTTATTATCCTTTGTAGTGCTGGATTTGTAGAAAGATATTGTGTAAATTTGGTTTTGTCATGGAATATCTTGGTTTCTCCATCTATGTTAATTGAGAGTTTTGCTGGATACAGTAACCTGGGCTGGCATTTGTGTTCTCTTAGGGTCTGTATGACATCAGTCCAGGATCTTCTGGCCTTCATAGTTTCTGGCGAGAAGTCTGGTGTGATTCTGATAGGTCTCCCTTTATATGTTACTTGACCTTTTTCCCTTACTGCTTTTAATATTCTTTCTTTATTTTGTGCATTTGGTGTTTTGACAATTATGTGACGGAAGGTGTTTCTTTTCTGGTCCAATCTATTTGGAGTTCTGTAGGCTTCTTGTATGTCTATGGGTATCTCTTTTTTTAGGTTAGGGAAGTTTTCTTCTATGATTTTGTTGAAGATATTTACTGGTCCTTTGAGCTGGGAGTCTTCACTCTCTTCTATACCTATTATCCTTAGGTTTGATCTTCTCATTGAGTCCTGGCTTTCCTGTATGTTTTGGACCAGTAGCTTTTTCCGCTTTACATTATCTTTGACAGTTGAGTCAATGATTTCTATGGAATCTTCTGCTCCTGAGATTCTCTCTTCCATCTCTTGTATTCTGTTGGTGAAGCTTGTATCTACAGCTCCTTGTCTCTTCTTTTGGTTTTCTATATCCAGGGTTGTTTCCATGTGTTCTTTCTTGATTGCTTCTATTTCCATTTTTAATTCCTTCAACTGTTTGATTGTGTTTTCCTGGAATTCTTTCAGGGATTTTTGTGTCTCCTCTCTATGGGCTTCTACTTGTTTATTTATGTTTTCCTGGAATTCTTTCAGGGATTTTTGCGATTCTTTCAGGCATTTTTGCGATTCCTCTCTGTAGGCTTCTACTTATTCTCTAAGGGAGTTCTTCATGTCTTTCTTGAAGTCCTCCAGCATCATGATCAAAAATGATTTTGAAACTAGATCTTGCTTTTCTGGTGTGTTTGGATATTCCATGTTTGTTTTGATGGGAGAATTGGGCTCCGATGGTGCCATGTAGTCTTGGTTTCTGTTGCTTGGGTTCCTGTGCTTGCCTCTCGCCATCAGATTATCTCTAGTGTTACTTTGTTCTGCTATTTCTGACAGTGGCTAGACTGTCCTATTAGCCTGTGTGTCAGGAGTGCTGTAGACCTGTTTTCCTCTCTTTCAGTCAGTTATGGGGACAGAGTGTTCTGCTTTTAGGCGTGTAGTTTTTCCTCTCTATAGGTCTTCAGCTGTTCCTGTGGGCCTGTGTCTTGAGTTCACCAGGCAGCTTTCTTGCAGCAGAAAAGTTGGTCTTACCTGTGGTCCCGAGGCTCAAGTTCGCTCGTGGGGTGCTGCCCAGGGGCTCTCTGCAGCGGCAGCAACCAGGAAGACCTGTGCCGCCCCTTCCGGGAGCTTCAGTGCACCAGGGTTCCAGATGGCCTTTGGTGTTTTCCTCTGGCGTCCGAGATGTGTGTGCAGAGAGCAGTCTCTTCTGGTTTCTCAGGCTTGTCTGCCTCTCTGAAGGTTCAGCTCTCCCTCCCACGGGATTTGGGTGCAGAGAACGTTTATCCTGTCTGTTTCCTTCAGGTTCCAGCGTTGTCTCAGGCTGGGGTCCTGCCGCTCCTGGGCCCTCCCCCATGGGAGCCCAGAGGCCTTATACAGTTTCCTCTTGGGCCAGGGATGTGGGCAGGGGTGAGCAGTGTTGGTGGTCTCTTCCGCTCTGCAGCCTCAGGAGTGCCCACCTGACCAGGCGGTTGGGTCTCTCTCTCACAGGGTCTGGGGGCAGAGAGCTGCTGCGGGCCGGGATCCGCGAGTGTGGGACTTCCGGTAAACACAGAACGTGCCTGGTCCTAGAGGAATTCTGCTTCCGTGTGTCCCAAGCTCACCAGGCAGCTTTCTTGCAGCAGAAAAGTTGGTCTTACCTGTGGTCCCGGGGCTCAAGTTCGCTCGTGGGGTGCTGCCCACGGGCTCTCTGCAGCGGCAGCAACCAGGAAGACCTGTGCCGCCCCTTCCAGGAGCTTCAGTGCACCAGGGTTCCAGATGGCCTTTGGTGTTTTCCTCTGGCGTCCGAGATGTGTGTGCAGAGAGCAGTCTCTTCTGGTTTCCCAGGCTTGTCTGCCTCTCTGAAGGTTCAGCTCTCCCTCCCACGGGATTTGGGTGCAGAGAACTGTTTATCCGGTCTGTTTCCTTCAGGTTCTGGTGGTGTCTCTTAAGCACTATTCTAATTTAGTCTTTTATCTTTATACATACTTCATCTTTAATCATTTTTTTGTTTTTGCATACACTTATTCTTATGCTCTAGTGGATGATCTCATCTTCAACATTCTTGTGAATACCTAGTTTGTCAAAAACAAATTGGAGGCTTGGTTAAATGACTTGGCAAAATTTATATAGTAACAGTAGATGGAGCTGGAATTAAGGTTATATAAACTTACTTAAAGACTTGTATTACTATCACCTTACTTTATAACACCAAGAATGATGATATAAGATTGGGCAGATTGATTAATTCTATTTAAATTCAAGAAAGTGGGAATACAAGATAAGAAAAGGGAATGTTCACATTTTATGATGTGGATAATTATAAGAGAAGTACCTACTTTGTCAGTTGAAACCAATGTTTCTAATCATAGGAATCAATGGTTTCAATCTTAATAGATCCCACCAACACAACATACACATATCTCTCCACTCCAAGCTCTCTCTTTCTCTCCCTCCCTCTCTCTCTCTCTCTCTCTCTCTCTCTCTCTATATATATATATATATATATATATATATATATATGTGTGTGTGTGTGTGTGTGTGTGTGTGTGTGTGTGTGTATGTGTGTATGTGTGTATAAAATTATTGTCCTTACTTGAAATGAATACCCTGTAGAACATAACTTTCATTGCAGGTTAACTGCATTTATAATGGCTGCTTGTTCATGAATCTTGGCATCTTAAGCTCTGTGATTTCTAGAGAGATGATTCTTTTACATGGTACACACTGTGCATCTGAGCCTCATCAGTTTTATCACTGAGCTCATACTTTTCTCCGGTCACTTTATCCAGAAATGCGAGACACACCACTTAGCATTATTTTACTTATTTTCCACAAGCATTCAGAAAGCTTACATATAGTTTTCAAGTATTTTGCTCCATACAAGAACAGGGAGTCAGGAAATTGTACAGAGGTGTGTAGCAGAGCAGTGGGGAGTGGGGAACTGGGGATAGCTATCAGAAAGTACCAGATGCCAGGAAAGCAAGCAGTTCTGTACTGGCTACTTTTGTGTGGCAACTTGACACAAGCTATAAATATCACAGAAAAAGGAGCCTTAATTGAGGAAAAGCTTCCTTGAGACCCAGCTGTAAGGCATTCTCTCAACTAGTGATGAAGGGGGGAGGGTCCAGTCCATTGTGGGTGGTACCATCCCTGAGCTGATAGGCTTGGGTTCTATAAGAAAGCAAGCTGAGCAAGCTAGGGAAAGCAAGCCAGTAAGTAACATCTCTCCATGGCCTCTGCATCACCTACTGCTTCCTGCCATGTGTGAATTCCAGTCCTGACTTCCTTTGGTAATGAATATCAATGTGAATCTGTAAGCTGAACAAACCCTTTCCTCCCCAACTTGCTTCTTGGTCATGATGTTTCTGCAGGAATAGGAACCCTAAAACATGCTTCTAGGACCCAACTGAGATGGCATTAGCTGAAATAACCTACAGAGGGGAGAGAGAACCTGTAGAGACCATATCCAGAGGTTAGACACTACTACTGTTTAAAGGATGGGACCAACCACCCATCTCAAAAAATTTAACCCAGAATTGCTCCTATCTAAAGGAATACAGGGACAAAGAGTGGAGCAGAGACTGAAAGAAAGGCCATCCAGAGACTGCCCCGCCTGGGGATACATCTCACATGAAGGCGCCCAACCCAAACACTGTTGCTGATGCCAAGAAGTGTTTGCTGACAGGAGCCTGATAGAGCTTTCTCCTGAGAAACTCTGCCAGAGCCTGACCAATACATATGCAGATGCTTGCAGCCAACCATTAGACTGAGCACAATGAACCCCAAAGGAGGAGTTAGGGGAAGGAATGAAGGAGCTGAAGGGGTTTGTAACTCCATAGGAAAAACAACAATGTCAACCAACCAGATGCCCTGAGCTCCCAAGGACTAAACCACCAACCAAAGAGTACACATGGAGGGACTCATGGCTCCAGCTATAGATGTAGCAGAGGATGGCCTTATCTGGCACCAATGGGAGGAGAGGCCCTTGGTCCTGTGAAAGCTGGATTTATGCCCCAGTGAAGGGGAATGTTAGGGTGGGGAGGTAGGAGTGGGAAGGGGTATGGAGGAGCTCCTTCATGGAAGCAGGGAGGAGGGAGGATGGGATAGGGGTTTGCAAAGGGGAAGCCAGGAAAGAGGATAACATTTGAAATGTAAATAAATAAAATAGCCAATTAAAAGTGAAGTGAACGAATAGTTTCCAGTAAGTGTGTATTGGTAAATTCCTTAAATAGTACATGCTACAGACTCTCAGTCCTCTCTCTGCTATCAGTACTGGTCATCAGTCTGTGTTAGAAGCACAGCAAAGTTGGCTCTATTATCAGCCAATCAAATCAGCAGTGGATCAGTGGAAATGGATCAGGGTTTTTATTGCTGTGAGGAGACACCGTGACCAGAGCAACTCTTCCAAATACAAACATTTCATTAGGACTGGCTTACAGTTCAGTTTAGTGCATTATCATCATAGAAGGAAGCATGGTGGCATGCAGGCAAGCATGGTACTGGGGAGGATGTGAGATCCTACATCTAAAAAGGCAGGCAGAGGGAAGAGAGAGAAACTCAGGCCTGAAACCTCAAATTTCATGCCCTGTAACACAATTCCTCTGATGTGGCTATACCTCCTACTAGTGCCACCTTCTATGAGACAACGGGATCCATTTTCAGATAAAAGCACTGGAAAAAATAGTCTAGACAGAACGATGTTTCCTTCTTCCATTTCCTTTGTAAATGAATTGCCACCAAAGTGTAATGCACAGTTCAAATGATCTAATAAAGAAAATCAATCCCTAGAATTACCACTAGCTTACTTTGTAATTGATTGATTTTAATAAATTTAATTGACCTTTGAACTGATTCTAAATCCCAACAATTTTACCACCAATCTTAATAGTTACAGAGCATCTGGGAAGAGTACAGGAAAAAATGAGGGTTGTTTATCTGACCAAAACACATTGAATATATATATATATATATATTACATATATATTAAAGAACTAATAAAACTACAAATATATAAGATTAAGTTAGAATCTATTTATAAAAAATCAACATATATATTAATTGTTTTGAGTCCGGGGTGCCTCACTTAATACAATAATCTCCAGACATATTCAATTTCCTGCAACTGCTGTAATTTTCTCTATGCCTGAATAAAATCCCATTGTGTGTATGTTTTATATTTTCATTATCCGTTCATCTGTTCATAGACATCTAGCTTAATTACATTTCTTTGCTATTGTGAATAAAACAGCAATGAGTATGGTCGTAGAGTGTCTTTGTAAAAAGATATAGACTCCTTTGGGTATATTCCTAGGAATGTTGTATAACTGAATGATATGGCATTTCTATTTTTAGATTTTTAGAAACACTCTTGGTAGCTAACAGAATGCCAGTTCAATCTCAACTTCACAAGTTAACTTTCCCACCTATGGAGAGCAAGATTTTCCCTCTATCTATGTCAATATCAGCATTTGTTATTATTGGTCTCTTGATAATATCAAATTAATCTTAATTTTAATTTCCTTGTTGGATATGGATATTGAACTTCATGGACCTATTTGTTTATGAAAACACTTCTTATTTCCAGACAAAGAACTCTTGTCCAACCTTGAAGCAATATAAATAATGTTTCTCAATACCATTTGGAATGAAGAGGTGAGGTAGCATGTGCCTTTAATGCCAGCACTCAGGAGGCAAAAGCGGGAAGCTCTCTGTGAGTTCAAGGCCAGCTGGGTCTACATAATGAATTCCAGGACAGTCAGGACTAAGAAATACCCTGTCCACAAAAGAACAAAACAATGACATAAATAATCAAATTATGTATTCACTTTTCCTATTGTATACTTTACCTTCTAAAATTTAACCATTTAACCTCCCTTTGTATGCCTTATTCTTGCCAAGTAATTTTGGATCCCAAAATGGATGCATCCCTTTAATCTGAGATTACATTCCTTTCCTCAATTTTGTGACCTTACCAAGCCCCTGACCTAGATTGCGTGCGTGTGTGTGTGTGTGTGTGTGTGTGTGTGTGTGTGTGTGTGTAAATGTGTGCACACATGTGCCTGCATGGTAATAGAGGCTGGTGTAGATAGTGGAATTATATATCACTGGATCTACAGTATTATCCCATGATAGAATTGAAGCTGAAAGTATCCTCATGAGTTACCAACCAACCGTGTTTGAAACATGCTGATTTAGGTTGATAATATATGTTTATGGTTTATGTGTTCTGAAAAACTATAGTTCAGTAAGGTGAACTTTTCATTGCAAAACTCTGAAAACATTGGATAAAACCAGTTTTCCAAACTTTTCCCAATATACTATTTTAATGTATTGTTCAATAACTACAGACATTGTTCAAGAGTAAATGTACATGAGTAAAAGTACAGAACAAGGTCTGATTCAGTCTTTGCTCAAGTAATCCCCAAACAAATTTCATTTTAAGTGGCACCACCACAAAAATATTCCAAAGTATTTATTGCTCATGCATATATTTGAGGATAAATAATTGGCTTGTTTAATGACTGTTAGTTTTATTTTTGATTATTTAGTATTTGCAATTATTTTATATCTTAAAATTTAACCTATGATATAAAAATATTCAAACAATAGAAGGGGGAACTAAACACTCATGGGAGGAAATACAGGGACAATGAGTGGAGCAGAAGCTGAAGAAAAGTTCATCCAGAGACTGCTGAACCTGGGGATCCACCCCATATGCAGCCCCAAAACCCAGTCACTATTGCTGATGCCAAGAAGTCTCCTGTGCTGGATGAGAGGAGACAGATATGGATGTCTCCTGAGAGGCTCTGCCAGAGTCTTACTGATACAGATGAGGACGCTTGCAGCCAACCATCAGACTGAGCACGGGGACCCAAGTGCAGGAGTTAAAGAAAGGACTGAAGGAGCTGAAGGACTGAAGGAGTTGAAGGAGTTTGCAACCCATAGAAAGAAAAACAATATCAACCAACCAGAACACCCAGAGCTTCCAGGGACTAAACCACCAACCAAAGAGTACACGTGGAAGGACCCATGGCTCCAGCTGCAGATGTAGCAGAAGTTGGCATTGTCTGTCATCAATAGGAGGAGAAGCCCTTGGTCCTGTGAAGGCTGCTTTCCCCAGTCCAGGGGAATACCAGTGTGGTAAGGAGGGACTGGGTAGGTGGGAGGGGGAACATCTTCATAGAAGCAGGAGGAATGGTTATGGGGGAGGGGGGGAACCAGGAAAGGGGATAACATTTGAAATGTAAATACATAAAATATCCAATTAAAAAGGCAAAAAATAGTGCATTGTGACTAGTGTCCTTTAATCATGGAGGTAATGAGCCTTAGCAAATTCTACAAAGATTAACAGTACTTCACTGTTCACTTTATATATAAATTAAACTTTTTTCCTAAAAAAAAAATCTTAAATTGTAAATAACTTTTCTCAGTATAAAAGGGATACATTTAAATAAAGTTAATTTTCAAGGTTTCTCTTCATGAAAGCAGATAGAAAGTAAAGCTTTTTAATCCATATAGTTTGTGATTCAATCCACATATATCCATGGTCCAGTTATTGTTTTATGATAGAAATTACCACAGCTTTTCTTGCTTCAGTGAGGAAGTGGTCTTGGCCTTATAATAATTCATTTGGGGGCTGGAGAGATGGCTTAGTGGATAAGACTGACTGTTCTTCCAGAGGTCCTGATTTCAGTTTCCAGAAACCATATGGTGCCTCACAAACATTTGTAATGGGTCCCAATGTTGTCTTCTGGTGTGTCAGATAATAACAAGAACTGGGAAACAACCCAGGTGTCCCTCAACTGATGAAGGGATACGGAGAATGTGGTACATTTTCACAATGTATTACTACTCAGCTATTAAAAACAATGACTTCATGAATTCTTAGCAAATGGATGGAACTAGAAGATATGTCACTGAGTCACAAAAGAACACACATGATATGTACTCACTGATAAGTGGATATTAGGCAAAAAGCTCAGAATACCCAAAATAGAATTCACAGACCATATGAAGCTCAAGAAGAAGGAAGAGCAAAGTGTGGATGCTTCAGTTCTTCTTAAAAGGGGGAACAAAATAATTATGGGAAGTAGAGGGAGGGTAAGAGGAAGGTGAGGATAAAAGGGAACAAGATAAGATATGGAGGAAATGGGAGTAGTTCAGAGGATCAGAAAAATTCAACAGAGGTGTATAGTAGTGGGGGATGGGGAACTAGGGCTAGCCACTAGAAAGTCCCAGATGCCACGGAAGCAAGAGGTTCCAAGGGCCCAACGGGTATGACGCTAGCCAAAAACACAGCACAGGGGTAATAGAACCTGTAGAGACCATATCCAGTGGTTAGGCACAGCCCTCGGTTGAGGGATGGGGCCACCCACCCATCTCAAAAATTTTAATCCAGAATTGTTTAAGGAAAATACAAGGACTGAGTGGAGCAGAGTCTGAGGAAGGGCCAACCAGAGACTGCCCCACCTAGGAATCCATCCCACCTGCAGATACCAAACCCAAGCACTATGGCTGATGCCAAGAAGCACTTGTTGATAGGAGTCTAGTATAGTGGTTTCCTGAGAAACTATGCCAGAGCCTGACCAATACAGATGTGGATGCTCTAAGCTAACCATTGGACTGAGCACAGGGACCCCAAGGGGAAGGAGTGAGGGAGTTAAAGGGGATTGCAAACCCATAGAAAGAAAAACCATATCAACTAACCAGACCTCTGTTCCCCGGAACTCCCAGCGGCTAAACCACCAACCAAAGAACACAAATGGAGGTACTCCATGGCTTCATCACAGGATTGCCTTATCTGGCATCAACGGAAGGGGAAGTCCTTTGTCTTGTAGAGACTCGATGCCCTGCATAGAGGGATGCTAAAGTCATGAGGTGGGAGTGGGTGAGTGGGTAGGCAGAGCATCCTCATAGACATAGGTGGAGGGGGATGAGATAGGGGGCTTGCAGAAGGGAAACCAGGAAGGAGAACATTTGACATGTAAATAAATAAAATAACCAATAAAATATAATTGATTCTGATTTTTTGTAGATTAAAATATGTATACATATGTAATGATGTAATACTCTCTAAACCCAACAGATTCCAGAACACACACAAATATGAAAACATCTAAAAATATATTTTAATAGAGCCATGGTAAAGTGAATTGAAAAGACCTAAAATGCTCTAATCTTTGATATGGAGAAAGCCACAGAAAAGGAGATCTGAGGTACAGTCCAGAAGGAAGTAGGAGGTCCTTAGGAAAACAGAAACCAGTTGGAGTGTTTGAGATTCAAGTATCAACAGCAAAGCCTCAAGAATGACCAAGATTTACAATTCCACTGACATTAGAGAAACAAAGGAACTGCTGGCCTTGCCTTACTTGGTTATCAGACATTGTTAACCTAATAATTAGATATAATTGACTGTAATAAATGTTAGTTAGCTGTTAGTTTCAGTTTGCAGCCTCAGATTTTCTGAAACTAGAAACAGTGTTAGTTCAAAAGCAATTATAATTTCTGATAAAATTGGAATTTTAGACACTGGACTCAGAATTCATCAGAATTATCTAGTGACTACACACTAAACACTTGTTAGTGTTTCAAGATAGTTATGAAATATTTTAAACCATATTAAGATGTGAAACTTACTCTTGAACACTATTTCACAAAAACCTATATTTAAATTTCTTGTAGGCTTTTTGAAATCACATGTAGATTTGATGGTTCTATATATTGTCTTACATTTTACACTTATGACAGCCTAGCATTACACCCCAACCACACACATATTCACACACACACACATACACTCCAACCCCCCCAAACACAAACACACTGACACATGTACACACACACACACACACACACACACACACACACACGCACGCACTTCACTTCTTGTTTTCTGAGTTAAAAATAATCTCTGCTTTTCCACAGCTAATATTAACTTTTTAATTTAATAAACTTTGCTTGGATTTATGTTTTCATACGGTAAAGTATTCATCAAAATATGTTTTCTAGATTCAGGAATAGAATCAATAGACATAAATATAACAGATCTATTTTATGCTTAATTAAAGAAAATAATCCCCACATGTGATGTTAAGGGGTGGTTCAGAAGTGCAGTTATCATCAGTTAAGATGAGATCAATTATAAGACTTTCATTATAACTCAGGCTAATGTATCCTTCAAACAATGGTATTCTATATATTTCTATCAAGTCCTCTATATTTAGAATGCTTCACTTCACACACATTTGCTAAATATGAACAAAACTGTTATCATTAAGACTTCCAGTTTGCAAATTTAATTGTTTTCTGTCAGTGCTACAGATATAATTTAAATATGTAACCTAAATATATACATTTTAAAATTACTTTATGTCCTAAGTGCTGCCAAAGTACAGAAAGTATTAATGTCTGAGGAAGTTATGCTAATTAACAGCTCTATAAATTTTACTAATATTTGTATTTTAGACACCAAATATCTTTCATTGGTTTTAGAAAGATTCGTAAGACATTTCTGCACAGTGAATTGAATGAAGGTTGGAAAAGTAACCGGTTCCAACTCTATCAGGGCCATTCTGGGCAATTGATCCAAACCCCTGTGGATTTGAAATTTGGTTTGTGATATGAAAGCAGTAATTCTAATATGAAATTTTATTCGACATTATGAAGTGTAATATATTATACTTTATTACATATTATAAAACATTATATTATAATATATTATATATTATAATTATAAAATATAATATACTATATATGTATATATATAAATTTTTTTCGCCAGACAATTCAGGAAACTTCGTATAGATTGAATGGCAAAACTCTAGTCAAATACTTGCTTACATTCAGCTGAGAAATTGGCGGAGCATACTAAAAAAATTATATTAATTAAAAAACATCTTCTGTTGTTATATTTAGTGTTTTTTTCTTAGAGACCTGCTCTATTCTGAAGAGAAACTTTTTATGTAAAATTCATTGTTTTAACTTTTATTCAGGTTTGTATATATGTATGTGAGTATAATGTGTGTGTGTGTGTGTGTGTGTGTGTGTGTGTGTGTGTGTGTGTGTGTGTGTGTGTGTAAGCCATGGTACAGATGCAGAATTCATCTTACAACTTTCAGGAGACTGTTCTCTCTTTTAACATTCATATGGATCTAGGGAATCAACTCAGATTCCAAGGTTGTGCAGTAAGAGTCTTCCACTGAGTCTTTTCTACAGTGACCCAAATAGCCCTTTAGGAGACAAATAACAGTAGTTTTTGGAGTCACAATCAAAAACATTGAGATGCTCTTCATGAATCAAATATTTTAAGCTTTAAATGGAAGGAAAAGAATTCAGGCAGTATCTTACCACATACATTTATCAGTATATTAATTTATATCGCCTGAAACCTTTCTATCTTTGTGTGCACAACCTCCCTGCCAGAGAGCTAGCTTTTCTAAATAGAACAGAAATCCTTGTCACACTCTCCTGATTCTCTGCAAGAGGAAGAGTTGAGTGGCTCTCTTTTCTCATTCATACTGAATTTGGACTGTGAGTTAGTAACATTGAGACATTAGCTTAGCTCTCCTGTCTCTCAATAGTTTATCTTATAAAGGTCTGCACTAAGAACTAAAGACTCGATAAGCATCCAACACTGGGTCTGGCCAATAAATGTTCAAACAGGTTTTGTTTTCTTTCACCTTATTTTCATTTCCATGGGTATCTTAAATAAAAGACTGAAAATTAGCTTACAATTCAAAGCACACCATTAAAATCCTTGTAGGGAAGGTTCAACTTTCTCATATTATTATTTGATAATATTATTATCATTAATAATAAAAAAATTTCTCTATAGGAGTAGTCTAAGACAATATGTCAAAAGTATTACAAATAGCATGATGCAAACTAACAAAGAAGTAAATATTTCAAGAATGTTAATGTGAATGTATTTCATAAGAGCACATACTCAACAAGAAAATCTTGAGTAATTAAGTCTATAAAATTATCTTTAAATTTTTTTTATGTATTGACTTGAGGTCAGATCAGGCAGCCTGGCTAGGAGAACATATCCCACATACAGGTGACAGCTTTTGGGGTCGACCCTGCTCCATTTGTTTGGGATCCACATGAAGATCAACCTGCATATCTT
Source organism: Rattus norvegicus (assembly GCF_021556685.1). Classification (NCBI taxonomy): domain Eukaryota; kingdom Metazoa; phylum Chordata; class Mammalia; order Rodentia; family Muridae; genus Rattus; species Rattus norvegicus. Next base: position 25,946,764 of record NC_141547.1, read on the forward strand.
CTATACACATGTGCATGGGAGACAGGGAAAGGGAAATGGCTCCAGCCCAGGGATGATCTTCGGTTGGAGGTTCAGCACCAACGTTCCAGGTTTTTTGACTTCGACTCCGTTGGTCATCCTGTGGAGTTCCTATCTCTTCTACTGCCTGCAATTCTTCCTCTGATTCTTGCATAAGAGTCCCCAAGCTCCCTCCACTGTGAGTTTCTGGATCTTAGTCAGCTGCTGGGTGGAGCCTCCCAGAGGACAGCCATGCTAGGCTCCTGTCTGCAAACAGAACACAGTTATTAATAGTGTCAGAGAATGGTGCTTCCTCATGGAATGGGGCTCAAGTTGGGCCAGTTATTGGTTGGCCGTTCCCTCAGCTTCTGTTCCATACCTTTTGCCTGCAATCCTTGTAGACAGGATAAATTTTGAGTTGAAAGTTCTGTGGGTGGGTTGGTGTCTCTATTGATCTCCTGGAGTTCCTGCCTGGATACAGAAGGTAGTCTCTTCATTTCCTATATCTTTAGTGCTGTGAGTCACAGCTAAGGTCACCCCTATTTGATTATCGGGAACCTCCTTAATTTCAGGTGTTTGTCTCCTCCTGGAGATGACCCCACCTCTGCACCCTTGTCAATTGCAAATTTCCAGTCATTGTCAGGGTCAACTGTTCATTATTCTGGTCCTTCTTCCACATATGATCCTGAACACCCTTATTCCCCTCTCCTCACAGCTTCCTCCCTCCATTGGCATCTTATGACTATTTTAATCTTCCTTCTATGTGAGAGTCAAACATCCTCACTTGTACCTTATTTGTTGTTTAGCTTCTTTGTCTCTGTGGAGTATAGCATGATACTCTATTTAATGGCTAATATCCACTTGTAAGTGACGATATAACATGCATGTCTTTTGGTACTGGGTTACCTCACTCAGAATGATATTCTCAAATTCCATCCACTTGTCTGAAAAACTATAATGTCTTTTTCATAGCTGACTAGTATTGCATTGTGTAGATATACCACAGTTGTCTGTACTAATTCTTCACCTGAGAGACATCTAGATTGCTCCCCATTTCTGGCTATTATGAATAGAACTGCTGTGAGCACAGTTAAGCAAGTGAACTTGTGGAATGGATCATACTTTTGGTGTATGCCTAGGAGTAGTATAGCTGAGTTCTGAGGTAGAACTATTCCCACTTTTCTGAGAAAATGCCAAACTGATTTCCAAAGTGGTTGTACAGGTTTGCAATCCCACCAGCAATGAAGGAATGTTCCCCTAGCTCCACATCTTCACCGGCATGTGATATTTCTTGAATTTCTTGTCTTAACCATTCTGATGAGTGTGAGACGGAACCTCGGATTCGTTTTGTTTCCATTTTTGTGATGACTAAGGATTTTTAAATGATTCTCAGCCATTTGAGATCCCTCTGTTGAGAAGTCTGTTCAACTTTTTAACCCCTTTTTAATTGCATTATCTGGGTTGATCATGTCTTATGTCTTGAGTTTATTATAAATTTTGGATATTACTCCTCTATCAGATGTATTCTTGTTGAAGATCCTTTCCCAACCTGTAGGCTGACATTTTATCCTTTTGAACGTGTCCTTTCCTTACAGACGCTTTGCAGTTTAATGAGCTCCCTTTTATCAATTGCTGACCTTAAAGCTTGAGCTACTGGTGTTCTCTTCATCAAATTGTCTCCTGCATCAATGCATTCAAGGTTATATACCACATTGTCTTCTATCAGATTTACTGTATCAGGCTTTATATTGACAGCCTTGATCCACTTGGACTTGAAGTCCCTGAAGAAGAACTCAAAGAAGTCATCAAATAATGGAAAGTTTCCCCATGCTCATGAATAAGTAGGATTAACATAGTAAAATTGACCATCTTACTAAAAGCAATTTATAGATGCTTTTAGTGCATCCCAATCAACATTCCAACACAATTTTTATAGACCTTTAAAGAGCAATTCTCAACTTCATATGGTAAAACAAAACAAACAAAACCAAAAAAAACAAAAAACAGACAAGCAAACAAAAATAAAAAAAAAAAACAGAAAAACCTGAATATTTAAAAACTTCAGGAGGAATCACCATCCCTGACCTCAAGGTATACTAAAGAGAAATAGTGATACAAACTATATGGTATTGGTGCAGAAAACAGTTGATCAATGGAACTGAATCAAAGGCCCAGAAGTAAACCCACACACCTATGGACACTTAATTTTTTATAAGGAAGCCAAAAATCATACAAAGGAAATAAAAGTTGTTAAAATAGGCTTTTGATCCCTCAAGGAGATGGCAACTCCAGAAGAACACCAAAACTATCAATCAACCAGGATACTGGAGCCTTGAGAGATTGAGCCACCAACCAAAGAGTGTACACAGGCTAGTACAAAGTCCCTGGCACATATGTAGCAGATGGCTGCCATGTCTGACCTGAGTGGGAGAGGATGTGCCTGCAAAGACTTGATGTACCAGGGTGGACAAATATAGGGAGGCACCCTGTCAGAGTTGAAGTCGAGAGGTAATGGCAAGAACTCTGTGAGGGAGGATCAGGAGAGGCTGTAGGATTTTGGATTAAGTAAATAAATAAATGGGCCTTAGAAATCTATGTAGGTAATTGCCACTTTATTGGTAAGGAAATTATAGAATACAAGTATTATTTATTGGCATTAGGACATGCACTTCATTAATAGAAAAGTAGGGATTCCATGCCAAGCCATTGGAATTTGTTACTGTAAACTTTGTATTTGGGAATGATGTTAACCACTGTGCATCTGAATGTATGACTTTACATACTAGAATTAAAATCTTAATCTATATATAGTGAGAGTACTTTGACTATCAATAATGTTCTGTGTTTAAATCTAAAATAGTATTATTCTAATGATGCCTTAAATGTAGAGAGCTAGAGATGGAATCCCATGCACTACCTTACAGGCTGTTAAGTATTTTCTCTTTTAGTTGAAAAAAGAACTTATCATTCAATCAATTAATTATAAGTAACTATAAATTGTTATAATTATAATTATAACTTATATATTATAAATTATCCGTTGTAATTATGCAATTAAGTTGACACCATCAACAAATGTTAAGAAACTTTCAGTCTGGGGTTGGGGCTTTAGCTCAGTGGTAGAGCACTTGCCTAGCAAGCACAAGGCCCTGGTTCGGTCCCCAGCTCCGAAAAAAAAAAAAAAAAGAACATTCAGTCTTTAAATGTTACCTAAAGGGTTGGTAAGAGTGCTTACTTCTCTTTTACCAGAACCCTATTCCCTTCTTGCCATCAGTATTAGGTAGCTAGCAACCTCCTGTTACTGTAGTTCTGATGAACCCAATATCATCTTCTGTCCTTCATAGACAGTAGTGCACATGTGGTGCAAATAAAGTTAGTCAAGTAAACATATACATAAATGTGAACTAGAAACAAATCCTGGATATTTTGGCTAGGCATTATTATAAACTGGAAAAATTATTCTGACACTCCAATGAAAATTGTATAAGTAGTGTACCTAATAAGCTTATTAATTAATATTGTATAATTAACTGGTATTTCTGATTTATTAGTAAGCAAATTAATTGTCTTTCATTTCTTGTGAAACACATCTCAAGTAAGAGTAATAAATACATAAATTTGGAAGAAGTAGAAGATCAGAACTATATCAGTTGGAAAATAAAATAAATTTGTAATATCTTAGTACTTAATCATAAAAGTTCATCTAGATAATTTTGAAATCTTTATGGAACCTCTAAAATTACTATATCTAATAGTACAGAAGAGTTAGGATCTTTATCTTTATAATCCTCCAGTGCCTTTAAGATTAAGAATGAATTCTGAGAGAACTTATATTCTAAAAGAGTAATTTTCTGACATTATTTTCCTCCAAACTTTCACACTGAGCTGAGTTAGTGGATTGGTATTTTTATATTGTTTATATCTTCTGCCTTACTTTCAAAGGACATTTTTATTGATATAAATGTGCTTCTCCCTACTTTAATTTGCTGCTTCCAATTTGCCATGCTCGAGCAAGTAGAGCACAGTTGAGATGAGGGTAAATATAGATTCTTCTGAGCATCTGTAAAAGTTTTCATTTGTGTAGCTAAGGTTATCTCCTAGGTAACTATGAGATGATTGACATATTTCTCTAATAGATGTTGAACATTTGAAAAGCTTCAGTTTTTAATAAGATCTAACTGGAGTTAATCTCTACAAGAAATCCTAATTTTTATTAGCTTTGGGGCATTTATTCCTTGTGGTTTACTAAACTCACAATTTTTGATAGTTTCTCTCTATTCATTTTGTAGTCTCTTATGTTTGCATTGCAAATTACACTTTTTTTTACAGAAAAGTGACCTTGATATCTTTCTGTCAGCTCAGTTGCAATTAAAAACACAGTGGGAATTATTTAAATTCATTAAATTACTTCAAAATTCATTCTTTACAAAGCTATTTGATGAATACAAAGTAAAATTATTGTTTTACTAGTTGAATACATCAGAGAGATTTCATTGAAAGATTATAATAGATAGTAACTTACTCTTAAATAAAATTAAACTAATACATTATATCTAAATTGTACTTTTCAAAAGTAACTTTGTGAACTTTTAGCCTATTATTAGAAAGACTATAATTTTGTTAACCAAAGATGCTTAGATTTCAACTGTAAAAAAACAAATATTTCAAAACAATAATTGATTGGTTTGACTGAAAGATAATCATTATGCAATATTCAGAGTTAGTGTTCCTTCATCTTTTGTTTCATTTAGTTTTCTATAAATATTCCACAACTAGATCCATGGAATATTAGCTGAAGGAAAGTTACCATATATTGTATTAAAGTAGCACAAAATTTCATATGTGATGAGGAAAAATATTCCAGTAAATCATATGAATGATTTATTAGCTGTCTTCTTTAAATTTTATGTTAGAGTGGGATATTGATGATTCATGTTTGATTTTAAAATATAATTATATGAATTGATTTCTTTGTGAAAAAGAGTGGTTTTGCTTTCTTCCAGTAAGTTATACTTTTCAAATAAATTAAAAAGAGACAATCTACCATTTCTTAAATAATTATGACTGTTAATGTCCATGGTTAAAAAATACTTCTCCATGACAATATTATGCAATAGTTCTAGCATAATGTAGTGATGATAAAATGATTTTCCTCTATGTATAAAATACATATTTCAACATTATATAGTAAAGACATGTATCATGAAAAATTGATTCTTCAAAATAAAAAAGGGAGAATCAGAGTATTATTGAGTCTTCATCTCTTATCAGAGACAAATTGATAAGAATAAATGGTTTGAGGTCCCCAGCCATACCAAAATCATAAGGTCAAGCATGAAATTCCAAAAGACCTAAGAGAGACCCACCCTTGGTAGTCATGTCAATGGGGTTAGGTTGGAAGCCCTGTCTAGAAAATGTAATATAACTGCGAGTTTCAGTTCTATACCTTGGGGAGTAATAAAACAATGAACATCCAGGTTGCACCTAGGGGAAAGAAAAAGCTATCACAAAGCAAAGGGAATTTAATGATATCTCAGGATGCCTTTTATGGTTGTGAGTAGACTGACTCATTCACTCATCAACCACAGGGGCCAACTAAGCCAAACACTATCATGTTAGCAACTCAGGTTTCAACCTGTAAATATTTGAGGCACACACAGGTATATTATAAGGTACAGGGCTGAGGAGGTGAGGTGGAAGTCAAGTTTAGGTATTATCACCTACTATCTGTTGCCACTCATTAGTAGAATGCTATGGTCAAGTTTTCCAGGGTATGATGCCCAAGAAAAGCTGTGTGTAAATCTGGTAGGCCAGGCTGGAATATGCCCACCCCATTTGTCCAAAACAATGTGATTTCCCACCAGATCAGTGTCAGTAGAGCAAGCCAGTGTGCAGAATGATGAAAGAAACTCTGTCTTTCTATATGAGCATCAAAAGTAGCTCTTTATAAGGATGCTAGCTGTAAAATAGGAGGAAACCAGCTAATACCAATTTAGCTGTAGAAAACACTCTCCTTGTGACTAATGGAGAGCCTGGTAGACAGGACACAAGAGTTACTTATTCAGCTGCCATCACTGGTCATTATATCCTGATAGCATATTAAGAATAAAAACCATAATGTGGCATATTGCCTCCTTGTAATTTTTTCTTCTCTCAGCATTATACCTTACTGCCGTGTTCCATTAGACTACATACAAAAAGACAATTTGCTTCTTTCTCATTGATCCTTAGCAAACTTAGTTGAATAAGAGCTAACATCTCTGAATTCTCTTTGTTTTTCCACTCCATTTTACCTCAGAATAATCTATGTAGTATTATCTGGGTATCATGTTCTTTTCTTTTTATCTCATTGACCATTTGCCAATCCTTGGGGAGTAAAATATAAATTGTATATGGTTCCTTCAACGGGGACATCCCGAGATGATGACTGGGTCATGTGTTCCTTTGCTCATCACTGAGATCAAGCAAGACTCACCAGCTTGCAAATTTTCGCTTTCTGCCTCAGTTCAGAATGAGTCATTGCGGATAAGCCTAGCTCACACTTTCAGTTTCAGAGATGCATTTTATAGGTATTCTTTCCCCTTTAAAAAAAGTTTTACATGACTTTCATCAGGTTGCTAAGGCTAGGAAGAGCCTCTGCTCTGCATGGTCAGTTTCTTCCTGTGACAGAATAAGAAATTATATTGATAACTTGCCCTATGGTTTGGAGATGCACTTAGCAGTTTCTTGCATTTCTTTATCGACGATTTATATGAAAACTCGAAGGTCACTTTTTTTTTCTCTTCATGTATAATAAGAAGTTTACTCTTTTCATCATCAAGTCAAACCTGAATGGTAGGTTTATTATTATAGTTTATAAATGTTCTCTTTCTGTGTGATTAAACAAACTACAGATAGCATTAATACTAATCAAACAAAATGTCTTAAATATACAAACATCAAGATGATCCATCAACAGAATTTTGGAAATTTTTCAACAGACTATTCTAGACTATTTAACAGATATAAAATTTCTATGTAGATATCCATTTTCACTTTCATCATCCTTCCCTATACATCTAACTAAAGTCAGATTGATTAAATAAATTGTAGTAATTTAAAGCTATTTTATAATATTAAACTAGAAAAGAGGAGATTGTTTTACGTGTTATTTGTTTGATTATCATATTTAATGGAATAAGCATCTAGTATCTAAAGAAAATTGAGATATTTTATTGAAGAATCTGTTTCTAACAAGATCTAGTAGTGTGGAGATTTGGTCTGTTGCTAATGCTAAATACTGGCCTCCAAGATCTGGTTACCTCCAAGATCTGGTTTTGTATGTAGTCTAATGGAACACGGCAGTAAGGTATAATGCTGAGAGAAGAAAAAATTACAAGGAGGCAATATGCCACATTATGGTTTTTATTCTTAATATGCTATCAGGATATAATGACCAGTGATGGCAGCTGAATAAGTAACTCTTGTGTCCTGTCTACCAGGCTCTCCATTAGTCACAAGGAGAGTGTTTTCTACAGCTAAATTGGTATTAGCTGGTTTCCTCCTATTTCCTGGACAAGGAAATGCACACATACAACAAATGGTGCAACCTTGCTTTGTAATTTAGAACTATTTATTGAATAAAGATGCCTACAGCCTATGCTGGGCAGAAGAGAGATAGATGATGCTTTGGTTCTTGGGCTTGGGTCCCTGAGGAAGGACCATGAAGGGGAGAAGAAAGGGGGATGAGAAGAGAAGAGGAGATACCATGGAGTGCATATGTAGTGAGAACTTGGCCAAGAGGGCTGGCCAGTTGGAGTGAGAGCTGCCAGGACAGAATGTGGCAAGTTATATCATGGAGTTATTGACAGAGAAGCAGATGAAATAGCTTGGAGGGTTGATATCTGCAAAGTTCTAATGCTTTAAGACTTATTATATATATATAACTGTTTTATGTGTTTTATCTGGAAATTGAATGATCTAAGGTGGGGCAGAAAACTTCCATTAATTTTTATAACATAATAGAATGCACCTATCTTTTCACATATGATCTATAACTTATTTCTACTTTATAAACTATTGTCATTATTGTGGAATACTAAATTTTGGGCTAATTTGGAACTTGTCACAAATTGTACACTTTACATATATATATATATATATATATACAAACATATATATATTTGTTATTTAATTCATAAACTATTCACTTTCTCCATCTTGGAAAGTATGTACTGTAACAATGGTTACTCATGATTCTATCTTCAAAGATATATTATGCTAACTTTTATTTACATATTAGTCTTTTATTATTTTTTAATAATTAATAAGGAAAATGTGTTGTTATTTAGGTAAAGTATTTTTTAACTTTTTATTGACTCTGTGAATTTCACATCCTGTACCTAAACCTCATTGATCACTTTCCTCTCCACTTCTGTCTCTCATCATGGTGCTCCAACAGTTCCTATCTCCTGCTTTCTCATCTCTCTGCCACACCCTTATACACTCTAGTGTCTCCCTTTGTGTGTAGGCAACATGGCTGACAGTCCATTGGTTAACTTCTGTCTGACTGAGCCAGGAGACATTGGGCAGGCCTCCTACTACTTAACTATTAAATGGGTAGTTTTTGTTAGCTACCTCGGAAAGTAAAAGCTTTTTCCAGTACTACAAAAGGATGCAAATAAAAGCTAGGGATTTTTTACACGTAACGCTTTTGCTATATTTGACCCAGTTATATATAAAGTGCAAGCAAATTAAAAGGTGCTAGGGTTTACAAATTCTCAATTATGCAGGAAGCAGAGAGGTTATATTTAATTTTATTGTAAACTGTGAGTAATTGTACATTTACAGTAAAAGGAAATAGATAACTTGTGGGTAAAAAGTTTACAACAAATAATTTCTTTTATTTAATTCAGTTGTCCTTTCCAGGTTCTAGCCAGAAAATTAAGATGATTTGGCTGCTTTGGAGAAGATACAATTTGGAAGGTTCTGAGAAAATGCAGCCTAATATAAAAAAAAATCAATTTCATTTGAATAAGTGATTTAAATACTCCATAATTGTTTCAAAATTAGAACAAAGAACATAAATATATCCTTCTTTTCAGTATCACTTCTTAAGTTATCTTGTAAACTGAAGAACTTGCTGAATATTGGTTTCAGAAAGATAGAAAATACAACTGAATTTGGCATATTAGCATTCTCTGTTTTATAATTATGGTATTTCCATCACATAGCAGAAATTTTATTTAGTAAAAAGTTCAGATTTTGAATGTTATAAATATATTTATCATATCATTGGATAACTAGTCATTATCTTTCAACAATAGCCAATATTTGTAGTCTTAAACTGTACTTATAAGATGATTAATAACTTCAACTATTTTCATATATGTTTTGGCTAATTTTGCCTTATATTAAAAATATGTCATTTATTTAAAGTTATGACACTTTAAATCTCAAAAATTATCTTTCTGATGTTAATAGTCATAGAGGATATCATCATATATTGTACCTTTACTTAAATATATTAATTTCATTAATTCTCATTACCGTTTAGAGATGAAACGTCTCCTCGGGGTCCTGGGCTTATATGCTTCATTAGCAGACAGTGGCTCTGTTCTACAAGGAACGTGGAGCAGTTTCATCTGGCAATAACACTTTCTTTCTTGGAGGTCATCTTGTTAAGTCACAGGATGTTAAAGGGAAGGTATAAAGTATGAGAGTCTAAGGGAACATGAACCACAGGGAAGCTGATTAGGCTTACAAAGTAAGCAACTCGACTGCTTCAGGATGTGCCTGAAACTTACAGTATTTGCCTGACCTTTTATTCTCCAAAGTGTATAAGCAGAGAAGATGATTGTGAGTCACCATCAGAGAAGGTGAACTGTTAGAAAAGGCATAGACCAGATGAACGGGCGTGAAGTTGCTCAGATTAACCAAGCTACTTGGCAAGAACACCCTCCGACTGGCTAACATGCCTGGAAGTTGGACTGGGTATACCATATCCCTCGCTTTCATTTTCTCTGAACTTTTATACATGCTGAAATGTTTGGGTTTGGTTTGTTTGTTTGTTTTTGTTTGTTTGTTTGTAGGTTTGATGTTTGCTTTTGAATTTGCATGTGGATTTTGCATGTGTGATTCTTTTGCCTTTGAATCATTTCTGCTCCCCCAAGTAACTCACTCATTTCTGCGCACTCATATCTCTAAGAAGCTCCAAAAAAAATGACACTATTTTAACAAGTTGGACTTACCAGTATCCCTAGTGCAATCTTTCACTACTTTCCTATCTGGGATGAGTAGATGCTTCTGTGAGAAAGCTATATGAAAGCAAGTCACAGAGGATGGGCTTATCTGAGCTTATGGATCCAAGGAACGGCAGACTTGGCATTCAATGAAAGAAGCTGAGAGCTTAATATGGCATCACAAGCACAAAGCAGGAAGATCAAACTGGATGCAAGCAAGGCTTTTTAAGGTCACAGCCAACCCTCTGGTTGTTAGGTCACCACAAGGGGGTGGGTATGCAAATTGGCTGTGTAGTTGGCAACAACTCAACCCTCACTTGTTTGCTATACAGACCAGAGGCCTGAAAGCTTCTTCAAAAGCTCAGAAGGACTGGCTACCAGAATCCTGCTCATTGAGACTGTCCACACAGAAACCGTCCAAAGGAGACCCTAACCTCACCACATACTGTCCCAGCTTTTGAACTCCTCCGCCATATATCCATACAAATGAAACAAGTTATTCCATTATTTGAGTAAGCTGGGGAGGTTTCTTGTTTGTTTGGTTTACTTTCTTAGAGCATCCAGAGTCAAATTCCCCAGGATAGCACTGCCCATATGGAGCATAGGCCTCTTACATAAATCAGTCAAGGAAACGTCTGATAGGCTTGCCTGTAAGGCCTCTCTTCTAGACATTTTCTCAGTTGAGAATCTCTCTTCACAAATGATTCTAGCTTGTGTCAACTGGACAGGAAAAGGTAGCCAATGTAGTGCCAGTGTACTTTATAGTAACAATATCACTTTATATATGAAAATGTTATATCTAGAAATATAGTAATTAAAATTAAAATGAACAAAGTTGAACAATGCCTTAAGAATTGTATTGATTTTTTTTTCTTCTCGTTGTATCAAAAATACCTAAGAACAAAACAACTAAAGTCATGAGGAAATTTGACCTCAGAGTTTCATGACAGCGGTGCTTGGTACCTTGGCATCCAGCCTTAATGACCAATTATATTGTCCCATGTTGATTTCCTGTCCTGGCTTCCCTTGGTGATGGAGTATGAAGTAAGATTTGTAAGAGAAAACAAACCCTTTCTTTCCGGAATTGTTTATGCTCCTGGTGTTCGTACCACAGCTATAAAAAACAATCCCTAAGATACGAAATCAGGTATTCAACATATTCCAAATTTTTGAGTTGGTTTTAAATTGGATTTTATTATTTTATTAACTAGGTGGCATCGTTTGAAAAAGCTTTTGACAACTTGACACTCTTTAACTGTTAATTATTTCCAATATTTGAACTGGTTTTATATCTCCTGACACATCTAATGAATATGTAAGTACCCTTCTTTGTACAAGCTGATTGAATATTTAAAAAGACATTATTTAAAGTTATGTTAAATTACGTTACTTTTGATGAACCACTGCTCATGAAAACATGTTCTTTGTTAAAGATAACTGACAACAGTTTAAATATTTATTATGGTTCCTGCAATTTCAAACTGCAGTTTACAAAAATGAAATCGTGAACTTTTTGATACGATTTCACTCATATGTACAGGATATGTACTATATGACATCTAGAAAGACTCTTGTATGGAATATTTATGGTGTTAAATATGCATGCAAATACTTGTAATACCTGTCTCCTGAAGGATGCTGGGTTTCATTAATTCCCTTGATTATAAGATGGCTCTGAGCTACTTTATTATTTATTTCTGAAACACCATTATTAATATGTTGTGCATACTTACTGTTTTGTGTTGCATTGCATGTTAAACTATTTTTACAATTCTGAAGATCAAATATTTTGCTACTGGCCCTCAGAGATATTCAGTATTTAAATGGTTCTTAAATGTTTTATGATCTAAATTTAGGAAAACTTTCTTTGATGATAGGTAGATGGTAAACATTATTTTGCATAGGGAAATGGCTTTATTCTGTTAAAGTCAATTCTACGCAACTGTTACTTTCCTCTAATACAGTGTTCATTATACTAAATTATTATATTACCTTCACCTATGGGTTTTCTCTGTCTCTATTGAACTGAGAGCTACTTAATGGTAGGGGGCATTTGTTGCTCATTGGGTCCACAGTTTTTAAAATGTTATCAGTTACATATTCATGTTTCATTTCATGAATCAGTAAAAGTAATTTAGCAGACATAACTATTATATTTTGACTTTGGTGAATAAATGGACTATATACTTTCCATAGGTAGTGGTTAGGATAATTTATCTATTAAATAGTTACGTTTTCCAATATACCCACAGACTATGATAAGCTACGTTATCAAGCAGCCTGATATCAATTAGCAAAGAAATATTGTGGTCAAAAGAGAAGCTCGCTGGCCTGATGTAAGTCTATGTCCATACGCCTGACTTAGACACTCCAGTCAAGAAGAGGTTCTCTAACGAATAGAGCTTCATCAGTCCTGGAGCATGCTAAGCAGCCTCCATGAGAAAACAGCAGGAACTGTCTACATCAAGGGAACTGAAAGTACAAATGCCTGAGGCAGAAGAGAGTGCGATGTAGTTTAGCGCTCATAGGAGGAGATAAAAGAGACTAAAATATCATAAACATTTAAGCTGGCTGAGGCAACTCATAAGCTGAAATGTGCGGATAAATCAGAAGTAAGCTCATTCAAAAACTGTAAGTGAGTGAGTTTCGATTTGAACAAAATTAAACGTCAGACAGTGATTTAAAAAACAAGTGATTTTCCATGATTTGGTATTCCAGAGGTAGCTCCCTGCATTCCATATCAGACTTCATAGAGCTAAATATTTTCTGTTGAAGAGGAGACCCTTTGAAAGAGTTCTGTGCCAGGCAAAGAGGTAAGAGTTTGCAGGGAGACGAAGGAGAAAGTAAAACCGGTACAAACCAGTCTATTTGGAAGGTTGTTTGTAGGCAGAAATAATTAGAATTCTATCAAATTTAATTGCTTTTTTCTTCTTTATAAATCCTAAGTTCTTTAAGACAACTAGCTATTTCTAAAGTGTCTATAAGTATCTTTCCTCTGTAAGAGGCTGAGCAAAAGAATTCGTTTTGTTCATTTAAAAAATAAAGTTTTTGTAGGTGGTAAATTATAGGACTTACTTAAAGTTACGCCGTAGACCCTCCAAGCATACCTTGATTTTTCTTTTTTATTTCCCAATAATATCACCTCGCGTTTTCTTTCATTTGCACTAACAAATTTAATTATTTGCAGTAGTATCAGTTAATTCTTTGTTATTATATACTGTTAAAATGAAAAGATAATTAAACAAAATATTCATAAAGGCTTATAAGATCTGAGTACAAATATTTATTTACCACTTAATTGTAAAGCTGACATATTTAAAACCAAATAGCCCTTAAGAAAGTGCTGGATAGTTAATTAAAATAAGCAAATAATAAATCTGCATAAACAAACAAACAAAAATGAAAGATCTTACCAAATTAGTTTCTGCATGAAAAAAAAAAAAAACTCCGGATTAAGGAGCACAAAAAACTTCTGATTCTCCAATACACGTCGGAAATTAAAGCTTCACATTTAAGTTTCATTGGCAGTTTTACTCAGGGAACCAGAAATAAAACGAAGTTCTCTTGCAAGGACAAAAGTTTCAAAAAAAGACTCAGCTGTCAAATTTATTTGTGAATTTTCTTTCACAAGGCCTATTAATACATATCGAAAACAACATACAAATATAGCAGATGCTACTCTCCATGTAGCCTAAGAACACTGTGCTGTTCTCTTGTGGTTGAGGATACAAGATTCATACATTCATCTAAACTACAATATAGCTAAAATGCACACTAATATCTCAAAATCACTAGGGTTCAGGACTCTATCGGTGTTACTTCAGCCTTTAGCACTGTGAATGCTCCTAGATATCAGTGTTACTTGTATCTTCCACATCATTACAACCTGTCAACAGTGTCCTTATTTTCCTCCACTTCAGTGAGTTTTTCAGTTGGAAGGATGTAGGGCTCTGGCGCTGGGGTCCTCTCCTACAGAAATCTCTCACCTGGCTAGGTGTGTGGGTTTGGGCAAGGGAGGAGAACTCAGGCAGGGGATGGGGGAACAGCTTTCACTGCCCCCAACTGCTGGTCCTTCTCATTTTGGCCCCTGCTTGCTGCTTGAGCTGCTCTGGCTTGGCTGAGCCAGCAGGAGACTGACTAGCCCACAAGGGGTGAAGGGGAGCTTCCGGCAGCGGCAGCGATGTTGAGGGAGCAGATCTCTTCTCAAGTGGTGTTACTATACCTCTTGTGACAGAAACTCTCAGACAATGGAGTAATTCCTGCACACCTTTAATTCTGAACACGGCCCTTAAATACAGTTTTTTGGATGGGTCAGTGTCTGACGGCAGGTACCTCCTGTGGGTTTGACCTGAGAGTTTGGTAAGATCTCATTTACATATTCACGGGTGTGGTACTGTTTCTATGACTGATCTGTCTTGAGCCTACATGACCTGTGGTCACTTCCTCACCTGTGGAGGAGGGGCTTGGGGCATTGTACTAAGTGACTGGTCTGTCTCAAACCTCTCTACAGGGGTTTGCGGGAGTCTGCAGCTAGTGAGGTCCTGATATCGGAGGTTGGGAATGCATCCGCCATCCCTTTCAGGATCTCAGGGGGATTCGACCTGTCTTGACCAGGAATCAGGGTACCTTTCACTGCCTGCTGCCCCACAGAAGGAATGGACTCTTTGTGTTCTAAACTATTACATATAATGAGTTAATGTAATCAGATAAGAATATAAATTACTTGTACATACAATTTTCTGTTAACAAAAGCTGTCTAATTGGACTTAAGACCAATTCAACAATTGAGAGACCATGCCTGGTACTGGGAGCCTAGCTAACTTACGCACTGCTGTTGAAGTCATGGCTATTGGAGGAGAATCTACATTCACTGCTTTATTAAACCAACGTAAGCCCTAACGATAACCTTTACCCACAGACTGAGAAGTCTTCACCCTACAGCAAGGAAACATCTCTTTCAACAGACAGAAAACACGAAAGAAAGCCATAACCAATCAAAATTAGCCCCAAATGAAGAAATTTACAAAACACCCTTAAACTTAAGGCCCAGAAAACATTACAAAAGAGGTGAGAAGAATGTTGAAGCCAGATCAGGTACTTTGTTCCAAGACTGTATCTTCTAGTAACATTAGGATCTACATAAACTCGCACGAATATCGCTGCAAAAATGTGAGCTAAAAAAGGAACAACACAAACTGGCATGGTAATCTAGACAAGGAAAAGCATCCATAAGTCATTAACAATGTACAAATAACTATGGGCAACTGAGGAATGCAGGGAGTGGGAAAAATCGTCTATTCTAGGCAAAAGCACACCTGGCTATCCAATACCAAATGGCCATCCCTGAAAACACACATACAATTAGTATTATATGGACTTAAGAGGTCATATTTAGGAATAAATATCTATATAGACATAAACATATGCATAAAATAATTGTTAATGAAAAAAAGAGGCCACGAGTTTGAAAGAGGGTAAGGAGGTGTATATAAGAGATTATATTATAATCTCAATATCTAAATGTTTATAAAAGAGAAAATAGTGTAGTTTGTTCCGGCTGAAGAGAAATGGTCTCCCTGGCTTGTGAGTTGGCTGGGAACAGATC
Organism: Rattus norvegicus; assembly: GCF_021556685.1. Taxonomy (NCBI): domain Eukaryota; kingdom Metazoa; phylum Chordata; class Mammalia; order Rodentia; family Muridae; genus Rattus; species Rattus norvegicus. Next base: position 25,962,586 of record NC_141547.1, read on the forward strand.
TTTGGAAGGGGAGAAGGGTGTGGTCACAAGCATCAAATTTCTATGAAGAATTTCAGTGTTCTTCATTACAAAAGTGGATTCTGAGTACACTGGTTTTTGATACGCTACCGAACTATAATTCTATCTTAAGATAATTTCCCCAAAACTATTCCTGCTCAAAGTAAATTGGAAACATAAAATAGATGGGGGAAAATGATATTGCCTTTTTGACTTTGTTTACTTCACCAGTCTACATCACTCTCCTAGATGATGGGAAACATTACTACTTGCAGAATTGATAAGAAAGTTAGCAAAATCCTCACAAAGTAGCTGTTACCCCAGGAGTCAGATCAGCATTGCTACTAATGCCTTTTTCAATTCTAATTTAACATCTGGAGCCATAACTATCAAACAGAAATCACGGGTCCTAAGAACACTTAAAAAAATGCAATTAAAAAACACTTATTATCTATTCTTTAAGTTTGAACTGATAGACTTCTTCACTGCCAAGGCTTGGAAGATACATACTGAACATACTTGTTTCTTCTTATTCCTAGGACATGTGTATTAACAATTGTAGGGATGAGAAGAAGGAGAACCAAAACTCTTATAGTGTCACCCGCACTGAGGACCCCAAGGACATCCTGAACTCCCAGCACCAGTGCTAGACGTTGGTACTTTTTTCCTTATTTGGATCTAAGATGTAGCTTTTATTTTCAAATGGCAATCATGCTCCTAAGAATGTGTTTTAATATGTATTGACATGAAGAATTTGTAATGTTTCTGAAAGTGCTAATAAAAACAGATTTATGTAAACCAGTTATCATTGAATTTATGTTTCATGCATGTATAAGTCAGTAATATTTATATATTTTCTTTAGTATGTATTATAGACTATATAAAATATATCTTATATAGTATGTAATATGTGGTAAAGAATATACATATATGTATGTATAATGTTGTCAAAGCCTTGGTTTATATAATTAAGTGAAATATTTTTAAAAAGTTGGTATGCCTCTATATGTCATTATAGTTTTAGATTTTCAAGTAAATGTTTTAGTTTTATTTATATAAAATATCGTCACATATATCTCAGCTTCATCCTTTAGAAAGTTAATGGACGTTTCACAATGTTTTCCAAGTTGCATTTTGAACGTTTTTATCTGCCATGAATTACTTTAACCTCTAATTATAATTATACCTTTATCTATAAAAAATAAAAATGTATTATACACTTCATTGAGCTCTGTTAAAGTCCTTTTGAACTGTGAAAAAATGTTATAATAAACATATATAGGCTACATCAAAAAGGAAAAGTCTTCAGTTTTTAAATTAGAATATTTTCATATTAAAAGAAGATATTTTAAAGATGGCAACCGACTTTAAACAATAAAAATGGTACCTTAATAATCTGAACGTGAAAACTCTTCCACTCTGTAACATTATACACTGTAACGAACATCATGTTTACATGATTTTTTACAAGTTACGGGATTTAGGGCATTTCAGGGATTTGAAGTTTCTTGTTTTGATTTTTCAATCTATAGAAGAGGATATAGATTTTTTAGGACAAAAGTCTAATGTATGCATTTATGAAAGTTACAGAATATTTAGTATTTGAGTTATTTTATTTGGCAAATATTTTGGAGTTAGGGAAGGGACTGAAGGAGCTGAAAGGGTTTGCATGGCTCCTGTTACATACATAGCAGAGGATGGCCTTATCTGGGAGGAGAGGTCCTTGGTCCTGTGAAGGCCTGATGTCCCAGTGTAGGGGAATGCCACGGCAGTGAGGACTCTCATAGCAGCAGGGGAAGGGAGGATGGGATAGGGGGTTTGCGGAGGGAAAGGGGATGACAGTTGAAATGTAAATAAATAAAATATCCAATAAAAAACCTGAGGTATAGGTTTACTATTATTGCTCGGTGAAACTCAATTCCTTACATTTCATTACATAAGCATCAAAGGTAGAATGTGCTTTGAGAACATTTATATTAGATATAAACATACAAGTGTAAATGTTGTAGTTCTTGCATTAGCTAGTCGAACATTGCTAGTAACTCATTCTCAGGCATATATATGGCTGTGTCAATGCGGAAGAAGACCTGCATTAGACTGAGTGAGAGATCATACTGTGCCGCATTTTATTTCATAAATTAGGAATAATCAAAGTGGGTTGACATTAGAAACTACTATCGTATGGAAGCATTAGAGATATAAACATCTTGTGTGCTAATACCACCACGTATGTTGAGACTAAGTTCCTGGAAACAGTCTCTTATATTAAGATGTATATGAGAGTAGTATGTAGGAGTTTTGAAATTGTTATGAAACATCAAATCTCCGTGTTGTTAATAATGAGTTATACAAATTGATAATTGGAGTAAAAACACAAATTAATACTCACTTCTTATTTTTAAAAGTAAGTTTTCAAAGTAGTAAGGAGACAGAATATACTGCTTTCAGGTATATACATTACTGTCTCCACGGTGGATTGGCTCATGGCTGAGAACTGCCTTATGGTGGAGCATACACCTCTCCATGAAGTGTTTGGACTTTAGGAGCTGGAGAGGTGGCTCGGGGTTTAGTGGGCATCCTGATTAGTTCACCCACGTGAGGTTGTCCATGTGTACTCACACAGGTACTCCATTTCTGTGGGATTCTATTCATTTCTCTTGGGAAACTGCAGTCCCATGCACGTGCACCCATGAACTCACAGCCATATACATACCTAAGACAAGCAAGTTCCTAGAAGAAAACTATGTCTGAGAAAGTCAGGACATTTGCTTTTTTATCACTCAGATGGGAAGTGACTTTCCTAAAGGCTAGTAAAAAATTATATATATATATATATATAAAAGTATTCACATATATAATTTAATATATTAATATGTTATATGATTTAGCATATTATATATTAAAATATACAATATATTATAATTTAATGCATTAATATAATTTAATTATTCCTATATATGAATCATTAAAACTTAATGAGAGTTGATATAGACACAAAATAACACTGATATCAGATGAAGTTATATATTTTGACAATATATTTCTGAGTATTTAGCTCTATTAACATGAATTACCTTGAAAGATGTAAAGTCTAAAATTAAGATTTCAAAAGTGTATTGCCAGTCAGCTGTCACTGTTTCCAAAATTTTACAGGTGCTTAAAAGATAGAATTAAATTTGTGTGGATCTAATTAATACATTTTATACAATATTTTATATAACATGTTTCAATTAAGAATTATATATATGACTTACATTTTTATTATTTTAATTTCACATTTGAATTTCATTTTTCTCTTTATTTAATATTATTTATTGATATTATTGATATTGATATTTATTGATATAATATTGATGCTCTTTCAGGGTATCCTTAAATTCTATTCTTTCAAATTTTCCAAATTATTGTCAATATTGTTATCTGGAAGCAAAATATCTCAGCTCATTTATGTATGACAGGATCTTTAGTTCCATTTAAAAAGTTGCCTTTACAATAGGTAAATAAATAGATATTGATAAGCTCATCATAGAATATTGGCAAATCCTCTCAGTCTTTTATATACTCTGCATTTTCTGAGTAGTACCATGAAATTAAAAATAGGAAAAATGTTTTCCTACACTGGAGGAGCTATTCATAAGGGAGCTAGGACAAAAGATAGGACAGATTATCTCCCTCTTTGTCTAGCTTTTGTAAATTGTGATTGTCAAGCTCTTTCCACCCAGCAAAATAAATTAGGTGGAAGGGAATATTTGATTAAATTATCCCTATACATCTGTTACCGTGTTTTTTGTCCTGGATTGACTTTTCATGATGCTCCTGTTACCTTGATTTTCTACGTGTGTGCACCTTGGTTTTAGTACCATCTAAGAGAAGGATCTATTTCATCAATTGACTGCTGGTGAATACAGTATCCCGGGTGGCCTTTTTAATAAATATCATCCTTGTTTTCCTTTACTGAAAACGAGAACTTTCCATTTGCTATACAGTCCTTAAAACAATTATTAACACATATCTTACAAAAAAGAAAATAGTAATACTGAAAAACATTACATTGACAGAATACAGAAAGACAAATTGTCCATACTTGGTAGTATTACAAGTGGCATTCTGCCAAGAAAATTGGAATTTCTAGCCAAAATAATGATTTTAAATGTGTAACTACTTTGTTTTACTTTCTTGATATTGTTGTTTTACAGCTAATCAACCATGTTGAAAAATTAAATCAACTTATTATAGCAACAAAATAGAAATATGTAACAGGGGACTGAATTTTTTTAATTGTATGAAAATGTTCTCTTTTAATATAAATATCAGTTTGTAAGTAGCTAATCTGAATGTGAAATATTCATGGTGTTTAATTTAATTCATAATAAAATGCCTCATGTGAAATACAACCCATTTCATACCTTATAGACAAAATGTTCCTCGGTGAGAATGCTTGATAACAATATAAAGATAGGGATTTGGGGGATAGAGAGATGACACAATGTTTAAGACTAATTACTACCCTTGCAGATAATCTGTGTTCTGTTTCCAGAACCATATAATGGATCATGGTTTCCTGTAACTCTAGTTCCAACAAACACTTCTAGCTTTTACAGGTTGGTGAACATACGTTGTGCACATAAACTCACACATGCACACACACAAACACACACAAACACACACAGACACACACACACACAAATGATAAATTATACTTTTTAAAAGATAGGCATTCATCCAAAGAGATGTATCCTAAAATAATAGTGACCTAAAATGAGATTTTTTAAAAAAAATTTTTAAATCACAATGATAAATGACTGTACATAATTCTTTGTTCCAGTAAATTTTTCTGTTTGTAAATCTTTCCAGGATATGGGTCTGGTCATTTGGATCTTAAATATTTCCTGTTTGTATTTCTGCTAGAACCACAGGGGAAACTGAAAGCAACTTCCCTCCATAGATCAACATGGTTGCAAATATGAATTTAATTTTTAAATCTGATATTTCACCCACGTGAAAGATTTTATTTTGAGCAACATGACCCAGGGGATTTTGCTCATCCCAGAGTCCATGCTTTGCTAAGTAAAAAGCCCTGTTTGGGATTGTTTCCGTTAATTTGTTGTCAGTATTCTGTAAACACGCAAAACAATACAGGCTCTTGCTCTAGTATTGGCCCCAGAACTTGGTGATAAGATCCTGTGCTGGTGACACCGCATGCATTGGTCACAGGACATGGATAAACCACTAATCTGGATGTTTCTAGCCTTCATTTCCTATTTTAGTAGAGGATGCTACAAAAGCAACTGTGGAAGAGGAATATCTAATAGTCTTACATCCCTGCTAGTCCTGAATGATGCTTTTAGAAAATCATAAAGAGGAGGGGAGCCTATGTTCTATGGAGGTGTGGTGAGGTGTTGGTGTAGGTGGTGCCTCCTTTTGGGCCCATGCTGAGGCATCCCATCCCCCTGAGGGACAAGCCACACAATGGCATAGTATAGAATAGAGTCTATTCGGGGCTTCAGGGCATGGAGAAGGGACTTAAGAAGGCAGTAGAAGCAGACAAAGGCAGAGAAGTGGGGAAAGGGCAAGGGGAGGGAAATGGAGGGAATGGATAGAGTAGAGGAGTAGAGGCCAACCATGAGCACATGGAGAGAGAGGGGGGAAAGGGAATGGGGAGAGAGTGGGGGCAGGAAGGTAAGGGCAAGAGTGAGAGAGCAGCCCCTTTTAGTGTCAAGCATACCTGGCTGTTGCCAAGTAACTGTGGGGTGGAGCTTAGACAGAATGCTAACACTGTGAGCTGAAGTAAAGATTGCTTTGGGATAATGTACCTGTGGGTATAATGGTGGTATTGATGTACCACATTCTGGTTGTATTTAAAGACAGAAGAGAGGAAACACATACCTGGTACCATAAATCTGACTATAGACACACTGGCACCAGTATAAGTATATAGCTCTTAGCTTCATAAATAGGCAAAATATTTATTAAATTAAAAAAATTAAAATTGTATTCATCTCTCTCTAGGGTACTCATACCTGCACCATTCTGTTATCGAAAATACAGAACAAGGATATCATGAGCTTTGCAGGCAAATGAATGGAACTAGAAAATATCATTCCGAGTGAGGTAACTCAGACCCAAAAGGATATGCATTGTATGTACTCACTAAGTAGATATTTGCCAACAAAATATATAGAATACCTAGGATACAATCTACAGAACTCAAAAAGGTCAAAAAGCCAAACGGCCCAAATGAGGATGTCTCAATCTCTCTTGAAAGGGAGAAGAAAGCAATCACAGGACTGGGGAGGGAGGGAGGGACCTGGGTGGGAAAGGGGACAGGGAGGGGAATAATGCTACATGATCAGGTACTGGGTTGCAGGGGGTGGGGTGTGAGGATAGGACTGAAGCCCTGAGGGACAGCAGAAAGAAAGGAAACAGGCAACCTCAAAAGGTAGGAGGTGAGGAAATCCTCCAGAATATACCAGAGACCTGGGAGGTAAGAGACTCTCAGGACTCAAAGGGAGGGACCTTAGATGAAATGCCCTACAGTGGGAAGAAAGAACTTGTACAGTTCACCTCCAGCAGAAAGACGGGGCATCAAGTGAGGGATGGGGTTGCCATCCCACAGTCAAAACTCTGACCCATAACTTTTCCTGTCTGAAAGAACTGCAGGGATAAAAATGGAGAAGAGCCTGAGGAAAAGGAGGTCCAGCAACAGGCCCACGTTGGGATCCAGGGGTTTGGGGGTCAGGGTGCCCAGGTCCTGACACCATTGCTGAGGCTCTGATGTGCTCACAAAAAGGGGCGTATCATGATTGACCTCCGAAAGACCCACCAAGCAGTTGAAAGAGTCAGATGCAGATATTTACACCCAACCAATGGAAGAAGCTGCTGACCCCTATGGTTGAATTAGAGAAAAACTGGAAGAAGTTGAGGATGAGGGTGACCCTGAAGGAAGACCAGCAATCTCAACTAACCTGGACCCCTAAGATCTCTCAGACACTGGGCCACCAAACAATCAGCATGTACCAGCTGATATGAGGATATGAACCCCCAACGCATATACAGCATACATGCTAGGTCTTGACTCAGTGAGAGAAGACACACCTAACACTCATGAGACTTGAGGATCCAGAGAGTGGGGAGGTTAGGTGGATTGGTGTTGGAGATGGGGGCATCCTCTTAGAGGGAGAGGGAGGAGATATGGGAAGTGGAATGGTCAGAGGGTAGACAGGGAGAGGGATAAAACCTGGACTGCAAAAAAAGATTAAATAAAATTTAAAAAAAAAAGATAGTTCAGAGTTAACAGTGGTCAAAAGAGAAACAACATCAGAGAAGAGTCAGTGGAAGACACAGCTAGAATTAGTATATTTATATCACACTTCCTCCCCATATCAGAAGAGACTTCTGGTAGGTCAAACTGCTCCTGTGTCTAGCCCCATAGTCAGAAGTTTGCAAACAGTAAAAACTGGAGTTGGTGTATTATTGAGTTAAATAAAAAGAAAAAAAAGAAGATACAAATTTGACCTCTCCATCAGTTGTAGGACACTGTAAATTAATAATAACACCATTGCTTTCTAGAACTACTTGTCAAATCTGTAGTAGAATCGATAAATAGACCATGGATGAGAAATAAAAATGAATTAGAAAAAAAGATAGGTTAATATCTGTGTAAAACTACTTTGAAATAGCACACTACGAAGATAATTTTTAGGGTTTAATTTTATGATTTCAATGTTTATGTGGTGGCTTATTTAACATATATTATAACTAGGTGTTTAATAATTAGATCTCTTGATCATATTCTCCACCCTTCCCCAGTTCTTCCAAGTTCCACTCTCTTTGCCTACCCACCCACTTTGTGTTCTCATCTTTTTCTTTGATTATTAAAATGTCCAATTTGTGAGGTACATATACTCTTAGTTATGTGCCTGTCCCCTGGAGCATGGTCAGTTTGCTGAGTGTTCCTCTCCCAGCAGCTCTTAATTGCTAGTTGCTTCCCAGCCTTGGGTATGGTTTTGTGTCTACATACCTGCTCCACATTGAGATTTTTTTCTAGCTTGAACCAGGCCTTCTGCGCGTTTTATCAACCAACTAGAAACTGTCCTGTTACACCACAAAAATTACCACCTCTGATTATTACAATCATTGTACCTTGTCTTGTGTATGAATCTCTGAACCTTAATGGGATTGAGTGTGATATAGATGTTCTATTTAGGTCTGAAATCCTCTTACTCTCTGAACATCTCTTATTCTCTACACTCCAGAACATTTTTAAACCATTGCATTAATTACTATCTATAGAATGATAAAGTTTCTCTGATTATTATTGAAAGATGCACTAATTGGTGTCTATGTTTGTAAACCAAAGAATATAATTAGAAAATCCTGTCAATTTTCAGTGAGCATAGATATGCTTTCAACACACAGATAGAACTATTTTATGTGTCTACATCCTCTCAAATCACCATAGCGCAGTCGTGGATCAGGTAATTCAATTTGTAGAGACAAATCAGTAATTTGTAAAGGACACATTTTGGCTGGCTAATGCAGCTTGTTGAACTATTTGCCTGGCTAAAAGATGCACCAAAACGAAGAGAAAAGAATTCCATAAGATTGCCATGACCACAGTGATAGAATTTACTATCCTGGGACTCATTGGCTTCTTTGTGAAACTGATTCATATCCCTATTAATAGCATTATTTTGGGTGGCTTGGTCAATTTTCATCATGGGAACTAGTGAGAAAATGAGAGTTTCTCATGCTTCAGCAGGCATTGCCTTTATGCATTGTGGGTTTCTTTCTTTTATTCCTATTAGGTTTTCTATTTCTAAATTAAAATGATTTTAAAATAAACATTTTTTCATAACAGACAAAAACAATACACATGGAAAACTTAGTTTGTTCAGTATGTTCAAGAACCTCTGTTACTAATAGTAGTTCAAACTCAGTCAAACACAAAATTTATTTGAGAAAATATTCTGCTCATTATTGAAATAATTAAATAGTTCTTGGCGAGTGCACAAATGTATTTTCCATAATAAAAGATTCCATAATGGAATTTTTTATTTTTATTTGTAAATTATACTTTGTATTTCAATTCTATTCATTTATACAGTGTAATATGATTATATCTACTCCTCATTTCTATCATTCACCTTAGCCATAATTATGCCAACTCTGGATCTTGTAACTCCATGTGTTTTGCTATTGTCTGTTTGCTTCACTGATTACCCAGTTAGTCTAGTTAATGTTTAGCATATATGTACAAATTGTATCTACCCCTGAATGTACAACAGCCCCAGAAACCTACTACTGGTTTAGAACAATCTCAAAAATGAATGACACTCTTTCTCTTGGTAGCTATCAACTGTCATAGCAAAATTTTGATGGGTTTGTTTACTTGGTTCTTATTATCAAGTGATCACATTTGCTGTGAGTTCATACAATGTTATGTCCATAGACATCTATCTCTTTTTAAAGTTTTCTCCTTTGTGTGTGTGTGTGTGTGTGTGTGTGTGTGTGTGTGTGTGTGTGTTTTATACATGTGGGTGGACATGCAAGTTCATATATATGTGCATGTTAGTAAGCCCAAGGTTGAAATTTGTGAGTCTCCCTATATCACTCTACCTTATTTACTATGGCCTGGTCTCTAACCTGAATCAAGGGTTGCCTGATTTGTCTAGTCTATGTTATTAGCTTCCTCATGGGATTGCCTGTCTCTGCCTTATGAGTACTGATATTACCACCTGACATTTTATGTGAGTTCTAGAGATCTGAACTATGATACTAAGGCTCAAATGACAACACTAAAACCATACGCCATCTCCCAGCCATGCCAAAAGTAAAAATAAAATTAAAACCAAACCAAACCAAAACAAAAACACAAAACAACAGTTTCAAAGCTATAGATTGAAAATGTGACTCTGACAATTCCTTCACTTTAAGGTATTATTTCATGTTGTACCTGTATTTAATAATAGTGCTTTGGAGGGGGAAAATTCTTATATGAATTAACATGGTCATCTCTTAGATAATGTATGCAGGATATTGATCAAGAACTAGGGGACAGTTTACATTTCTAATTATATTCTCTAATTTAAAAATGTAGTCATTGATTATTGTATCGTCCATTATTCATTAGAGAATCTTCCTCCTTCAGCAGACAGTAATTAACACAGAAACCTAGAAGTCATCAAGGTATACAGAATGAGAAACTCTGGAAGTTCAGTTCTAAATGGAACAATCATATCAGACTCAGTCCTCTCAAGACGTTGCGATTAACTCACAAGGCAGAAACTGAAGCGGAGAACTTATGGAAACACTGTTTCATCACTTGTTCTCCATGGAATTGCTCAGTCCGAGTTCTTCTAGGACCCAGCACTGCCCACAGAATTGCCCAACTTACACATCAACTGTTAATCAAGAAAATATGCCTGAGGGGAAGCTGGGTCAACCATAAAGAGTATTGGCTGCTCTTCTACAGGACTCATTTTAAATCCCACCTCCCATCCACTTGGGGCTTCCCAAGGATGGTTGTTTGAATGAGATTTCCTTAATATCCTTGGGTGTTTAAACACTTGAAACCTAGTTGATGCCCTTATCTGAATAAGTTTGTGAGGTTCAGTCTTGGGAAAGAAAGCATATCATCAGGGATGGCATTTCAGGTTTCAAAAAAAAAATTGTCCATTGTAAGTTTGTGCTCTGTTTCCTGTATACACTTTTTTTTCTCCATCTTTATTAAATTGGGTATTTCTTATTTACATTACAATTGTTATTCCCTTTCCCGGTTTCCCGGCCAACATCCCCCTAGCCCTTCCCCTTCCCCTTTTATATGGATGTTCCCCTTCCCATCTTCCCCACATTATCACCCTCCCCCCAACAATCACATTCACTGGGGGTTCAATCTTGGCAGGACCCAGGGCTTCCCCTTCCACTGGTGCTCTTACTAGGCTATTCATTGCTACCTATGAGGTCAGAGTCCAGGGTCAGTCCATGTATAGTCTTTGGGTAGTGGCTTAGTCCCTGGAAGCTCTGGTTGCTTGGCATTGTTGTACATATGGGGTCTCGAGCCCCTTCAAGCTCTTCCGGTCCTTTCTCTGATTCCTTCAACGGGGGTCCTGTTCTCAGTTCAGTGGTTTGCTGCTGTGTACACTTTGGATGTGAGCTTTCAGCTGTTCCTGCTGGTGTCTGTGCCTGTTGCCTGCTTTCGTGCTGATATGGTGATGGACGCTTGTCTTTCTGGAAATATAAACCTTTCTTCTGTGGGTTGTCTTGGTCATGATAATTTGTCACATTAATAAAATAACTAATACAACACCATCTGTAAATCTACGTCGAGGGTTCTGATATCATCTTCCGGCCTTCACACGTACCTAGGCACATGCTTGATGCACATACATACATGCAGAAAATACACCCATACACATCAATTAAAATTGATACTTGAAAAAGAAAAAGGAAGGATCCACAGACATAGCTACAGGCCAGTCTGATAGAGGCATTTTCTGAATTGAGGTTTACTTTTCCTAGATGACTCTAGCAGGAGTCAAGTTGACAGAAAGGTAACCAGCATAATGTACATGTTAAGAATCATAAAAACGCATTTGCAGTTTTTTTACATACCAGAATCATCGCTCAGAATTTACTTTTGGTAGAATTTTTGTTGATCCTAAAATCTGGATCAATATATCAAAGTAAGCCACACGCGCACACGCGCGCGCGCGCGCGCGCACACACACACACACACACACACACACACACACATATACATATATATATTTGTTTATACATTATATATACACACATAACTTTGTTTACATAATCAAGAGAAAGCTAACTGGTTAAAAATGTAAAATTTGAATGATTGCTCTTTATTGTTTTAAATGTAATGAGATAGCTTGTCTTCTTACAGTGCTAAGAAGTTTCCTTTCCTCACATATAGTGCTAGACATGAGAATTTCATGCTAGTTAAAAATGTAACTTAATTTCTGATGTACATAATCAAATAACTTCTGGCTGTATGTCAATAAATGTAGGAGCAAGATCATTATCTCAAGGAAAAGAACACATTACAAAGTATATATCATATAATTTAATTTTTCTCCAACGACTTCCTAGAGTAGGCAGAAAGTAAATGTATAATAAACAGACTAGTCATCTAGGATGGGTTTAAGTAAGAGATATGGAAATACTTATGTGATAAGCCTTGTCTCTGGTGACGTTTTCACGATTCCTTCATTTTGAGATTTACCATTGATAAGATTCCATGACACATAGAGCAAATTGATGCACATGTATGCGTTTGTCCACCAATGCCTACTGCATATGACATTTTGAGCAAATGAGGCAATATGCTATTATGCATTTTATATCAGAAACCTGTTGCTGGGTGTGAATACCATGCTGCCAGAATATGCTCTTTGAGGGCAGCTTCTTTACAGAATGATCTCTCCTACAGAGCAGATATTAAAGCTTTTCTTAAAATGCTAGTCAAAGGTTTCTCAGTTGACAGAAAGAGCAGCCTGATTATAATTATAGAACTTTGGACAGAGCATTTAGGCAGAAATCATCTAATTTATAATTAGAAGATAATTGTGTTTGACATTACACTGAAGTCAATAAGGATAATTATTGCCATTAAAATGGCATTAGAATCTTGTAATTCTAAAGCTATAAATTATAAACATGAAAAATTCAAGCATTTTTTCTAACTATGCTAGTTGAATTTAAGTACTTATTTTCTTTTAACTTAGTGTAGGATCACACCATGGATACATTTCGGTTTTTGTGTAAAAATATTAAGTCTGTAGCAAGCAAGAAATGCCAGATATGCCTTTCATCTCCTGAAACTCACATTGAATATAACACTTTTACCATGACTTATTATTAAACGGTTATCAGATAATTCAACTGAAATTACTAGCATGCCATTATATACGGGACAGATGGTAAAAATAATAAATGTCAATATTTTATTTTACTTCCGCTTAATTTTTCCTTCCCTTCCGTCCTTCTGAATCTCCCTGCATCAAACTTCTCCTCATCTCCAGATGCAATTTCCCTTCTTTTCCCTTCAGAAAAAGAGCAGCCCTCTGATAGACAGCAACCAAACAGGACAAAACAAGATAACAATAAAATAAGACAAAAGCCTTCCTGTGGAGGCTGGGCAAGGCAACATTAGGAGCAGAGGACTATTGCCTGTCCCAGGTAAAATAGTAGGGACACCCATGCCCTCACTGTTAGGAATCCTATAAAAGCACAAACTTAACAACTATAGCATAAACTGAGGGGACCTGGTGCAGAACCATGCAGGACCTGTGCTTGCCTCTGCAGTCTCTGTGACCCCACGTGAAGCCATGCACAGTTGATGGAGAAAAATACATCATGTCGACATCAGGATTTTCAGAGTAATTTCTAATAACCATGATAGTTAAACTGCAAAATAATAAACCTAATGCTAAGTCATTTATTTTCACTGTAACCAAGAAGGTTGTATTCGGCACAGCAATAATGAGATGAAACCTCACTGGGTCACAGTGGGAATTCCTTGTCAGCTTCTGAACACATCACCTAGATGATTTTCAACAAGACATGCTAATGTATTTGAACAAATACATCATTAGAGATGCAAATCCTCCAAATAGTTTGTGTTTTTTCCTGGGTGCATCAAAAACTATCCTTGTTTTTCCTTTAACTTGGAAGAATAGATTTTTTTTTGTTCTGTTTTTTTGGAGCTGGGGACCGAACCCAGGGCCTTGTGCTTCCTAGGCAAGCGCTCTACCACTGAGCTAAATCCCCAACCCCGGAAGAATAGATTTCAAATGGTAGAACTTCTTTTGAACTGTATGGCATAAGAATGTGGCAAAAGCAGCATCACATAAGTCAAAATATATTGCTTCCACTTCAACAGAATATGTTGTATTTTCATAACAAATGACTCAATTCTGAATAACATTCCAGTAAGGAGAATGATAAATGGTATCTTCACATCCTCACATGCTTGAAAAATATACCTCAGAAAATGAAATATATATATATATATATATACATATATACACACACACAGAGAGAGAGAGAGAGAGAGAGAGAGAGAGAGAGAGAGAGAGAGAGAGAGAGAGAATCTGGAGTAAGAGTTCACAGGATTACTTGGTAGTCCCACCTATTTAATCTTGAAATAGCTACCTAACCTTGACACACTTCACTTAAATCAGATAAAATCTGGGAATAGGAATATCAGTTATTCATATAGCATTATTGTGAATTTCAATGAAATTTTATCTGTAAGAATTCTACAAGAAAAATGGTCATAATAACATGAATCACATTGATGTTAAAAGAAGAGAAATGAAATATATATATATGCTACATATTATATTTATATAATACACATTATATATACATGTTATTTGTTGGGTTAAATAACAGACAACTTTATATTATTTTAAATATTTTTAATTATATGATGCTTTTCAAATAGTAAGAGTTATTTTAAATAAGGCTGCATAGATCTTTCGACAGAGAAATGAATAATGAAAATGTGGTACATTTACACAATGGAGTACTACTCAGCTATTAAAAACAATGACTTCATGATATTATAGATGTAACTAGAAAATATAATCCTGAGTGAGGGAAGCCAGTCACAAATGGACACACATGGCATGCACTCACTGAGAAGTGGATATTAGCCCAAAAGCTCAGAATATCCAAGAAAGAACTCACAGACCACATGAAGCTCAAGAAGAAGGAAGACCAAAGTGTGCATGCTTCAGTCCTTCTTAGGAGATGGAACAAAATACTCACAGGAGAAAATATGGAGACAAAGTATGAAGCAGAGACTGAAGGAAAGACCATCCAGAGACTGTCCCACCTCGGGATCCATCCCATATAAAGACAAAAAACCCAGACACTATGGTGGATACCAAGAAGTGCCTGCTGACAGGAGCCTGATAGAGCTATCACCTGAGAGGCTGTACCAGGACCTGACAAATACAGAGGCAGATGCTCGCAGCCAACCATTGGACTGAGCACGGGGAACTCAATGGAGGAGTTAGAGAAAGGACTGAAGGACCTGAAGCAGTTTCCCCATGGGAATAACAAAAATATCAACCAACCAAACTCCCCATAACTCCCAGGGAGTAAACCACCAACCAAAGAATACACATAGGGAGACCCATGGCTCCAGCTTCATATGTAGTAGAAGATGGCCTTGTCTGGCAAAATGGGAGGAGAGACCCTAAGTCCTGTGAAGGATCAATGCCCAAGTGTAACTGAATGCCAGGGCAGAGAGGCGGAGTGGGTGGGTCGGGGAGCATCCTAGTAGAAACAGGGGTAGGGAGGATGGGATAGTGGGTTTCCAGAGGTGAAACTGGGAATGTGGATACACTTGAAATTTAAATAAATAAAAATGTCTAATTTTAAAAAAGGAAAAAATACATACTTTCATACAAAAACAAAAAAAAAAACAAAAACAAATAACAAGAGTTAATAACAGTCAACGAAATCATTTTATAAACATCGTAATATTTTGTATTAAATAATGTCTGTCTTCTAAATATCAGGTGGTCCATATCAGTATCTGATGTTTTCACTGTTTCATAGACTCATGAGACATTGCTATAATTATAGAAATCAAGTGCTTTGCTGTCAAAAGTGTACTAAGGTACATTCTTTGTCATGATATATGCTAAAATAATTCTAATACTGAATTTCTACTGGTCTATATATTTTCCTTGAACTGTGGACATTGGTTTTAGTATACATAAAGTAATCTAACAAAAATTTCAAAAGAAGCAATTTTTGTGTTTTATGTCAAGCTTTTTAAAAATAGAAATGAATCATCTATCAATAGGTATTAAAGGTCTTGTTTAAAGATCAGGTGATACTTATGGTATATGGAAGTGGAACAATTCATTTTCTGTCATATGAAAAGTGAAAACTTTAAGTCTTGCTCCTTCAGATCATCAAGAAAGATTTCAGAGTTCGTTGTGACATGAAGTACAGTCAGTAAACTAGACTACGTAGCCCTGAGGTGAGTTGCTAGTATGAGACAAACTGAATGTTTTACAGACACGTTCATAACAACAGCACATGAAATTATGGATAAACCTCAGTGGATATGATATCAGTCAAGATCTTTCCGAATACTGAAATATAACCATGGTCAGAATAATCTTTATGTTTCTTCCAGACTTAATTAGAGGTGAGATTAAACCAGAAAGAAACCTTGGAGCTTCTGACTGCTAAAAGTAGCTACTAGACAAACTCATGTTACCATCTTCTTCAAAGACAGGTGTGATGATATGCTACCATTCACATCAAATTTCCAGAGGTTTTTGCTACTATTATTTGATTTCATGCAGTATATAGGTAAGTGGGTGTTTCAAGAGAGATGTCTGTAAACTGTATTGAGTAATATATGTATGTCTATATGTGTATGTGTGTCTGTGTGTGTGTCTGTGTGTGTATTTCATAAGGGTTTTCATTATATATTTGCATTTATTTCACTACTCTTGAAGAATCATGTCTGAGATTACATGAGATTAATGGGTAAATAAATTGATAATGATTAATAAATATATAAATCTTTACATATACAATATATGTGATATTCTAAGACATATTATTAATATATGTATATTAATATATTATATATTATTAGATATTAGGTAAATAGTGTGTGTCCAAACTCTACAATAGAGAAGTGAACATATCTATTTATTTGCCCTTTTCCATTAATTATTAGGACATTGATCCTAAATAATGTAATGAAATACAAACAGTATGATACAAAATACTAGTAAGAACTTTTTAAAAATTTGTACAATAAAATGAAGCAAATTGGCTTACAATTGACAAATTCAAGTAGAACATAACATACCCAAATCAGTGAAAAAATATATTCTTCAATTCAAAATAAAAGTCTTATAAATTAATACTAATTATTTTGTTCATTGATACCGAAAGATATTTCAACTTTGGAATCTTTTACATACATTAAGATTAACATATGTGGATTTTCATATAACTTTAAGATACATTACTAATGCAATTATTTTAAAGTCATTACTTTATCTACATGGTGTGCAACCTGAGGCATGATTCTATAAAAGTCATGAAATAAATCAAACATAATGAAAACCCTTATACATTATTGTTAATCTTTTTAATTTTTAAAATGTGTCTTTGAACCCAATATTCAATATTATTATTGAGCTTTCTCATCTCTACAACAGAATTCATGAGTTGGTTAATAAATGCATCTTCTACTTGTGACAAGAATAAGCAACTCAAAGAAAAAAGTATTTGCATGGTCTTAGATAAAGCAATGCATATACTAAATTTAGGAAAAGCCTAGTGAAATATCCAATTGTTGCTATCATCTTTCAATTACACTAGACAATGCCTGAGTTAATCTATTTATATGGGACATATATGTGCTCGGCCCATGGCTTCAGAGGTTTCAACATGAGGCAAGATCACTTTCAAATAATCATGGCAGGTAGAATGTAGCTATAATATTTAAATGTTTTTTATAACTCCTGAGGTCAAGGAAGTAGAGGCAGGCTTCCAATATTCCCATCAGCTATACAACTGTAATGACTTACTTTCTCTTTCTTTTTTTTAAATGTTCCACACCTTCTTAATAATGCCAGGAGCTTGAGATCATGCTTTTAATTTATGGGCCTGAAGACTGAAATTACATCATCATCAACCGTCCTGTAGAAAAAAGAATTATAAATCCAATTACCTTTAAGCATAACTAAAGAAACTGTTCTGATAGTTTCAAGTAAAAATTGAAGAATGTCCAGAAATATAAGAAAAGGAATGGAAACCAAGAACAGAGACAGACACTTTCTAGCAGCCATATATAAAATTCTCATGTACCATATCACCCACAAAAAGTTAGTGTTTCTCTCGAGGTGTATATATATGGCATTATTATAACATAATAACAAATAATGAGAGAGTGAGAGAGTTCAAAATGAAGATTTTTTTTTCTGTAACTGTATTCAACTAGTAGGAAAGCTTGATCAACAAAACTGTAAGAAGAAGGGTTATAATCTTTAAGGATACCAAATGTTTACAATTATTAGTTGCAATCAGGTCCACTAAGTAGCTATCAGACTGGAGCAGAGGAAGAAAAAAAGCAGTAATATCACTTAAGACTAAATCAACAATATTTATTAGGGATGATGTACAAAGTAATAATGTTGAGCTATATTAAATTTTATAGAGATGATAACCATAATTATCTGTTTATAGGCCAGCGTTCTGAACCCAGAATATGGAGAAATAAACATTCTAAGAGGATGCATTTTTCTTGAATAAGATACCTATTTGAATCTTTAAGACATAGAGTATTATAATTTCATAGCTCATACAAAAGAATGCTCTTGAGAATCCTTGTGTTTATATGTTGAAAGGATGGTGAGAAATTATAGAAACATTATAAACATGTTAGCATGAGTTAAGGAGACTAGCTCGCCAGTTCTGACACATGCTGGGGTGACTATGGAGAACGGGCAAAACATATTCATTACAACTGGGACTAAAAACTATTATGAAAATCACTGTGGATGTTTCACAAAAGGTAGCAATCAGTCTACTAGATAATCCAGGTATACCACTGTCCTGGTTTGAGGGAAAAATATCTCCATGAGTATTTGAACATTGGATTCTAACTAGTGACACAGGGAAAGTTGGAGTATGGTCTTATGAATGAAGTATATAACTGGTGAGGGGCTTTAAACATATAAGTGTCATCTAACCCTTTGTTTGCTCTCTCTGCTTGGTGCTTGTAATAAATGAATTGAGTTCTTGGCATTATATTTTTGCCACCATCCCTGGTGCTTGCTGCTATATCTATCTTCTAGATGTAATCTTATTCTTTTGTAAACTCAAAACAAAATAAATTCCTTCTCTTCAGTTCCCTGGGTCATATTATTTTATCACAGTAATAGAAAAGTAACTAATGCTATAAATGCAACTGTGGTTCTCCAGATATAATAATTGTCTGGGAGGCTTACTGGTAAATAAACTCATCATTTCTAGTCCTTTCAGAACTCTGGATGAATGGTTCAACATAGCTGCTCTGGGTCAAAATCCTTCCCAAGGTGATTGATTCAAAATGGCTTCTCTAGGCTTCAGACTGAATGGCTCTGTTTGGCCTCAAACTAACTTTGGCAATCTGGTCCAATCTTCTGGTTCCTTCTCATTCTCTGGGTCATTCTGTATTCACCTCCAAGCTGTCTCTGTAAAACTTTCCTGTAATCCCCACGTATGTGTGTGTGCGTCTGTGTGTGTGTGTGTGTGTGTGTGTGTGTGTGTGTGTTTGTGTGTGTACATGCAAGGGAGAGAGAGAGAGAGAGAGAGAGAGAGAGAGAGAGAGAGAGAGAGAGAGAGATTCTCTTAAGTTCTTCTTTTTGCTCTGCCGTTCTAAACTACTTAGAGATCTAACATAGCTCTTTTAGATAGCACAGAGCTATCTGGAGAACAATCTCAAGCAGATCAAAGAACTATCAACTTGCACCCCATCATTGATTTCAAGGCTTTTCTTCTGCTGCTCCCAAAAAATCCCTTCCTTAGGACCCAACAGCCAAGCTGAGTCTGGCCTTTGGAAAACAGACGGCATATTTTACCTAGTCCATGGCTGGTAGTTTGAATTGCACATATATGTGTTTGATTTAGTTTATCCACATAGCTCAATAAAATACTCATAGTCCATTGAAAGGGGGTTTAAAGAGAGGGAGACATAATAAAATCGTATAATGGATTTTAAAAGAATAATGGAATAAGAATAAATAATTTAAGAAGTAGAGGGGTAATGGGAAGTTAGAGAAGAATACCACAGAGGTATGGTAAATAACATGAAAGTTATTTCTGAAAATATCATATGGAAACCAGTACAGCAGATGCTTATTAAAATTCACACACACACACACACACACACACACAAACACACAAACACACACAATCACATTAGGACAGGATTAAAACTGAATCATGAATATATGCAATTATTTTTGTATATTACTGCTATAATAGCTATACTCTAATAAGGTTTTCAGAAAACCTCTATGTCACAGTCAGAGACAGCAAGGCACATAGCACTAGAGATTACCAGATTGCTAGGGGCAAGTACAAGAACATAAGTTACAGAAACCAAGGCTAAGTGTCATCATCAGAACCCAGTTCTCCCACCACAGCAAGAAGTAATGTATACCTCAACACATCAGAAAAGCAAGAATGCGATTTAACATCACATTTCATCATGATGATAGAGGACTATAGGAAGGATATAAATAAATCCAATAAAGAAATATGCAAGAACACATGTAAACAGGCAGAAGCCCTTGAAGAGGAAACCCAAAAATTCCCTAAAGAGTTACAGGAAAACACAATGAAACAGGTGAAGGAACTGAACAAAATCATCCAAGATCTAAAAATGGAATAGAAACAATAAAGAAATCACAAAGAGAGACAACCCTGGAAATAGAAAAGCCAGAAAAGAGATCAGGAGTCATAGATGAAAGCATCACCAACCAAAATACAAGAGACAAAGGAGAGAATCTTGGGTGCAGAAGATACCATAGAAAGCATTGATACAATAGTCAAAGAAAAAGCAAAATGCAAAAACCTCCTAACCAAAAACATCCAGGAAATCTAGGACTCAATGAGAAGATCAAACCTAAGGATAATAAGTAAAGAAGAGAGTGAAGACTCCCAGCTCAAAAGACCAATAAATATCTTCAACAAAATCGTAGAAGAAAGCTTCCCTAACCTAAAGAAAGAGATGCTCATAAACATACAAGAAGCCTACAGAACTCAAAATAGACTGGACAAGAAAAGAAATTCCTCCTGTCACACAATAATCAAAACACCAAATGCACAGGGCAAAGAACAAATATTAAAAGCAGTAAGAAAAAAGGTTAAGTAACATATAAGGGCAGACCTATCAGAATTACACTAGAATTCTCATCAGAGACTATAAAAACAGACAATCATGGGCACATGTCATATAGAGCCTGAGAGAACAAAAATGCCAGTCCAGAGTACTATATCCAGAAAAACTCTCAGTTGTCATAGATGGAAAAAACAAGGTAGTCAATGACAAAACAAAATTACACAATATTTTTCCAAAAATCCAGACATACAAAGGATAATAAATGGAAAACACCAACACAAGAGGGAAATTACACCCTAAAAAAAAATCCAAGAATGTAATTTTCTTTCAACAAGCCGAAAACAAGATAGACAAACAAACATAAATCCACCCCTAAAAATAAAAATAACAAGAAGCAGCAATCTATTTTCTTTAACATTGATGGACTCAATTCACCAGGAAAAAGACAGACTAACAGACTCGATACATAAAGAGGACCCAGAATTTTGCTGCAGACAGGATATGCAACTCAGTGACAAAAACAGACACTACCTCAGAGTAAAATGCTGGAAAAAAATCCAAGCAAATGGTCCCAAGAAATAAGCTGGAGTAGCCATTCCAATATAGAATAAAATCAACTTTCAATCCAAAAGTTATCAAAAATAGGGAGGGACATATCATTCTCATTAAGGAAAAAAACCTACCAATTCTGAACCTCTATGTTTCAAATGCAAGGGTACCTACATTCATAAAAGAAAATTCACTAAAGCTCAAAGCACACATTGCACTTCACACAATAATAGTGGGAGACTTCAATACCCCTCTCTCATCAATGGACAGATCATGAAAAAAAAAAAAACTAAAGAGAGAAACAATGAAACTAACAGAAGTTATTAACCAAATGGATTTTAGAAATAATTATAGAACATTTCATCCTGAAAAAAAAGTAAGTATCTTCTGCTTAGCACTTCATGGTACCTTCTCAAAAATTGGCAATATAATCAGTCACATAATTGGCATCAACAGATAAAAGAAGATAGAGAAAATCTCATGCATTCTTTCAAATCACTATGGACTAAAGTTGGTCTTCAATAACAACAAAAACAACAGAAAGCCACATGCACATGGAGGTTGAACAATGCTCTACTCAATGATAAGTTGATCAAGGAAGAAATAGAGAAAAATTAAAGACTTTTAGAATGTAATGAAAATCAAGTGAATTCATAAGCTTATGGGACACAATGAAAGCTGTGCTAAGAATTCTTACAGCCCTGAGTGTTTTACAAATAAATAAGAAATACTTCTAGCCTCAGAGAATATCTGAAAGCTGTAGAACAAAAATAAGCAAGTGCACCCAAGAGGAATAGAAGGCAGGAAATAATCAAACTAAGGACTGAATTCAGCCAAGTAGAAACAAGAAGAACTATATAAAGAATCAACAAAACCAGAAGTTGGTTCTTTGAGAAAATCAACAATATACATAAACTCTAAGCCAGACTAACCACTGGGCATAAAGACTGTATCCAAATTAACAAAATCAGAAATGAAAAGGGAGAAATAACAACAGAAAATGAGGAAATTCAAAAAAAATCATTAGATCCTACTACAAAAACCTATACTCAACAAAACTGGAAAATCTGGATGAACAGGACAATTTTCTAGACACACATCAAGTGCCAAAGTTAAATTGTGATTAGATTAACCATCACTTAACCCCTAAACAAATAGGAGCATTCTTTAAAAGCCTCCAAACCTAAATAAATAAATAAATACATAAATAAATAAATACATAAATAAATACATAAATGAATGAATAAGCACAAGACCAGATGGGTTTAGTGCAGAATTCCATCAGACTTTCAAAGAAGAGCAAATACCAATACTATCCAAACTATTCCAAAAATAGAAACAGACCAAGCACCACCCAATCTTTTCTATGAAGCCACAATTACACTTATACCTAATCCACGCAAAGACCCAAAAAAAGAAAGAGAACTTCAGACCAATTTTCCTTATGATTGTTGATGTAAAAATACTCAATAAAATTCTTCTAAGCCGTATCCAAGTACACATCAAAAATATCATCCATCATGATCAAGTAGGCTTCATCCCAGGGAGGCAGGAATGGTTCAATATATGGAAATACATAAATATAATCAACTTCATAAACAAAATCGAAGAGAAAAATTATCTCATTAGATGCTGAGAAAGCATTTGACAAAATTCAACTCCTCTTCATGGTAAAAGTCTTGGAAAGATCAGCAATTCAAGGTCTATACCTAAAGATAGTAAAAGCAATATAGGGCAAACCAGCAGGCAACATCAAACTAAAAAGAGAGATAATTGATGCAATCCTACTAACATCAGAGACTGTACACGGCTGCCCACTCTTTCACTACCTATTCAAATATAGTATTCAAAGTCCTAACCAGAGCAGTTAGATAACAAAATAATGTCAAGGGGATGCAAATTGAAAAGAAATCAAAATATCACCAATTGCAGATATGGTAGTAAACTTAAGTGACCTCTAAAATTCCACCAGAGAATTCCTAAACCTGATACACAACTTCAGCAAAGTGTCAGGATATAAAATTAAGTAAAAGGAAAATCAGAAGCCTTCTTCTTCTCAAAGGATAAACAGGCTGCAAAAGAAATTGGGGAAAGTCACCTTTCATAATAGTCACAAATAATATAAAATACCTTGGTATGACTCAAATCAAGCCAGTCAAAGTTCTGTTTGACAAGAGCTTCAAGTCTCTGAAGAAAGAAATTGAACACGATCTCAGAAGATGGAATGACCTCCCATGCTCACAAATTGGCAGGATTAATGTAGTAAAAATGGCCATCTTGCCGAAAGCAATTTATAGATTAAATGCAATCCCCATGAATATTCCAACTCAAATCTTCAGAGAGTTAGAAAGAGCAACTGCTAAATTGGAATTTGGAATAATTTGGAATAACAAAAAAACCCAGGATAGCGAAAACTATTCTTAACAATAAAAGGACTTCTAGAAGACTTACCATCCCTGACTTCAAGCTGTATTACAGATCAATAGTGATAAAAACTGCATGGTATTGGTATGGAGACAAGAGGGTACATCAATGGAATAGAATTGAAGACCGAGAAATGAACCCACATATCCAAGGTCAGTCACTTGATCTTTAACAAAGATTTAAACCATCCAATGAGAAAAAGACAGCATTTTCAACAAATGGTGCTGGTTCAACTCCAGGTCAGCATGTAGAAGAATCCAAATCCATCCATTCTTATCTCCTTGTACAATTCTCAAGCCCAAATGAATCAAGGACATCCGCATAAAACCAGATACATTGAAACTAATAGAAGAGAATGTTGGGAAGACCATCGACACTTTGACACAGGATAAAATTTCCTGAAGAGAACACCAATGGATTATTGCCTAAGATCAAGAGTCAACAAATGGGACCTCATAAAATTGCAAAGGTTCTGTAAGGCAATAGAACAAAACAGAAAACAACAGATTGGGAAAAGATCTTTACCAGCCCTCCATCCGATAGAGGGCTCATTCTCAATGTACATAAAGAACTCACAAGTTAGACTATTGAGAACCAAATAACTTTATTAAAAAATGGGATACATAGCTAAACAAGGAATTCTCGAATGGCTGAGAATCACCTAAAGAAAATTTCAACATCCTTAGTCATCAGGTAAAGGCAAATCAAAAAAGAACCCTGAGATTCCACATCATACCAGTCAGAATGGCTAATATCAAAAACTCAGGTGACAGCAGATGCTGGTGAGGATATGGAGAAAACTCTTCCATTGTTGGTGGGATTACAAGCTGATACAATCACTTGGATTTCAGTCTGTTAGTTCCTCAAAAATTGGATATCATATTACCTGAGGACTCTTGGGCATACAATTAAAATATGCTCTAACATATAGCATGAACACATACTCCACTATGTTCATAGCAGCCTTATTTATAATAGCCAGAAGCTGGAAAGAACCCAGATGTCCTTCAACAGAGGAGCGGATACAGAAAATGTGGTACATTTACATAATGGAATATTACTCAGCTATGAAAACAAAAAGACTACAGTAAATTCTTAGACAATTGCTTTGAAGTAGAAAATATTGTACTGAACGAGTTAACACAGAAAAAAATACACATGATATGCATTCACTAATAAGTGGATATTAGTCAAAAAGTTCAGAATACCCAAGCTACAATCCACAGACCACATGAAGCTAAAGAAAAAGACAGACCAAAATGTAGAGGCTTCAATCCATCCTAGAAGCAGGAACAAATACACGTGGAAGGTAGAAGTTGGGAGGGACTTGGGAAGAAGAGAGAAAAGGGAGTGAAAAGGGGGGACAGGACATGGTATGGGAGGAACCAAGGATGATATACAGAATGTTAGTGTGGCAATGGGGGATGGGGAACAGAGGGGACAGGGGGAACACCAGCAAGTCCCAGATGCCAAGAAAGTAGAGGCTCCCAGGACACATTGATGAGATTAGCTGAAATGCCCAAAAACGGTGAGTGAGAACCTGTAGAGATCATATCTAGAGATTAGGCATGGCCCCCAGGTTGAGGGATGGGGCCACCCACTCATCTCCAAATTTTCAACCCAGTATTGCTTCTGTCTAAAGAAATTCAGGGTCAATGTATGGAGCAGAGACTGAAGGAAAGGCCATCCAGAGATTGCTCCACCTGGGGATCCATAGCATATACAGACACCAAACCCAGACACTATTGCAGATGCTATGAAGTGCTTAATGACAGGTGCCTGATATAGCTGTCTCCTTAGAGGCTGTGCCAGAGTCCGACAAATATAGATGTGGATGCTCGCAGTCAAACATTAGACAGAGCATGAGGACCCAAGTTGAGGAGTTAGAGAAAGGACTGAAGGAGCTGAAGTGTTTTGCTACCCCATAGAACAACAATATCAACCAACCAGGCCCGCTAGAGTTCCCAAAGGACTAAACCACCAACCAAAGAGTATATACATGGAAGCCCCTCATGGCTCCAGCTACATATGTAGCAAAGGATTTTGTCAATGTGAGGAGAAGCTCTTGTTCCTATGAAGGCTTGATACCCCAGTGTAGGGGAATGATAGAGCAGGGAAATAAAATATCCAGTTAAAATAATAAGATTTTGAAAATGCAGTATATCTACTCAGTGTTTGCAAACTGAAATTGCCTGCTTCATCTATCACACATACAGCACACACACACACACACACACACACACACACACGCGCGCGCGCGCGCGCGCGCGCGCGCGCGCGTTCTTGCTTATAAAATCCATCAAATTCCATCTACCATTTTATTTATGTCTTTTCTCTCATTTTTCATTACAGGCATTTTGCATAGTACAGCTTCCTATTTAGTTGGTGTTTCGGGTGGGATACCTAAGGAGTGGGTATTTTATTCTATTTTTTGTTTCTTGCATATATTCTATTCTGTTGTGTTTGGTTTTCTTCTATCGTATTTTTTTTGTTATTTCTGCTAGCCTCTTTGTTTTCTTATGACAGGCCCAAATTGTGTATATTGGAATGGAATAGTGTCTACGGAGGAACTGGGAGGTGCAGAGGAAGCAAAAAAATAATCAGAATTTGTTATATGATAAAAATGTACTTAATAAGAGGAGAAAAATAAAATAAGAAGAATGCAAGCTCACATCTGATTTTGTTTCATCTGACAAGTAAATCATGGTCATAGGCCTGACGACTTACACATAATGTTCTTAAACAACCCCGGAGTGTGATTCTCTCAGCCGCTTTCCTCTTCTGTCTTTGTCTTGTTTTTCTTGTAAAGGGATCCTATATATTTTTTTAAAACTCCTAAATAGAAAAGATTAGTATTGTTGGGTCGTTTTCCACTTGGAAAGAATCAGGAAGCCTAGTTATTCTGTTTAGTTATTTTGACGAAAGTATGTTATTAATCCTCACATGCCCACAGTTCTCTTAAATCATTACCAAGTAGATACAAAACTTAACTTCCATCAGCCTTTGATTATTTTGGTGAAAACACGCTGAAAGGTTCTTGATTGGTTTCTCCTCTGGATAGTCTAAATAAAGCTTAAATCTCAAGCATGACATCTAAGTGTACTTTACTAGGTGTGAAATCCTCCTCCATTACATAGGATTTGATTAATGACTAAACATAGGATAGAAAGGTCAGGAAAGGGGCAGAAAAACTTCACAGTCTTTCAACTTTTTCCTTGGATTAGTTCTGAAGTCATGTTTTCAATCATCAGTCTATTAGAGGAAATTGTAACTTTTGAACACACTGTTAGATTAACCAGGATTCACCATTAAATGATATGGTTTGAAGGAACTATATGGTTTGGAATGGAATGTAGTGTTTGATCTTGACTCAACAAGTTTCCAGCTGTGGAACAGCAGAGCTCTCAAGGTCTAATTTTTAAACTTCATTCATTTCAGGGAGAATGACAGAAGCTAATTTTTTGGTACTGTAAATGATGAGACCACACATCTGTGTTTATCTCATATGTAAAATCTTTTGGGTTGGTAAAAGTCCAATGCTCTGTCAGATATTTTCCTTCTCCAAGAAAGTGATACGCCAGTTTATCTATTTATTTGCATATATTAATTGTATGAAACAATAGATTTCATTTTAATATTTTATACACACTATATATATGTAGATAGATAGATAGATAGATAGATAGATAGATAGATAGATAGATGGACGGATGGAGGGAGGGAAAGAGAGAGAGAGCAATAATTTGCGATAGTCATTCCTCAAGAAGTGCTCTTTTTATTTGCGCCGTGGTGATATTTCCTAATTGCTTTGGTCCACTCATAACACCCCATTTGTCAGTGGCTGGGTTAGCTGTACACATATTATTTACTGTTAGACTAAGTCTACACCAAAGTTTAAGGAAAATAATTTTCCACTAAAAGTCAAGTTGGATGCTCTCTCCAGATGATTTTTAATGATGAGAATCTTGTAAGTATAACAGCCACCTTGTCACAGGTTTCAGATAAAACTGACCTATATATGCTAGAGAGGGACAGAGGCAACTGGTGTTATCTTACTCATTCTGACTAAACTTTGTGTAAAGCACAAAATTTTGATGATATTTTTATGAGGCAATGAAATTTAACTTAATTAAATAATGATTAATAAATTCAAATCCAGTAATATTGCTCTATAGAGGCTACTAAGATGCTCAACAGGTTCGAAAAGTGTAGTTGACCCTGTCTCTCAGTGTTTCCCAGCTTTCCCTAGAAATGTTTCTATTGTTCTGCTCATTTTTATATAAATTTTATTTAGCAAAACAATCCATTTTACACACTGTTTAGCTTCTTACACTTATGAGTATAAGTTACCAACAATAATTATGTGCCAATTCCATGTTCATTTAAATACAAATTAGCATACATGTAGATTAGTATATTGTGATTATAGTATCCTAATAGAAGTTATTAACACAGTTTAGAATGTAACTTAAATTAGAAAGCATTTAATCTTGCCCTTCCAGGTACAACTTTCATATTTTCTATTTATATTTTCTTGTAGAATGTTTTAAAAGAAGGAGATAGTTCAAAGTAAAAATGATTTTACTGGCATCAATTGAACATGTAAAATGAAATGTATGGAAGGCTAATAAATACATGTTTTATTCTTAGAGGGAAAGATGCTCAAGGAAATGTTTGATGCCAGCGAGAGGATATTCACATTTTTCATCTTCAGATCTCAACTGGAAAACAAACAGGAAAAATATATATGAATGGAAAAATTGCAAAGAGGTGGTTTCCATAAGCAGGCAAAAGAAAAATTCAATAAGAAGAACTCAATTGTAGACAATTCATAGATCACTTTTAATTAAAGTAGGAACAATGTGAAGATTTTGCAACAAGCTCTAAGTGAAAGAAGTTCCCAGTAGAGGATAAACTTCAATTTCGTGGATTTTTGACACTCAGCAGCCGTGAATAAGTCCTGGGAACTTGTTCGTTTTTATTTATGTTAAGCAAAAAACAGTGAATTATAAAAGAGTGTTCTAATTAAGGATTTTGAATAGGGAAAAAACTCACAACTCTGAACACACTGGTGACAGTATTGGGCCTTGTGCTTCTCTGAGCTCCGTTAGCAATTACTGTGTGAGTTCTATTTATGGCAACTCTTTTGGAATCTGCCCCTCTTCATGTTTTCTGCCTTTGCCTGTTTTGTTACTCATCAGTCCTAGCCTGTTGTAATTTCAAGTACTTGAGACACAGTTCCCAATCTTGGCTTTCTATTTTTTTTCTTGCCTAAGTAAAGGGGTTCATAAATAGTATCCTTCTGATGAATTTCTTAGCTGAGTGAAGGATAAAATAGAACTATAATTTACAATTTTGTAACTTTTTATGCAATTTTTATGTAACTTGTTTCTTTTGTGTTTATGCTGACAAGTTTTATAAGAAAACTGTAAGTGGGAAATTATTTTAATAGCTTATAATTTATATGTAGTCCTCTAATATTACCACAAGAAATAAAAATCCATACTATGTGGCACTGTGTTTTATTTGCTTGCAAAAACTTAAGAGGTAACTCCTAGTGTACCGGATTAAAACTCAGAAGCAGAAGCTAAACCTGATTTTCTTTAATGAGTGTACAACTCCAATGGGGAGGGACATTATTTTGATCTAAAAATTGTTTTGTTTTCCGTTTTCCAAGATGAGATGACATTCTGTTAGAACAATCACCACTTAAATTAATAACACACACTTAAATTAAAAACACACACACACACACACACACAGAGAAAGAGAGAGAGAGAGAGAGAGAGAGAGAAAGAAAGAGAGGGAGAGAGAGAGAGATTTGAGCATACAATGTTCTGGTCATGTACACCTTCCATTAAATAACAAGCTGCGATAGCAATAGGAAGAATGTTATGATTATGCAGAGCAAGGCTACGGGGACATTTTAATTTCTGTTTCATTCATTCTGTGTCCTATACACGAATGCATGACAGACACATTGACAAAATTTTCAAAGCAAAATTAGTTTCATCATCAACATGTAGAGTTCAGATACACAATTATTTATCTCACTTAGAAATGATTTGTATCTAAAATTTTCATCTAGACAAAAAACATTCAAATTACACTGAACAGATGATATGAAATTTAAATATTAAGATATAGATTTTGTGAGTTGTTGGGATTAATTAGAAGTCCAAAAGGCACATTTAGAATGAGAAGGAACAAAAGTGTAAAACAGAATTATGCTGATGAGGTAAAGATACACAGTTTCATACTAAAAGTCCACTAAACGTAAACTCTGCTACATCAAAGCCTCTCCTACAAGAGCCATCAAGTTCAACTTGAAGTCAAAGAAAAGAAGACCCATTATCCTTACATGTTCTAATGTCTTTTCTCAGAATGGAGAATACCAACATCAAAAATGGGTACTCCTAGCCTTCTCCTGATGGTGACTCCTGAAAGACTTACCATCCTGTTCCCCAAAATATAATGCTAGCATACCATGTTAGGGAATGTTAAATATCTGTCTGGTCAAATTTTAATGTCAGGAAGCAAGGCTTGATTTCTACATGTCTTCTAGCTCCGTAACTGACACAGAATGAGAAGTGGCATTTGCTGGCCACAAAATTCTCACCCTGATAGCTAAGAAATCCCATCAGAGCACTGATCTACTCTGGTTGCCAAAGGGCTGGAACTCTGAACATTTGAAAAACAAAGGAATATGGAACTATAACTGAATTAAATACCATAAAAAAACAAATTCAGCATTGTAGCTTAGAAAGTATCTAAAAGACACACTTCTTGGCTTAGCATGTACAAGGCTTTGAACTGAATCCCAGCAGCTTCCTGGTAAAAATCACTATTATCTTTTGTCATTGGAAGTTTCTCCAGCAAGCATGTGTGTTCAGAAGGAATGCTGTTGAGTATGACAACGTGAAGGTGAATCAAGTTTGAGATGCAGAGCCTCAGAGCCTATTAAGTTCAAATCTTGCCCACATGAACTTGAAGTAAGAAGTAGATTCTCGGGCTGGAGAGATGGCTCAGCAGTTAAGAGCACTGACTGCTCTTCTGGAGGTCCTGAGTTCAATTCCCAGCAACCACATGGTGGTGCACAGCCATCTGTAATGGGATCCAATGGCTTCTTCTGGTGTGTCTGAAGACAGCTACAGTGTACTTATATATAATAAATAAATCTTTAAAAAAAAGAAAAGAAAAGAAAAGAAAGCCCAGGTTAAGGGCACATTTAAAAAAAAAGAAGTAGATTCTCTTAGCATTGGAAATGCTTTGATGGCCTACAGTGTGGATGGGCTAACCACATCCCATTAAACATGTAGCGCATGGTCAGAGATTTGACATTGCCTAAGTCCAAGGAGTAGACTAAGTAGATTTTTATAGAAACAACTTGGTCAAGAAAGCATTACTTTGATGGAATGTAAAAAATTATTTGGAAGTCTCCCTTTTTTTCATGGCTCTTTTGAGTTTTTAAGGCTATTCATTATTTAAGAAGAATGGAAATCTGATAGATACTACTGCTAAATTTCAGAGAAGTCCAATAACTATTGAGTATTATTCTGGCTAAGGAACACTAGTGAGATTGACATGTAATTAATGATATTCTGACTTTCCTTATGAATCCACAGCTAAACATTATTCTGGCCACAGTCCACTGTATCAGATAGGTGGTAAGGAAGGTTTTAATTCAAAGAACTTTGAAAAGTTATAAAAAGTAATTGTTTTTAAACAAAAGAAGGAGGGCAGGTGTACGTATAAACTCATAGTGTTCTTTACACTGTTTACAAGGCTTGGGAATACTTTAGCCAGACAAAATTCCAGACAAAATCTCCAACATAAATGTGAGAAAGTTGGCACTAAATCCTACCACCAACTGAGGAGTTATTGTAGCTGAGAGCTGCTGGCAAAAGGAGAATCAGTATTCTTTAATGAAATGGTCCCTTGTATGTTGACCACATATCAGGGTAGGTTCCACTCCCAAGAAGGCTACACAAATTTGGCTTGATAGAAAAATTAATCTCAAATTTGGATGGAAACCTGGGAGGGTGGAGAAGCGATAAATGAGTGAATGTGTTCTAATTTTTAAAAATGAGTACATAATTATAACATCTTTACTTTAAATCAGTAGAAAACATTGTTGGAGACTAAATGTAACATAATAAACATGACAGATAATTTGAGGATTTTTGTGAAGATAATAAATGTGTTCTTTTAATATACTAGGTTTGGTGTTCATTAATCAAATGGTTATAGGCTTTCATCAAGATTTGAACTCTAGAAAGGCTATTGATAACTTTTCAAAGAAAATATCCAATTAATGAGAGGCTTAGGATTGAGATGCTTCAGCAAAGAGTGCTTCTTAGCTAAAAACTCCCTGTATTGCTATTAATCGCAACTGTGTACTTTCAAAAACTTTTACATGAAATGTTCCAGATGAGTGGTGGAACTGTGAGCTGCGGTTGGTAAGATCAAATACAGAGTGTCACAGAGAAGAGTTCTAAAATTACACGCTGTGGAAAGCGCTGCCGCGTCTCACTTTGCTTCCTACATTCGGAACAGCAGTTTCCCTTCTGCAGACTGCTGTAATTAGCAGTGGCCTCGGATGCTCATTTACACCTTTGGCAATCAGGGATAGCAAATCTGAAGTTCACTGATGGTGTGTTATTCACACCAGCTTGGAGTATTTTCTTCCTCCTGATTTTTGTTGACAACGCTCACAGAAACCATTTTAAAATACCAAAGTATATTTATCGTAGGTAGAATACTCTAGATCAGGGAGCCACAAGACTTTCAAAAATTCATGTTTCACTGACCATATTTTCTTTGTTATTGGTGGACTCACATGGGCAAATATTGAAAACAAAATTTAAAAAAAGAATACAATGACTACACAGTAGTTTTCCCCTGTGCATATGCCTTAAAAATGATCACAAGCTAAAATGGTATTTAGTCTTGTACCAAAAGGAAAAGAAATCATCATGGACCACATGATATATGAACTTAGAAATACTATACTACTGTGATACTTCTTATAAATTATTAAACTAATTCCCAGTAGGTCATAAGTTTTATTTGAAAAAATAAAAATGTAGGTATTCCTCTTTTTCTTTTATTATTTTTTAAAATTCATTTTCATGGGGTTTTATATAGCAAAGGAGTGCCTCACTCTCCCTATGTAGAAGGATAGCACCCTAGTCATGGCTATTATTGCTATGATGTACACTTAGAGCAAAAGCAAGACAGGGTGGGAGATTTATTTGGTTTGCACTACTACTTCTCAATCCATTGTTTGAGGAAGCCAGGCTGGAACCTATAGGTAAGACCTGATGCAGAGGCCATGGAGGGATGCTGCTTACTGGTTTGCTCATCATAGCTCGCTCAGCCTCCTTTCTTGACAAGGTAGTCCCACAACGCAACCTTTTAAAATATCAAAGTATAATTATCTGAGGTACAATATTCCAAATCAGGGAACCCCAAGATTCTATCACTAGTTTATAATGTTTAACTGGTTACATTTTGTATGTTATTGGTGGAATCACATGAGCAAATATGGCACCATAATGAATTGGGTCATTTCCACCCAACCATGAGAAAAATGTTATACACCCAGTTCTTTGGAGGCATTTTCTCAGTTAAGGTTCCCTCCTCTCAGCTTACTCTAGCTTTTGTCACGTTGAGACGTAACTGCTAGCACAGATGGCCTTGAACTTCTGATTCATCGGCTTCTATCTCTGGAATACTGTAGTCAAGTCTGTAGAGACAGAACAAATCCATCTCCCCCTCCCCCTCTCTATGTGCATTCTGGGTCGCAACAGCTATTAAAAAAGTTCAAACCCTCTTCTTGCTCTTGAAATGATCTATATGGATAATGAACATAAAAAAATAACATTCATTCTAATGGTCTCATGACCATTAACTGAGAAAAATATGTTTGTATTAATGCATGATTATGCACAAATATACAGTTAATATGTACACTTTCCTCTTTGTGACTATCAAAGAGTATAACCATTTATAGTTAATGGAGATTAAGTTCTGTTTAGATTTAAAATCCCTCTGAATTGGACATTTTCATCTGATTCATGTCAAAAATCTATTGTCCACAAAAGCCTCTTTATTATTCATGTTTGGAAATACACTGTGTATTAAATATGAAAGGAGTAAGTATAGATGCAAATTCTAAGATATGAAGCAGTTCTTACTTAGGAGTTTATGACAAAGAGGCTGAGTTGCAGAACTCAAAGACTGCATAGCCTCATTATCCTCTCTAGCCAGCAAACTGGAAGAAGAAATCGCACAATAATGCTTTCCACTTCATGAAAACATTGGTGACGTGTTCACTGAACACTAGTCCACTAGGTGTACCATTTACTTCTTTTTTTTTTCTTTTTCTTTTTTTCGGAGCTGGGGACCGAACCCAAGGCCTTGCGCACCTGCTAGGCAAGCGTTCTACCACTGAGCTAAATCTCCAACCCCTACTTTCTTCTTAAATAAACCAATCTCCTGGCCAGAAGAGACGCGAACCTACAAAAAAGTGCTTGCTGTTTTGACTTGGGGTCATTTTTTCCCTCTTTTCTGAATTGAAGTAAGGAACCATTTAGATTTCATTTATACTTCTGATATTATGGGGTGCCTTTGCATCCCTTGAATATGAATTTTTCAACGGGGTAGTGGTGCTATTATAATTCGATCCGAATAAAATTGACTGTCACAATCAATGTTTAGTTTTATGAAAACTAGAAAATAACTGAAAGGAGTTAACTGCTTTTTTTTTTTTAAAGTAGTCCTGGCACCTCAACCATCACAACAAAGAAGGTTCTACCTTTCTTGACTTCAGCTTAAATAATCATATATGTCAACAAGAAGCCTTTGAAAAGGAAACAACAGGGACAAGTCTATATCGTGAATGGAAGCCCAAAAAGAGGAGAGAAAAGCCTCCAAATCTCTGAATGTCTGACACAGGATTTATGAGTGATCTAGAAGAAAAACTGATTTAAAATAGATTTTAAAAAGTGATCTAGAAGATAAAGCAAATAAAAGTTCAGTGGTTATGAAAGGTTTAATATCAAGCAGACATATGAGGATGCTTTTTGTATTATTTAAAATGTACAATACATCTCCAAGGGAGTCTGCCTCCCCCAACTCCTACCTTACTCTCCCACCTCCCATGGGCCCTAGATGCACTCCCTCTCCATTTCCTCTTCAGAAAGGAGCAGATCTCCAAGAGACAACAGCTAGACAGGACAAAACAAGATCCAATAAGTAAAGGTGAAAGCCCTCATATCAAGGCTGGACAAGGCAATCCAATGAGAAACGGAATCTCAAGTCTCAAGATTACACAAAAGAGTTAAAGAAACTCTGCTTCTACTGTTGGTAGTTGCATGAAAACACTAAGCTAACCACCATAACATAAGCAGAGGACCTGGTGCAGACTCATGCAGGCCCCATGAAAGGAAGCCCAGACCCTACACCTCCTGGATGGCCAAGATATGGTAACTGGATACCAAGGAGACCTAGGGTAGATCCAAAGAGCACTGACAAAAAAATCAGCCAAATGATTTCTAATGGTATTTTTCTCTACTCGTATAAGAATTTGTATGTTAAAGCACAGGGCATACATAAAGAACAATGGAATATAGGAATTCATCACTACAAAATATGAAAATTATATGAAAACAATCTTTTGGCTTTTTATATTCAGGTATTGGCTCTAGTATTTACCACTTCAGTCTTGTTCATTTTGTCTACTTTATGATTGCGTTCAGCTAAGTAAAAGAAAAATCTACCACATAATACCCTATGACTTCAAGCTTTGATTCCGAATGGATATAAACTGAGGAACATCAGCTTTAACGTTAACTCAGTGTCTCTTTCAGCAACTAGATGGAATGAATAGTGAAAAGATTTTTGTGATATACAAAACTGTACAAGTGTCCTCTCCCAACACTGATCAATTGAAAGAAGATGAAAATATTCATCAATATAAATTAAGTCCTCTGTGTTCAGACTTGACTAGATTTCATTTGTTCCTAAATAAAAGTAAATAAAACAAACACTGAATACTTCATGTCTGTTACCTGTTACATGTCTATACTTCTTTCCCTAGCAGAATTAGTCACATCAAAAAGTAGAGGTTCACTGGCAGTAACTACATCAGTGTCTTTCAGGACATGCCCATCCCAATTTACCAAATCTCTTCCATAATCCTCCCACTTCACCAGACATGACTTGCAATCCTCTGCTCCCACATTCATTGAGAAAGCTGCAGCACGGGATTCTGTAATTGACTTTAATTGTCTTAGAAACAGGAGACATCAGTTTCATTCAGGATGCTCATAAACACACTTAAGTCACTCATGGGGTTCTAGATAATTCTTATTTATCTCTATTTGAAACACAAACATTACCAGCAATCTGTCACATTCATGAGTGTGTTAGTTTTTCTAATTGTCAAATGAATTCTAATTCTAGGTACTCTTTTAATTAATAGAGAATATAGGGGAAGGACTGGATTAGCTGAAGGGGTTTGCAACCCCATAGGGAGAAGAACAATATCAACCAATCAGACTCCCCAGAGCTCCCAGGCACTAAACCACCAAGCAAAGAGTACACATGGGGGAACCCATGGCTCCAGCTGCATATGTAGCAGAAGATGGCCTTGTCTGGCATCAATGGGAGTAGATGCCCTTGGTCCTATGAAGGCTAGATGCCCATTTGTAAAAGAATACCAGGGTGGGGAGGTGGGAGGGAGTTGGTGGGGGAGCATCCTTATAGAAGCAAGGGGAGGGGGAATGTAATGGTGGTTTCGAGGGAAAACCAGGAAAGGAGATAACATTTGAAATATAAAAAAAAAAATAAAAAATCCAATAAAAAAGTAGAATTGATAACTTGGGCATGTTTGTGTATGCAATTATTAGAAGCTGGTTGTTTTCACATCCCTAAGAGGTTGAATAATGTCCCTTTGCATTGGGTATGCCAAAATTCTAATTTAGGATACCAACTTAAATCTTAGGCTTCTGAAATTGCCACACCAAGAAATAATAATCATCCAGGTATTTGAGAAGCCGATGACCCAGATAAGTGTGCATAGAAAACGTGCCTATTACTAATAAAATTGTTGGGGTTCAATACCACACCTGACTGATTCTAACTATAATAGTAATGGAACATATGTCATCATTTGATAAAGTTTTATGAACAAAGCTCTTCATAGTAACTATGTTTCTAAATATTAGCTTCAACAATTTATGCTCTTTGTATTTATTTAGGCTGAGAATCAAATAACCTCTTCTGTTACTGTATTTTAACTGAACTTTCTCCCATTTCTTACTTAATAATAAATGTAAATACTAATCAATTAATTTTGTGACTTAAGTAAATTATACCAGAGAAGCTTCTAGAATGTATTTTAACAAAGTAGGTGAAAAATAACTGTTGCTTTTAACATCTTTGTTTTAGATATTTAGAAGAGTAGACAATGAGATTTAAGCAAAATCAATCACTGACATTCCAACGATACACTAAATTACCATTGTGTGAAAGATTTAGAATGTAGGTTGAATGTTGGAAAAAAATGACAAGCTAGTCTTTGTTTAAGCATGGCTAAGCAGAGGGGCACATATGGCTTCCAGGATTTGTTTCTCAATATAGCTTATTAGCACTTCAATTTTGAGATAAGAAAACACATGCATAGAGAATAATGACCGAAAATCATACAGCAAATAATTTATTAAATTGATTCTCCAATCCATATGATGCATAATAGTCTCTTTTTGTGAGCAACTTTGTTAGAGATATAAACAAAATGCAGCATATATACACCGCAAAACTATTACAGAACAATATAAATACAAATCAATGCGTTAACTAAAAGAGAAACACATTTATTTTTGCCAGAGACTTAGACAGATTATGTTTTTAAAAGGAAGCAAAATGCAGAGGCTTGGGCATATAAAAATTAATAAAAATGTTTATCACTTACCTAACCCTATTATGATACATATAGTTGTTCTTCATATTAAAAGCTTTCATAAATTACAATAGTCCCAAAACTAAAACATTAATAGCGACAGAAAGAAATATTTCACAGTGTGTTAAGTTTAAATAACTATATTTCCAAAACAAAATATTTGTAGTGCTGACCTTTTCTCAGGATTAAAAAATAAGATTTGGAAGAAAAATGTAAGACGGGCAAACACACTTGTATTTGCTGACATTTTAAAGACATCTTTTACCCTCAACAAAACTCTAAAGGTACTAGAAATCATTGTGTGTAGAGTAGGATGGGCAAGCCAATTGTTTCATCGTGTCTTCTGATCATTGAATAACAAAAAGCAAAAACATGCTATCTCACCTTTTAGACAGTGCTGAGAACTTTAAATCATTTTATACAATCTGTGACAATTTAGAATGTTCTTTTTATACAACATTTACTGTGTAGCCTAAGGTATCTAAATTTGCATACTATGAAGGGAAGAAATAAAGCTGAAATAATTCTTGCCAGGAAATAGTTCTCATGAAATTTCTGCCATTCTGAATTATAGTGGACATGCTCAGCTATGATAATTCCTGATGTTTTCTTCTCTGGTGACAAACTAAAGACAATTAATTCATCAGAATACTAAAACTTTCATGTAATAACCACTGGATGAGAACAGGTTTCTTATCGACTACATCAACCATAAAACATATTTATATTCCTATTCAATGCAATCACTCAGCTCAATTTTTGGCTAAGTGAGTATATAGAACATTCTATTCAGACATTTTATGTTCCAATAAATAATCTCTCAATCACTGTTACTTTTGACCGTGCTATGATGTATATATTTTTATGAGTTTACTTTTCAACATATCTTGATAAGTTGCTTTATAGCATACAATAAAATATTTACTCAATTTGTACACGTAAAGTTGACTTGTTTCACGTATTTTCACAGCACCATATTTATTATGCTTTCAAAGAAGCATACGAAAATAAAAAGAAAGATGCTATGCTTTTAATAGTTTTTAGTTGTCTTTTAATTTCCACTCGGTTTCAGGATCATTTAAAAGTATCATTGTTCTGGCAGATGTTTTAAATATGTTATTATATTATGGATTGTGTGCGTGGGGGTGAGTAGGTGTGTGGGTGTGTACAGGGTATATGCATGTGAGTACAATGCTCTCCAAGGGCGGAAGACAGCATCCCAGTGCTGAAGGTGGGGTAAAGGAAAGTGGGAGTTGCCTAATACTAGTGGCGGCTCAACTGGTACTCTGGAAGAACAGGAGTGCTGCTCTTTACCCCTAAGCTCTCCATCTCCAAAATCACAAATTTTTACATCCGTACTGAACAAACATTAATCAAAACAATAAGAAAAATACTTTCTTGGGTGTGGGAGAATGTTCCTTCAGAAAGAGAAAGCAGATTCGGTGCTTGTATTCACTGTACAGCAACACTGTTTTACAAACATGATTCAGGGATATCAACTCAGTCTTTGAAACACTTCCTGTGAGATTTGGTATTCTCTCCCTTCAGCACGTAAGCACTGTACAGGCAATGTGCAAATCGATAACACAGAGGTCTTGGAAACTAAAGGGAAGATATCATTATAGTACTTGACAGTGAAATCTACGTAATGCATTATATCTGCATCTCGTTTAAGAATCTTTATTTGAGCATAAATATGAACCAAGCATAATTTTATTGAGTCTTAATATGGTTAGAAAGGGTAGTAATGATAATTGTCATTCAAATTAAAGGGAAAGAAAAGCCAGTCTCTCAGTTTCTCCACTTTTGATGACATAAAGAGGTGACATCTTCAGCAGTAGAGCCTTACCATCCAGTAGCATAGATTAACCAATGCCATTGACAATAGTCTGTAATTTCAAAGGGCCTGTGGAACCCCATTGATGGTACTGGGGGTTTGTATTGATTGACTATCATCTCAGTTGTGGGCATTGTCTCTCCCATTATATGCTAATTCCACTAAAATTACATTTACACGTGATTGCATCAGGAAGCTTCTGAGGTAGTGGATGTCTATATAGCTTTTCCAAAGGCCCTTACTACTAGTAGTCTTACCCATATTCCCTTCTCTACCTTTATTTCTTGTTGCCTGTCCATGTAATATTCCTATTCTGATTCATCCTTATCCTATCAGTACATGCTACTCTGATTCCCCTTGTAGGAAGATACCCCCTTCCTAGTTCCCTGCTAGCTACATAAACTCAGTGGATATTCTAAACTAAACACACAATGACATAAACATGGAAATTTTGTCTTTAAGTGTTATGTCACCCAGGTGTTTTCTTTTCAACCAATTACATGAAATTTTCATAAGTCTCTCTAAATTATGGGTCTTTTTTGGATCTAGGAATGGTTTCTACTAGATTCTCCACCTTTTTAAATTTCTCATCTACATAGATCTTCTAAGCTCAGCAGGTGGGAATTAGACTCAGATGTGACCAATAATAAGATTTCGTCTTTGCAATATACTTAGATTATTGATGTCATTTTGCTTCTATGGGAACAGTCACTATTTTCCCCATACTCCTGCTACTAAAAAAAAAAATACAATGATATAAAGTCTATTCTTTTGTTGTTGCTGTTGTTATTGTTGTTGTTGTTGTTCTCATTAATTTAAAAACACAGTTGCTACCTAAGGCTTAGGTGTAGAGTTATCATTGTGTCTATTGTCTGACAGCACCTTCTGCACATGAAAGGGATGTGGTTCCCATGAAATCTCAGCAGTATGGTTGGCTAAGCCAGCCCTGAATAGTGAGACCACCAGTTGACATGTAGGCCTTGGAAATAGTAATTTCACAAATATCCATCCCTTGTGAAGACATAAAGTCAATTGATGGCAGCTGTGAGAGGAAAATTGAGTCTTCTCTAGTAACAAGCTCTTCATATCTCCATAGATAGGTTATATTATCCAAAGTACTCATCTGTAAACGAATGGACAAAAAAAGCAATACTAGATATACTCAATATTATTGATGACGGTGATGGTGATGTTGGTGGTGATGATGATGATGATGGTGACAAAATGATGCTGATTGCGTATGTAGTGATAATAATTATGGAAGAAGGAAGAAAAGGAAGTTATAAATTTGACAGCATGGGAGAAAACAAGGATGGGATTGGAAAGGAGAAGTAGAAATGATTCA
This sequence comes from Rattus norvegicus, assembly GCF_021556685.1. NCBI lineage: Eukaryota > Metazoa > Chordata > Mammalia > Rodentia > Muridae > Rattus > Rattus norvegicus. The sequence goes on from NC_141547.1 coordinate 26,003,600, forward strand.
CCCATGTATTCATAAATATTTTCATGTATATATTTACGTATAAAATTTGTAAAGCGATCCTAATATTTTAGATGGTAAAGAAAAATATTTTCATCATACTTACATATTGTACTAAGGATGGAAGCCAGCCTACATATGATAGCCAAGTCATCAGTTACATGAGGAATGGTGAAAGAGAAGCATTTACTCATCCTAGTATGAAATGAACAAGCCCTAATTGAAAGAGGACTCTTTGAAATCCACAAATACATTTTGAACTACATCCATGTGTGGTATTAGTTTGTATACTTTCTCAAAAAAGCACGAGTTTATAAATCATTCTCTTAGCTGACAGTTATAAGAGGCAGGATTGTAAGGATTGTAATTTAGGAGTGATATGATATTGGAAACATTTTAGAAAAAGTATATGAGATTTTTATTTATTTTGAATACTTGTCATGTTTTGCAACAGCTGATCCACATTGGCTATGATCCAATATATAAATGAAAATAATCACATTTCATATTGCTGTGCTAAAACTCTACTACTAGGAGAGGAAGAAATAATACATATTTCTGAGAAAAAAATCACTTAATGAATACATATTTTTATGTTATATTATTTTTTAAGGAAATGTTTGAGCTTTTGTTTTAAAATCAATGCCATATGAAACCTAAGTTCTGTCATTCTAATGTACTCTTTGATTCCTTGCCATTAGTAATATCCAACGCATTTCTACACACCAATAATGAGGGGAAAATGCTTAGTTTCTTCTGTATCTGCCCCTCTTCACTTTTGTGAAGAAAGCAGTCTTCTTCAAATTCAGTCATCACAGACACAATATGAAACCACAGAGTGTGACTTCCCATTTTCAAAAAAGCAGTTCAGGAGTGGAGGTACAATCACTGACAGCCTGAAACACCGAGTGTAGTTAACTTCTTAACACAGAAGATTAGTTTAAGAGTTAAGGTATTCACTACCATCTACTAATTGTGTGGAGGTGGAAATTTATGGCTATGTTAATAAATAAAGAAACCCATCTTATGTAACTTGAGGTGGTTTTATGTTCAGGCAAACTCTCGCAGATGCATGCAGCTGGAGTGTATTCTATGCAGAATATTTCACATGTTTTTTGAAACAATTGCATGAATGCTACCTGCATTATATTTACAAACATACAGGTTAGAATTTGGAAAATGAACACTTGATACGAAGCTTATGTGAAGAATTAATATCAAAATCTACCATTCCAAATTATTCTCACAGGAAAGGAAGGAAATCATGAGTTTTGTGTTATAAGCAGAGAGCAGGATGCTAAATCATTATTAAACAAGCCCACCTAACTGTGTATGCCAAATAATTTTCTCTGGCTATTTATTTTCTTCTAGGCTCGAATGATCCTATTAGTTCTTTTTAATTATTTTCACTATATCATACATCTCAAAGTATTAATTACAGGGGTTTGGCTTTGAATTTGAAAGTACTAATTTTACTTAGTAGCCAGTGTTTTCAAGGCTTTATCCATTATTTCTTTCGAAAGTATTGCTACTTCATTTGTTAAACTGAGAATATTTTAAATCTAACACATTCGGTCTTGCCTAGAATATTCACTGATATATTTTCTTTTTCCAATGAATTTTCCTAACAGAAGATATTAATCCTGTTGCATCTTTGTCTCAATCTTTTAGTCGAAATCCCAGCAGGGGAGAGTCTTTGTATTGAGTATAATGTTTCCTTTTTTATGCTGTTAAACTTCCTTGAGATCAGTGTCTTTACCTCTGATATGAATGTGGCTGAATCATTTTATACTGAATTCTATTTAAGCCACAAATGAATAAATCATTCATGATGAATACAATTTTCCATGATGAATAAAATCGTTAATGAAAGAAGGTATTATTCCCCGCCTTCAGTTCCTGATTATTCTTATTTAATTAAAAATTGGCTTCAATCTGTGCCGCTCTTGTGCATGCTGCCACATTCTCTGTGAGTTCTATTAGCATATGTCCTGTTATATCTGAAAGGAACTGTTTCATTGGAATCATGTATCACCTATGGCTATTACAATATTTCCAACTCTTTCACATTAACCCCAGAGGCTTGAGGTGGGGCTTAGATGAAGTCATCTCATTTAAAGCTAAGATTATTTGCCATTAATACTTGCAGTACAGGGAGAATCCACTTTCTCCAATGGAATATCTATGAGTATATCAATGCCATTCCAGCAAAGGCCCATGCCCAAGGGAAGTTGGTCAACGCAAAATGAACTCCACAATGAGCTTGGTTTTATTTTTTTGGTTTGTTTGTATGTTTGTTTGTTTGTCTTGTTTATTTGCTTGTTTGTTTTGTTATTTTGTTTTTTTGTGGACCTTGTGTTTGGTCGAGTATTGGTTTATTGGTTCTGTCTTTTTGTTCTATTACATGTTTATTTTTTATTTTTATTTTATATTTGTACTTTGTTTTTCTCTTTTATTTTATGAAAGGAAGAGAGAAAGAGCATGAAGTTGGATGAGAGCATGTGGGGAACAATCTGGGAGGAGTTGAGGGAAAACTATGGTCAAATTATACCAAATAAAACAAATTTAATTAAAAAATAAAAAATCGAATATACCAATATGAGGATTAGTTATTACTGAATTAATAGTCCTTGCTCTTGAAATTAAATTTTTTACAGTTCTACTTATTTTGTCCAGGATACATAAACATTAAAGGTTTCCACATACATTGCCTGCAGTAATGTTCTGAGGCTGTATTTAAAGCAGGCTAATTGTTCCAAAGTGCTAATAATTCAAAGCGGGATATGAGGATAAGGAACAGTGTATCAGAACTACAGAGTGGCTTGATCATTTGAGCACATACATTTAAGCATCAAATAAAATTATTCTTGTACATTACCTTGCTCCAGGTTCTTTCTTACACAATTAAATGTTTCCCTTCTTCTCTACGATCTTTTATAAGGTCTTAGTGTCTAATTTTACATAACTGCTGTGACACACGGAGAATATAATCTTTTAGGTGATATGGCTAAAGCCACTAAAAGCAGACATCTGCACAGAATGTCCACTTATGACTCATGTCTATGAATAACCTGAATGAAAAGTAGCAGGGACAGTTGATTGCTGACCTAAATGGGTTGGAATTATTTGCATATTGGCACTTTTGATTGTGTAGGTAATATGTCATTGATTCAGCTGCCAAGTGACTACATTTTACTTAGTTATAATTTAACTGTTATCAGAATTGAGTAAAATGCTATGATTCAGTGCACAGAGAAATTAAAATCATATGATAAAACAGCCTGTACAAGTGAATCAGAAATAAACACTTAAAAAATAATTTCAACTCATTTTAAAAAGGCGTCTTGAATATTTTTCTTTTGTAACACTCATCTTGTTATAGGAAGACAAGTGAAAGTAATTGAGGAAATAATCTAGTATTGTTGCTGATAATTATGTTGTATGATAATTAGGTTTTTACACAGTAACTGTTTCTATTAAAATAAACCATTTAGTAGCTCAAAATAAAAAGGAATATAAAAATGTGTTAACAACCTATCTGTATGCTTTGTGTAATTGGAACATAACTAAGATATTTATTGCCTTTGGATTGGTATTAGATTTTGATATCATTACCTATAAAATTTATGGAATCATTTAGTAATATCTTGGGGACTTTTGTTCATTATAGTGCATATTTACCGAATGCATATTTACTGTACTGACATTTTATCAATACAGAGAAATACGAATATATTCTACATTCTTTCTTGCTAACCAATCTACATGTGCAATCTCTGGAATTTTCTTTTCCTCCCATTCATGTAAGTAATTTCTGACCTTCATCACATCATTATGTATTAGGTGAAATACATCACCTAATCTTAACTGTGTGACAACAAACATATTGAAAACTCATTTTACACATAAGAATATTCAGGCTAAGAGAAACAAACAAACAAGCAAAAAGCCAGATAAATTCAGGTGTGAACCCGAGACCTATGTTCTTGATCAGTAAATCCTTGTGTCTTTTTCATAGCATTTCTTATAAACGCTTATAAATAAACCTCTGTGGGTTTCCTCTACTTTATGGTATAAGATCATGTATCTATTAATTTCTAGTTATTTGATATTTTCAGAGATGGCAAAATGGTAAATGAGGAAAGGAAAAAGATGAGAAATCTACACCCCAGTTACACACCTTATTGAATACACCCACTTCTGAGCTGTTAGTCCCATAGAATAGATGAACTAGGCTTGTATATTTCCCATAATGTATTTGGAGAAAAAAGTTATATGTTTAGTTGGTTTATACTATTCATTTTCTTTCTGTTGTCAAGAAAAATTATGGTGTGTTCATAGATATACTGTTCATTGATTCTAGAGTCTAATATAGTCAATCATCATTATTGTCATCATTATTGTTTATTCTAGACACTCCATAGCACAGTCCAATCATTCATCTCTTTATTTCCACATGCATCTCAATAATATTTTACACCATTTATTCAATATCAAAGCAATATTTCCTTGGTAAAATAGTAATTAGAATTTAGGTCAGTCTAAGTATGTATTTATTGACTCAAATAATAATACAATAATAAATACAAACAAAACACATATTTGCACATACGTGTATATTCAGTAGTCACAGGGAATTTTTTCCAAGACTCATTTGTCCGTCAAAAGCTGAGGATGCTCAAGTTTTCCATAGTAAATACCATTAGGTTTGAGTCACAGTCATTCCATCTACAGAAATGTTTTTTTGCAGAAGATAAAGAATAAAAATAGCTTCATAAATTTCCTAAGACTAACCAGATTCACTGGGAGGCTCCCTGTCTGAGAAAGGAGGCTGAGCTGCAAACAGAGTCCATTGAGAAATGCTACAAAGAAAACCAGAATAGGTGCCTGAAAGAACTAGAAACCAACCAAGCCACTCGTAAGAGATTTAGATGACCTAAGGCACCTGTAAGGGACACTCTCCAACTAGTGGACCTGCTTGAAGGCTTTTAAGTTTCTTCCAGGTTCTTTGCTTGTGAGCTGTCTGTCACCTATATTTCTGCAGGGGTGGCCTTTGGTGATGCAGCTGTCTTTGAATTATTTTCTCTCTTTGATGTAACCCTTTACCTAGATTCTTGTGAGTAACCCTAATAAAACTCATTGGTTCACCCAAACGAACGAACTTTGGTGGTAACTACTTTGGTGCATCATGAGTTCCTCATCGGGGGTAAGTAGACATGTATATTACCTTTTCAAGGAAACATTTCATTGCACAACTCCATGTATAAGATAAATCATGATTAGATTTTTTCAAATACACAATTCAATGTAGATGCAATTTAAATAATATTATGTCATATCTTCTACAACAATAATGGAATTAATTTGGAATGTGTCGAGGAATAATGAAATGAAAATAGTTACCATAATATATTTAAAACAAGCACTTAAGGTTTAAAATTATTTTCAATATGTACCTAGTTAAATTTATAGTTCAGCAATTACAGAAGTGGAGTGCCTTGTTTCCACATGTAATATCATACTCAGGAATATTTGTTGTCTAAATTCTAGATAGTAACTCAACTAGCAATAGTTCTTTACAGTGTCTACTCAGGTGTTCAGAACATTTCTGTTTAGCATGACAATAAGCTAAGGTTTTTTCTTACTAAGGCAATGTAAATAAAACGTTTATTTCAGCATTGTTATGTATGCATGTTAAATATTATTCACTGTTTTTATTAATCTATACATTCAAATGTTTTAAAAATAGCAACTTGATGCCACAGCACATATTTTATAATACTGATGCATACTATGAATACATTTTTATCTTATGTGCCCACTTTTACAACTTACATCAAAGGCATTATCACATCAAATATTGGGGAGATATAATTAAAGATGAAAAATATTAAAATATTACTTCAAATGATATATTTGAGGTGATGGCCAAGAAAAGAGATGATAATATTTCAGACTCTCTTTATATTCAAAATTTTGAACTACCACCACCATGCTTCTTATTAAATCATAAACTCAATTCTGCAGAATGTTGACTTAGGTATTCCAAAGTGTTGACACTGCTCATAATGAATTTCAAAATCCTAGAGAGAGGAAGATAGTGCTTCATCGACTTTTGGAAATCTGGCTGTTTTGTCCCCCCCCACCAGCCCCCCTCCAAGAAAAGTGAAAGTAACAGGTGTGGACTGATTGTTTCAAGCTGATATCACATTTGCTCTCCCACCTTTTAGCCTGAGAATTCTCTCATCATTAGAACTCAACCCAGAATACTGTAAGCCCAGCAGACTTTCTAATTAACTGCCCATGGGAATAGTTATATAAATTCCCATATATTTATGCTGAGTTTGAATAAGCCCAAGGCATTTACCCTTATTTTCTTGAGCTAGACACAATGTTAGTTACATTCCTTTTCTAGAATCTACTACCAACAAGCATTTGCTGAGATAACATCCTACACAATTACTGATAATGAAATCTTTATCTCAATTTGTGTTTTTACAGAGATTTAAGACAGTATAACAAATTCAGATGTAAACTAGCTAATAGGTTAATAGACTTATTTATTTCACTTTGAGAACACCATACCTGAATACTGCATTTAAACCCCTCCTGCACCTTCAACCCCAACATGTCTCATGCCCCTCCTAATTGTGTGATCACTTCTTTAATTATCATTGTTTTAAATACACATGTATGCATATCCACATGCACACAAATAAATTGCAGTTCAAGCCAACTTTGTACATGTGTCAGGAGTTGGACATTTTAGCTTAGAAAACTTGTTGCTCCTTATTCCTGGAGGACACTGCATTTAACTGATGCAAAGTGTCATTGGTTACCTGTGGGTCTTCATCTTGCCTGGAAATTCCTTTGATGGAAGTTTGCATTGTCATTGCACTAGTCTTGCTTAGGCAACCATATTCTTGAGATCTATGAATATATTTTCCCTCCTGAGTTGACACATCTACAATGCAAGCCATGTATTGCAGGCTCTAGAAAAATCATGCAAAAGGGCAAGACAACTGGAAGAACCAGATCATGGCACCTACAGAGTTGCTGTTGATACTCAGTACTCTTTCTATTTTCAAATGGAGGACCTTAGTGAATAAACAGAATTATATATGGAATCAGCAATCTAATATATTATTTTTCTTTCATTCTTTCTGCCTTTCTCTTAACTTTTTCTTCTTTTCATTCTTTCTTTTCATTACTTTGATGGGATGACTTTTACTTATTGACATTTATTGTAATGTGCAGTCCTAAAAATTATGGGTCTCCAGACATTCTAATTATCTCAAATATATTAAATTGTACAGGAAGAACCATCATAATAATTGGAGGGACAATCTCTGGAAAGGGCATCCTGGATAATATAAGATGAGGAGAGCACATTGTGCACTAGAGAGCTTGCAGGCATCATTGTTTCTTGAGTGTGGGGACTGTAGAACCAACTACTTCAAGGTTCCACCCTGTGCTACATTGTTGGCCAGGATGTTATTGGGAAATATAAAGAATGTGTAGTTTTGGTTCTTTCTCTTTATTTTCTTTTCTTTTCTTTTTTTTATGATTTTCATTTGTAAATACAATTTATAATTTAAGTTGGCCTGATTTTCTCCCTCTTTAGATTCCAATGTGTTTATGATCTAAAGACAATAATTTACTGATATAATATTTCAACTTATATGAGCATCAGTGAGATGGCTAAGCAGGAAACATCCATGGAGTGCAAAACTGACAGCCTGATTGTGATTATCATATAATGATGAACAAAAGTAGACATCACAAAGCTGTCTTCCAGTCTACGCAAACACAAACACACACATACACACACACACACACAGAGAGAGAGAACAAATTTTTAAAGACATATTGTTCCTGTTACATATTCTAGCACTTCTAAGTAATTCTCTTAAAATGCAGTAGTTCATGATGGAGTGTTCAATGATAACTAATGGGGACATGAAGAAGCATGGAAGGCCAAATAATATATGCTTATCTATAGCATATCAAGCTATGATGTGAGATACACATTGGATTATGGATTATTCTAGTTTATTACAACTCTACTAGATAAGTGAAAATACTACTTTGGATACACACATTATGACATTATGTATTTCTCTTATTCTCTAACACTACGTATTTTAACTTTAAACTGTTAGTAAGGTTGGTAAGGCTAGTAAGGCTAGTTAGCAGGCTAGTAAGAAAAAGAGGCATAGCAGTAATTTTTCTGGTAATTGAATGTGATGTCACAATCTTTACCAAATTCTTTGCAGGAATGGGATTTTTCTCATGAATGAATGTTTTTCTTATTACCTCATGTCAATATGATAGATAAATGCTTTCAAATATTTAAAGGACTAGAGGCATGACCAAACATTTAAGTTTATGTCTAGGACCTCGGGTCACATTGTCATTCTCTAATTCCTACTCCAAAACTACCCAAGGGCTTCTTCAGAGCCAGCATGTGTGTACACAAAGCCATATAAAAATACAATGACAGCACATACTTAAAAATAAACAAATTATTAAACAAATAAATTTGTACTCATGTTTTTCTTGTATAAGCATTCACTCCTATAACAACTGTGTTGAGGCATCTACAGGCTTCCTTATTGTGGTTTGATTCATATAAAAGAAAACAAGAATGTGTGTTTGTAGTCAGAGAAATCCATCCTTCTAAGTTGATTGTATCATTTGGGAAGATTTAAGTAACGCTGCCCTAGTAGAGGAAATACGTCACTTGAGAGTTTACATCCACATGCCATTTCTAGTTCCCACTCCCTGCTCCATGCTGCAGGTTGAAGTTGTGAGCTCTGAGCATCCTCCTGTAGCTGCCATGTCTCAGAACTAATGTAATGATAATTTGATGGTGTGGAACCATAAGGCAAATTAAAAGGTTTTACAGGTTGCCTTAGACATTACGTTTTATAACAGCAAACAGAAAAGACAGCAATACACACTCAAAAAGATATATACCTAGATGAGTTATTTGTGTAATTAAAGAGAAGAGTAAAATCTAAGAGGCTTATTTCCTTTTCATTTAAATCCAGTGGTTTTGTGCAGATGAGTTCGCAGGTGCATTTAAAATAAAAAGGAACATTGTGCTTGAATAAGCGTTTGACACTTATCTATTTTTCTCCAGAACATTCTTGTGTAGCTGAACATGGAAGTGATCTTACCAAATCCTTTATAGTTGATTCCCTTCATTAATAGTTCGTTCATATCCTCAAATACTGTGATATGCAAGAGTTTTAAGAGATTGGTCACACTCCAAAGGCTGTACTCTTGTGAAGATGACAGTGAAATGTAAAAGATTAACATATGTAACTACATTTATATATTCTGAGACACATATATTTTATGTTTATATATTTGACACACACACACAAATTACATTTTATTACATTGATTACATTCAGGGGTTCTATCAAGAATGTGTTCTTTTTAGGGGTTGGGGATTTAGCTCAGTGGTAGGGCGCTTGCCTAGCAAGCACAAGGCCCTGGGTTCGGTCCCCACCCCGAAAAAAAGAAAAAGAAAGAATGTGTTCTTTTATGTACAGTACTGTGATGAGTAAAGTCTTTAGTACTGTGAGTCCATTCATAAGGTTTCTCTACAGTATGTGTACTTATGTGCATTCGGTGATAAAAGGATTTGCCATTTGCTTGCATTCCCTAGGCTTCTGTCTAGTATGAATACTGTCATGATAATTATGGAAATGTGCAAATTCTTCACAATATTAGGTATATTCCTAAGGTTTCTCCCCAGAATGATTTTTTTTCATGCCTTTGAAGATGACTGTGATGTGAAATGGCTTTATCACATTGCTTACAGTATTATGGATTCTCTCCAGTATGTGTTCTTGTACACACTTGGGGATGACTCTGATAGGCAAAGGCTTTACCATATTGAGTCCATTTACAAGGTTTCTTTCCAATATGTTTTCTGCATTTGGTGGTAACTGTGATGTTCAAAGTGTTTACCATATTGCTTGCATTCACGGGGCTTCTCTCCAGTATGAATACTGTCATGATGATGATTACAGAAATGTCCAAAGGCTTTACAATATTAAATACATTTTAAGTTTTCTCTCTAGGATGATTCTTTGATTCTTTGTATGTTTTTGAAGATGACTGAGATTTTAAAAAAAACCAACCATAGTACAATCTGTGTGATAAGTTCCATAGACTGAAGTGAAATCTTCAAAAGAAGGAGGCCTCCTGGAACTCGTTGTGTACTCTTGTACAGAACAACATATTGAGCCGAGGTTCTCTTGGCAATTTGTCTGTTGTATCGTCTTCTTCTTCTTCTTTTTTTTTTTCTTATTTAAAAGATGTTCCTGATAGCCTAGACTGGGACTTTATAACCTTACCTCTGGGGAAGTAGGTGCTTTACTTCACAAATCATTTACAAAATAACATAATAGTGGTAAGACAGACAAAAACCCTTTTCAACAATAAATGATAATATAGCCATGCGTGTGTCATCAGAAGTGGGTCCTGGCATATTGTTAAAGAAAACATTACATTAAGAGAAGAACTGAGGGGTTGGGGATTTAGCTCAGTGGTAGAGCACTTGCCTAGGAAGCGCAAGGCCCTGGGTTTGGTCCCCAGCTCCAAAAAAAAAAAAGAATCAAAAAAAAAAAAAAGAAGAGAGAGAAATAGTTATAAATTATACTTTGCAGATTTATAAAAAGATAGGAACTCAACGTTTGATAATTATTGCCCATAAATATTGATTAATTTATATAGGAATTAGATATTACTAATACGTGCCCATAAAAAATTTATGAACCTGGTCTAGGAAGGATGCTCTTACCTTTTAATGATTTTCGTGCTTTTTTGTGTCAAATGATAATGATGTTACCTTTTCCATCCATGATTGCTTCACTGAACACACTTCATAGAAGATAAAAAACATGTATGATTTTGTATTTTCTTGTGCCAAATGAGTATGATGACATTTCTTCTATTTGACTGCTCAACTGACAGATCTTTTCAGAATTATAGTAATTGTTTCTTTGTGCATAAAAACCCGTGCCTCACACTGCCTCTTTGTTTTTTCTGTTTGACATCACTGAATACTTACCATGCTGGCTGGGGTGGTCTGTGACAAGCCTTTATCACACTGATTGCAGTTGGACAGGTTTGCACCAGTATATATTCTTTTACATATTTGACATTAACTTTAACATGAAAAGTCTTCACCATGTTGCTTACACTCACAGGGTTTCTCTTTCATACATGTTGATTTGTTTTAAGATAACTGTATTGTGAAAATGGTTTATCATACCAATCATATTTCTAGGGTTTGTCTCCAGCAATATTTTTTTTTCTATCTGGAGACTACAGTGACATGCAAGGACTTCACCATGCTGAATCACTTCATAGTGTTTCTCTCCAGTATGAATGGTTTCAAGTCTTTACCACACGGCTGACATTCATAGTTTCTTTCTAGGATGTGTTCTTTTATTCCAAGAAGACCATACTACTTGATGGGTTTACCACATTGATTACATTCTCAGCAATGTATTTTCTTTAATGTATTCAGAGAAAACTGTGTTGTAAAAAGGCTTTGTCACTTCTATTATACTTGTGGCATTTCTCTTATATCTGTTCTTTTCTACGTTAAGAGATAACTGTGCATTGCAAAAAGCACATTTCTTGTGTTTATATGGTTTCTCTTTAGTATAAATTCTTTCATGATGGTGAAGACTACACACATGTCCAAAGACGTGACTATGTCAAATACCTTTATGAGTTCGTCTCCCTATAATGATGATTCTGCTTATGTTTTTAGAAACTATTGTATGTTTTTAAAGACTTCAACCACAGTGAATACATTCATACGGTTTCTTCAGTATGATTCCTTTTATGGTATTGGAGAGCACTGCTATATGCAAAAACTTTACCACATTGTGTACATTCATAGGGTTTCTCTCCAGTGTGTGTTCTTAGATGAATTTGGAGAGTACTACTTTGTGAAAAACCTTTATCACATTGATTGCATTTGTAGGGTCTCTCTCCAGTATGTACTCTTTTATGCGCTTGGAGACTAGGGTGTTGTGAAAAGGTTTTATCACATTGATTACACTTGTAAGGTTTCTCTCCAGTATGTGTTCTTTCATGAGTCTGAAGATGACTGAGACATACAAATGATTTACTGCACTGATTGCATTTATAAGGTTTCTCTCCAGTATGTGTTCTTTCATGTATTCGGAGATGACTTTGTTGTGTAAAGGCTTTATCACACTGATTACATTTGTAGGGCTTCTCTCCAGTATGTACTACTCTATGTGTTCGGAGATGACTTCTTTGTGCAAAGGCTTTACCACATTGATTACATTCATAAGGTTTCTCTCCAGCATGTGTTCTTTTATACACCACCAAAGTAAGCTGATGTGCAAAGCTTTTGCCACATTGATTACATTCATAAGGTTTCTCTCCAGTATGTGTTCTTTTATGCAACACCAAAGTATTCTGATGTGCAAAGGTTCTGCCACATTGATTACATTCATAAGGTTTCTCTCCAGTATGTGTTCTTCTATGCAAAATCGAAGTATTCTTATGTGCAAAGGCTTTATCACACTGATTACATTCATAGGGTTTCTCTCCAGTATGTGTTCTTTCATGTATTCGAACACAGCTCTGTCGTGAAAAGGCTTTTTCACATTGATTACATTTGTAGAGTCTGTCAACAGTATCTGTTCTTTTACGTTTTTGTAGACTACTACGTCCTTCAGAGGATTTCTCTCCAGTTTGAATTCGTTTGCGCTTTTGAAGATGACTGTGACATGTGAAGGCTTTATCACATTGTGTATATTCATATGATTTCTCTCCAGCATGACTTCTTACATGCCTTCCATGTCTTCTGTCACTTTGAAAATGTTCTTCAATATTATGGTCTTCCCAATTGTATCCTATAGCAGTGAGGTTCCTGTAGGTCTCCACCATCACATCTTTGTAAAGTCTCTTCTGAGATGAATCCAGCAAGGACCACTCTTCCCAAGTGAAGTTTATGTGTAAATCATCACAGGTCAGTGCATCCTCCAAGGGGTCTTCGGAGTCTGGGGTGGTCGCGCAGATCCCGGACGAGCCGCCATTATGAAAGATCCCACGCAGAGAGACCCTTACTCAAGTCTTGGGAAATTGTGGACCCCAGACACAGAGAGACCATTTTGGATGTAATTAGCAAAGGCGAGGTTATTACGGAGACCTATTACAGAGATCTCCGGGCCGACACGTATCCCGCGCAGGAGACACAGGTGTCGACCACGAAACTCAAAAGTCAGAGGGTTATATAGAGAAGGCTAGGGGGTTTGGTGTGGTTACATATAATTGGCTCATTCAAACATAGCAGTGAGAACAAAGCAGAAAGAGTACGTGTTAGAAGTCAGGGGCTTATCAGGGTCTGGAGGATGGCCCTGAGTGAGCTGGGGGGAGATGTCTTCCTGCCAGACGTCCCATAAATCAGTCCCATTAACTCAGGCTTCTCTTTATTTTCTTATCAAGATTTATTTTCTGTCAGTGGATGTCCTTTACTCTACTTCTGATATTTATTTATGTATTTATTTATTTATGTATTTATTTATTTATTATTTATTTATTTATTTACTTTACATCCCGATAGCAGTTTCTGCTTCCTCCTCTCCTTCCAGTTCCTCCCTATTACCTTCCCTCCCTCTTCATCTACTCCTTCTTCCTTCTCGGCATGAAAGGAGAGGCTTCTCATGCATATCATGTTGCAGTGAACCTATGTACATCTTCTATTGAAGGTAGACAAGATGGTCAAGTTAGGAGGAAGGTATCCAAAGACAGACAATGTAGTCAGATAGCCCCTGATGCCACTTTAAGAGTCCCAGATGAAGACCTAGCTGCACAACTGTTACACATGTGGAGAGGACCTAGATTCATCCCATTCATGCCTTCTGGTTGTCAGTTCAGGCTCTGTAAACCCCGATGGGCCTAGGTTAGTTGATTTTATATTTTCTTGTGGTTTACTTGATACCTCTGGCTCTATTAATCTTTCCTCTCATCTTCCACTGGCTTCCCCAAACTCCACTTAATCTTTGGCTTCTGATCTTTGTGTCAGTTTTCGTCCATTGCTGGATGAAGCCTCTCTGATGACGGTTATGCAAGGCTGCTGTCTGCACATTTGGAAGAGTATCATTAATGGTGTCATGGGTGGGATTTCTCTCAGGACATGGATCTCAAATTGGATCAGTTTAATAAGATTTATTAATGAGAGTCACAAGGAAGAGAAACTCTACGCAAAATTAATGATTAAGGGGAAAGTTTAATGCAAAAGTGATATTTCTCAAAAGTGGTTGTAGTAAAGGAAATAGAGAAATGGGAATGGATGTGTACATGGACGAGAAAGGACAGGAAAGTCTGACTTGCCAACCTGATCACAGAGTCAGAGAATTTAAGGCATTGCTGATTAAGTCCACTTTGTTCATGAAGTCAATATGTGTTCTTTTTCTTTCTGTTTGTTGGTTTTCACTTTTTGCTTTTATTTTTATGGATATTCTTATTTATGTTTAAAATGTTATTACCTTTGTTATTTTCCAGTTTCCTGTCCATAAACCCCCTCTCCCCTCCCCCTCCTTCTTCTATGAGGGTATTCCCCCTTCCCAACTACCCACCCTTTCACATTTCCCTGCCCTGACATTCCCCTACACTGGGGGGTCCAGCCACAGCAGGACCAAGGGCTTCTCCTTCCATTGGTGCCCAACCAGTCCATCTTCTACTACATATGCAGCTGGAGCCATGGGTCTGTCAGGAATGGTGATTCAGAGTCTGCCGTATCTGGGGAATGTGTATATATATTTTTGTTTGTTTGTTTTTTGTTTTGTTTTGTTTTTTGTCTTGCTATATAGCCATGCTTGACTAGACCTCATTCTGATAGACTAGGGTGGCCTTTAACTCACAGATTTTCTACTTGCCTTTATCTCTTGAGTACTGGAATTAAAGCACAAGCCACCATACCTGACTTGACAATATGTGTTTTTCAACACACCCTGTTCAGGATATTAACTGACCTATGCCTAAGACCAAAGTGATATAAGTCTAGAATTTTTAACACTTTTCTGTATACCTAAACCTATGCCCTAGCCCTCATGAATTCCCTTAACATATTTGTCTACAGAAGAAAATCTTTACTACTTTCTAACCTTTTTAAACTTCTAAACAATGTTAAAGAAGAAAGGGGTTGCTTAGCTATCATGAAGTTATCACGATTGTCACCATCACCTGTCATAAGGGTCAAGAAAGTCCTTTGCATATTGACTCTAAGGAAATTTAATCATTGCTTTCCCTTAAGAAGCCAGACATGGATGTCAGGTAGGCTTCTACTTCCCCCACCCTCTCTCTCCCTTTGTAAAATGTCTTGTGCTTAAATCTCTGTTAATATATTTCCAACTTGGCTTCACAGTAGATCAATTTGGAATTTTGTTTTTCTAGTTTTGATTGCATGTAGGTCCCTAAGGAATAGCACTCCAGTACAGAATGAAGCCATGTCTGTCCCCCTGTTTCTTGTAAGAATTATAGAATCATTAAAGAGCATATATTGTTATTACCGCTGGAAATGCTACATAGGGGAACATGGCCATATGTTGATGCAGACAGCATGACATCTTAAGACAAAAGAACATTTATAGCTCTGGTTAGTCAAACTAATACACTAGAATAGCTTAAGACAAAAGGAATGGAAGACATAATCATTTATCCATCAATTCTGTGACCAGTCACCCACGTCTTGAGTTACATTAACTAAGTACAGAAAAATTTTAAGTTGTTCTTGGTAAGGTCCATATAGTTAGTGCTGATGATAGGGTAACAAAGTAAATGGGAAATAACTCCACAAGGGTAAATCCAAGAATTTTAATGCACAAGAAAGGGCCACAGTTTTCACCACTGCAGAATTTAGCACACACCGTATAGTATTACATTAGGTAACCTCATTAAACTAACGGCAATAAAAGCAACTGCTCCTACTTGTAAAGTTCATTCATAAAAACGAAGGGGCACTATGTATACAAAAGTGAATAACTGTATATGTTCACATGAGAAAGTATGGTATTTTTATACTATGAAATTTGTAATTTTCAGATTTAAGAGAAAAGGACATGTTTGGAACACTGTCACTGGTGCTCCGGTTGCTCTTAAGCTTGTAATGTTGTGCCTTAAGCTACTACGTATTTACAAAACCGAACAAAACTGACTAAGGTGAAATTATGGATTTTCCTACATTAGAAACATTTGCTATTCCTAAAAAATAGCAAACAAACAAACAAATAAATAAACTTAAATGTGACAAGACCCTGAGGACAGATTTAAGAGAACCCTCAGATCTCTCTGCTTTCCAGTGTAACACATTTAATAAATCTCCTTTCTCTGCTTTTAAATAAATAAATGAATAAATAAATAAATAAATAATAAATAAAGCTGCACAACAAATCCATAACCAAAGTCCAAATTCAAATCTGTTTTTCTTAATACTTTGACAATTGTTTTCATTTATCTATTGCTATATAGTGAATAATCCAAAATTGTAGCATTTTTACTATTTTTTAACAATAGCACATAATTACTTTGTCATGTGTCAAGTGTCTGAGTATAGAACCCAAAATAGCTGATACACAAAAAGTCACATATAAATTGTAATAAATATGAATATAAATTTGTTGCATTTTAATTAAAAGATAAAATAAGGAGTAGTCAGAAAATTGCTTCTTTTTGTTGCATATAATTTACTCACTTTGAATAGCAATGAGAAATAGCTACTTTATAGTATTCACTAACATTCATTGATATAAATTAATACAAAAATACAAACATAAAATACACATATCATTTACCAAATGTATACATGCATATATACATATATATTAGTAAATTTAAAAGCTTAAGGGTTTTAAAATAAAGTTTATACTCTTCAAGGGTATATGTAATGAATACGACGAATCAATATATGAATGAAATCAAACAGTTTATAGTTTCAATATAAAAATTTAGCCAAATAAATTGGTTTTACATTGTTAACTAGAAAAGAAAAACAATTCTCAAACAAAAATTGCAGATATTAATATATTTTCACATTCATTACAAATAAAGAGAACAGAAAAGCAGCATATAAAAGCCATACCTATAAAAGATTCTTACGGAAAATATTTTATTCCTGAGTATTTTTTTACATTAAAGCACTGTTTCTCTTTTTTTGAACACTACAAAAACTTTTGCCTAACATTAGAAAGATACACTAACAACCCACAGGAAATTTTAAAAATACATCAAATTCCATAGTATGAAAAGCCTGAAAAGACTTACTGTAGCATATGGCTATAATTCATAATGTATTACATGGTTCAAAATTCTTGAGAATTAATTCCAAATATTTCCCCAAAATACATACTAAATACACAAAGTAAAGTTTTTTTTATTCAGCTTTATTTAATTATTCCATGTGTGGACATTTTTAAAAATGTCGATTAAAAAGGAATCTTCTCATTCACATTTTATATATCCTCCTTTAAATATTAATGCATCTTTTTTAAAAATTTCTTTGTGTCTTTTTCCATTCTGTTTTTCAGGTAACTTTCATCTCTCTTCTACATGTACTTAAGGTTCTCATCTTTCTTACCTATCATCTTAACTCCCTCTTGCCCTGGTTCTCAGGTCATAGCCTGAGGTCCCTGACCATACCAACCACACCATATATACCATATAATTCCATAACGTGTTTTATCTAGGTCCAATTTTTCTGACATAAATTATATTTCTTTGCCAAGTCATTCCAAGTCACACTTTTCCTCTCAGAAAAATATTTTTAAAATTATGTTTATGAAAAGTTTAATACTCTAAGTGACTCATCTTTCAATTCTGTGTCTGATATTACCCATACTCTGTACTATTTGATATTCCAAGGAAAAGATTTGCAAAAGAATTTTGATTATTGTTTGTCAAAAATGTAGTAAAATTAACTAGAGAATCTCATGAAGTTAAAAAATACTCATGAGATTTTTTTTCTAAATATTGAATTCTAATACCATTTTTATGACTATATGATAAAAGTAATTTAAAAAATAGATTGCTTGAAAATAGCATTATTGAATTTATATTTTATTCATGTTAATCCTACATTAAAAAAACAAATAGCCACAGAATACTGAACAGACAGTATTGTTAAAATTCTGCTTGACAGGTTCCTTCTGGCTATGGTTGGCTAGGATAGCCTTATTTAGGTAAGAGTGTGTCCCTTTAGAACTTAAAATATGTAAATAAAGAATGGCAGTATCTGGCAATGGTACTACAGATCAGCTCTGAGGTTCAAATCAAAATTTCCGTTCAACCAAGTACATGTCAAGTTCTTAAGTATAGCTGCAAGCAGTAAACCCCACTGCCACAGATTTGAAGGCTGCCAGAACAGCTGAGAGCAGATCTGTCCACTCAGTGTTGTGATGACCAATTACCACTTCTTGTGGTTTGTGTGGTCTGAGGCTACCACTGCTGCCTCTCTGAGCATATATGTTGAATTTAGCATAAAGAAATGGAAACACAAAAGTACAGGAGACATCAATCAGTGAGTAAGAGAGATTTTTCCTTCCATCATATTTTTATTTATTTTTATAACCCTTCTGAGAAAACCTCTTACAGTTCCATTTTCTTTCTTTCCACACCCATTCTAGAATACTTTTTATGTTTTCAGTTTACAATTTTCCATTATTTTATTTCCCCTCCTCCCCTTAAATTGCCATGTGCCATTGGACAGATGCTGCTAGAACTGTCAGGATCCAAAGGTAGTCTGTATAGATGGGAGAAGCGAAAGATAGCCTTTAAAAGGACTTTAGGTCTTCAAAAAAAAGTATCATTTGCTCAGGGGAATCACAGAATTCATACTTTATACATAACAAAACAAATGTGTTGGTAGCATGTGGTAGTTTGAATGAAAGTGACACCAATAGGCCCACATATTTAGATTTGACTCCCAGTTAGGAGAAAGTTTATAAAGGATTAGGAGGTGGATCTTTGTTGGAGGAGTTGTAATATTTGGGGTGTGGGCTTTGAGGTTTCAAAATCCCACAGCTAGACTAATACCATCCTCTCTCTGCTCCTGCCAATAGATCAGAAAGAAAGAAAGCTCTCAGCTACTGCTCCAGCACCATGTACTCTGCCTTGATGACCATGCACTAACCCTCTTGAACTTTAAGCAAGCTCCTAATTAAATGCTTCATTCTTTAAGTTGTCTTGATCATGGTGTTTCACCGCAGGACTACAAAAGTAACTAAGACATAACTCACTTAAGATAGCTTGAAAGTGTTCTGCAGTAGAGAAGAAAAGAAGTTATCAATCCCATATCAAAAACTGCACTGGTCTAAGAATGTAGAGAGCTGAGCTCATTAAAGATGAGGCAGCTAAATTGTATTAGCAGCATGGGTTTCACCCTTTACTACCTAGCACCAATAAAAATTTCTAAAGAATTAGAAGACCATCTTGAAAATGTAATACATTTTATATACTGTATATCACCTTATCTTGAAACAGTTACATGTGTGCTTAAGATTGTTTCCTTTCTGAGACTATTATATGTTCATAATGAACATAAACATTCAAGAATCATACTTTAATTCCAAATTTACTTTAAAATTTGTCATTTTTCTATTACTTGAATAACTGATAACTTCAAACTATTTTACGAGAATAGACATTTATTTTTTTGAACTAACACATTTTCATATCCTCTAACAACCACTTTATGAAATATAATGACCTCAACAGTAAAAGCACACTCATGTAAAACAATATAAAATAAAAATAAAACCCTTTCTTTCTTGGGAAATAGGAGATGGATCAACAATTAATATCTGAAAACATATTAAGGAAAATTTAGGGGGTTGGGGATTTGGCTCAGTGGTAGAGCGCTTGCCTAGCAAGTGCAAGGCCCTGGGTTCGGTCCCCAGCTCTGGAAAAAAAAAAGAAAAGAAAAGGAAAATTTAGTGTCAAGTATATTAAAATAAGAAGGGATAAGTTAGTGTGTTTAATGTAATACCTTACTCTTAATTGACATGTTCAGAAAAATAAATCTAATAAAATATATTACAGAGAAAAACAAACACCATAGTCTGTGCATTGATCATATATTGGTTTTGATAATAACATAACATAATTAATTTGAGATTATGAGCCACAACCATAATAGTGCATGCCCAATTATGGAATGCAGTAAGTGTGATTAGGAGAGTCACTTTTCTCACTATGATGCACTCACATGGGAACAGCAAACATCCATGAGCAACTTACATGTGAACTCAAGCTGTTATTGAGTGGTAGAAAGCATGGCTCTTGTCTTGCAATATGCCTGAATTCATACAGATAGGCTATGATTCAGACACCCACCCTACATGAAGAATGTGTCTCAGTAACAGATTATGCTCTATTTAAATAAACATAATCATTTTATTTTACATGCTTTGTTTTTGTCTTCATGGCAAAATGTGTATCGCATTCATGACTGTATGAGTATCACAAGCATGACTCCTGCCTCAAGAAGAACGTGACAGATTTCAAATACATGAAGTTACAGATGGTCACAAGCACATGTGGGTAAGGGATACAAAACCCAGACCCTGGTTAAGGGGATCAAGTGCTCTTAATCAAAGAGCCTTCTCTCCAGCTTCCACAATTTTTGAGACAGGGTCTCTCTATGCAGTCCTTATCGTCCTAGAGGTCTTTATATGCATCATGTTGACCTCAAACTTATAGAGACCCTACATCTTCTTTAAGGGTTGAGCTTAAAGAAATTTGCCACACTATTCAGTCTATGTCCTTGTCTTCTGGGATTAGGTGCTAATTATCAGCGATATTTTTATCTGAAACGCATTAAGTGAATTGTTTTTCTTTCTCTATTCTTAGGAACAATATCATTTACCAAGACTCTAAGACCCTCTTAGTTTATCATATCAATGATTAGATCAATGTCACCTCTTTAATAGTCCATTATAAACTGGGTGAAGATAATTTATTTCTAACTCTCAGGACAATTGCTGTACTTTCTGGGAGACGTCTGTAACAGGATTCGCCCACTTTGCTTTGGGAATTGCCATGTCAGAAAATGTGATGCACTCACAAAAAGTCTGTGTTTCAGTTTTCTGCAATGCTGTCCTTGGCATCAGATGAAAATATAGCGTAGGAGATATATACGAATGGTATATGAAGATGACTGGTGTCTTCCTAGATCTGGAAGCACCTCAGACAGACGGACAGTCCTAGCCTGTCTTCTCATACAGTTCTGACAAATTGCTCTTTTAAGAAATGGATTTTGGAGGGGTGTATTTGATGCATTATGGAATCACACATTAAATTGGTTTTCTGTTTATTGTGCAAAAATTTCTGATGAAAGCAACTTTCACAGAGAAGCAATTATTTTAGATGATAACTCCAAGAAATGCATGGTGCAGGAGCAAGAGGCGTCTGACTACATTGCTCCCACTCCGAGAAATAGTGATAGGTGCTTGGGAATATCTCACTTTCTCCTTTGTAGACATCTCAGACCCCTGGTTGGTTATTATGTACCAACTTCTATTTTGTGAAATATTTTACATTGAATAGACATGCTTTAAAAATCAAGAAGGTGGCAGGCGTTGGGAGCTGGCTCTGCACCAAGTCCCACAAAACCCAGAAGAAACCCGATTCCCAGGACTCCCAGGTGCTCTGAAACCAGGACCATAGGATCACAGGATCACAGTGGAAGCTCGACTCCCAGGAGACACACAGGAGCAATAGAGCGCTGACACACTCAAGATCTAGGCCACAACATCTTTCCCAACACTTAGCATAACTTGGACCCCCACAGGAACCAGGGAAAACTAAACCCTGGCAGCCGGAGGCACCGGTTCCTTACATCTTATACCTGTGCCCGGAGCAAACTCAGGGCTCCAGCTCCCTACCCACGCCTGCAAAACCCAGAGAAGCTTGACTTCCAGCAGCTCTGACAAAGCAGGATCTTGGGCGCTTGGTCACACCAGGATTTCAGGATCCCAGAGGCAGCTTGACACCCAGGAGCTCTGACACACACAGGATCTCAGGATCATAGGATCATAGGATCATAGAATCACAGAATCACAGAGACAGCTGGACTCTGTGGAGTTCTGACACAACAAGGATCACAGGAGGGACTGACTCCAGTCAGAGACAGCAAGAGCAGGTAGCACTAGAGATAAATAGATGGCGAGAGGAAGTTCAAAAACATAAGCAATGGAAACCAAGGCTACTTGTCAGCATCAGAATCCAGTTCTCCCACTACAGCTAGTCCTGGATACCACATCACAGTGGAAAAGCAAGATTGGGATATAAAATCTTATCTCAAGATGATGATAGAGGACTTTAGGAAGGACATAATAACTCCCTTAAAGAAATACAGGAGAACATAGATAAACAGGTGGAAGTACTTAAAGAGGAAACAAAAAATCCCTGTAAGAATTACAGGAAAACACAACAGGTAAAGGAATTGAACAAAACTATCCAGAATCTAAAGATAGAAATAGAAACAATAAGGAAATCACAAAGGGAGACAACTGTGGAGATAGAATACCTAAGGAAGAGACAAGGAGTCATAGACACAAGCATCACCAACAGATAGAAGAGAGAATCTCAGGGACAGAATATACCATAGAAAACTTTGACACAACAGTCAAAAAAATGTAAAGCGCTAAAAGCTCCTAACCCAAAACATCCAGGAATTTCAGAAGACAATGAGAAGACCAAACCTGAGGATAACAGGTATAGAAGAGGGCAAAGATTCCCAATGTAAAGAGCCAGGAAATAGCTTCAACAAAATTATAGAAGAAAACTTCCCTAACCTAAAGAAAGAGATGCCCAAGAACATACAAGAAGCCTACAGTACTCCAAATAGGCTGGACCAGAAAAGAAACTCCTTCCAGCACATAATAATCAAAACATCAAATGCACAAAACCAAGAAAGAACAGTAAAACTATAAGGGAAAATATAAAGTAACATATAAAGGCAGACTTATAAGAATTACATCAGACTTCTCACCAGAGATTCTAAAAGCCAGAAGATCTTGGACAGATGTCATACAGACTCTAAGACAACACAAATGACAACCCAAGCTACTTTACCCAACAAAACTCTCAATTAACATAGATGAAGAAACCAAGACATTCCATGACAAAACAAAATTTACACAATATCTTTCCACAAATCCAGCCCTACAAAGGATAAAAGTCCAACACAAGGAGGGAAACTACACCCTAGCAAAAACAAGAAGTATTTTTCTTTCAACAAACCCAAAAGAAGAGAGCCACACAAACATAATTCCACCTCTAACAGCAAAAATAACAGGAAGCATCAATCACTTTTCCTTAATATCTCTTAACATCAATGGACTCAATTCCCCAATAAAAAAAAGACATAGACTAACAGACTGGATATGTAAAGAGGACCCAGCATTTGCTGCATACAGGAAATGCAACTCAGTGACAAAGAGCAAGGAATTATGACAAAGACATATATTACCAGTGACAAAGACAGATACTACCTAAGAGTAAAAGGTTGAAAAAAATTTTTCCAAGCAAAAGGTCCCAAAAAACAAGATGGAGTAGACACTCTAATATTGAATAAAATCTACATTCAACCAAAAGTTATCAAAAAGATAAAGAAGGACACTTCATATGCATCAAAGAAAAAAATCTACCAAGATGAACTCTCAATTCTGAACATCTGTGCTCCACATGCAAGGGCACCCACATTCATAGAAGAAACTTTACTAAAGCTCAAAACACACAATGCACTTCACACAATTAATAGTGGGAGACTTCAATATCGCTGTCTCAACAAGGACAGATCATGGAAACAGAAACTAAAGAGAGACACAGTGAAACTAAAGAAGTTGTGAACCAAATGGATTTAAAAACTATCTATAGAACATTTCATCCTAAAACAAAGAGGTATAACTTCTTCTCTGTACCTCACGATACCTTCTCCTAAATTGACCATATAACTGATCACAAAACAGGCCTCAAGAGATACAAGAAGATTTAAAAAAAATGCATCCTATCAGATCACCACGGACTAAGACTGGTCCTTGATAACAACAAAAATGACAGAAAGCGGGGTTGGGGATTTAGCTCAGTGGTAGAGCGTTTGCCTAGCAAGCGCAAGGCCCTGGGTTCAGTCCCCATCTCCGAAAAAAAAAATGACAGAAAGCCCACATAAACATGGAAGCTGAAAAATGCTCTACCCAATGATAACTTGTTCAAGGAAGAAATAACGGAAAAATTAAAGACTCTTTGGAATTTAATGAAAATGAAGGAAAATATACTAAAACTTATGGGACATATTGAAAGCAGCGCTAGGACGAAAACTCATAGCTCTGACTGTCTCCAAAAGGAACTGGAGAGAGCATATATTAGCAGCTTGACAGCACATCTAGAAGCTCTAGAACAAAAAGAAGCAAATCCACCCAAGGAAAGTAGAAGGAAGGAAATGATCAAACCATTTTACTGAGAACATGGTCACCAATGGAGGAACTGGAGGAAGAACTGAGGTAGCTGAGGTCATTTGCAACCCCACAGGAAGAACAACCATATCAACCAACCAGACACCCCAGAGCTCCCAGGGACTAAACCACCAACCAAAGAGCAAACCATGGCTCCAGCTGCCTATGTAGCAAAGGATGACCTTTTAGGGCATCAATGGGTTGAGAGTTCCTTGGTTGTGTGAAGGCTTGATGCCCCAGTGTAGGGGAATGCCAGGGTTGGGAGGTGGGAGGGAATGGGTGAATAGATGGGAGAGCACCCTCATGGAGGCTGGTGGAGGGGGCATTGGGATAGGGGTTTTCCAGAGGGGAAATGAGAAAGAAGGATAACATTTGAAATGTAAATAAAGAAAACACTCAATAAAAAACATGAAAAAAATTACACCACTCTGGGAAATTACTGTCAATAAATTGAAATTATCAATGAATTGAAAGTTCTCATTTGTAAACGTTGTATAAATCTCAATAATAAATAAAATTTCCATACTTTCTCAAAAAAACTCAGAAAGACATGTTAAGACTCAGAGAATTAAAAAAATTAAAACATAAACAGTAACAAAAAAGTCACATATTTCACAAAGTTCCTTAATTGACCAGATATGCATGGCCAAGCCCTTCCACACATTATTTTAGAAATAAGCACTGCTGACATCCCACCGAGATGACTCAGAAGACGAGAGTCTACCTTTCCAGCAGCCTGCAAATGCTAGAGAGCTTCAGGATTCTAGCTTTTCTGAGTAGTCACTCATGAGAATGCTTTGGATTCGTGAGATGCAGGCTGACCTTAAGTTATCAATATTTCTGTAATTGTCCCCTCCTCAAGAATCCTATAATTAACCCATAAAATCTCATTGGTTCAACAGTTTGGACTTTATTATTACTTTGGTCTATTATCAAGTTTTCTGTCTGAAATAAGTAATGTTTATCCACATGTACTTAGAAGAAACAGTGGCAGTCAATCAATGTCAACACCTATTTTCTACACATGTTTTCTGATCTCAATTAACCTAATCTATTTGTCACTAGCAGACATACCAATTTGTTTACGTGATGGCTCGAAATTTTGTCACATTTCCAGTCAAGATAGACCACATGCATGCACCTTTGTGGTTTGAATATTTGTTTATTTTCATATGTTAAACTTTCACTCCATGGCAATCTACGTGAAAGTCTGGCCTTTTAGTAGTTGGTACCTAGGCCAAGAATACAAATCTGTCAATGCTAGAATTAGCATTCTAAGACTATCAATAGAAATTTCTTGTCTTCATGTCACGTGATTTCACAGAAAAAAAAAATCGAGCATCCTAGAGTAACAGGTGCACCTAGCCAGACACAGAATTCATCAGGGTATTGATATTGTGTGTTTCCAGAAGAACTGTGGGAAGTAAATCCCTGTGGTTAATCTATCAAGTGGTTTATGAAATTTTAGTATCCCAAGAGAATTCACACACACACACACACACACACACACACACACACACACACACACACACACCTCCTACATATAAAAAGATTTGGAAATACCCTGTATCTCCAATAACAATGTCAATGTTAAGGTGTTTGGGAAGTTAATTTCTCATTAACAGCGATCATCTGCAGTGTGTAGGAAGGAGCAAGAGTTTCGTATTCATCTACAGCTATAAAACGCATTCTCCATGAGACTTACTATTTTATATTTCATTAAAAATCAAAATCAAATTACACCCCCTTCTGCTGGACTATTTGAAAAGACTAAGTTTAGAAAATATTTTGTTGCCTGGGTTGAGTCTAGAGATTAGAAGAATGCCATTCCACAAGTGTTAAGTGCTAGTGTGTTTATGATCTTCTCTCCTCCCTGATCGTCCCCATCTGCCCTTGTGCTGGTCGGTTTAACTTTATAGACTATCCTGGAAACTAATGATTCCTAAAGGTTAAGGTTTTTCAATGAATATAAAGTAATGAATATTAGTTTTCTCCTTTATAGTTTCATGGGCTAGAATATATTCCAGTTAAGCATTTTTCCCTACTAAATAACAAGGAAGGTTAAAGAGTATCCATATATCTATATCTTGTCAAGGCCTTGTCAATAAAATCATAGTGAATAATTGAGATGTATCTAAGGTTAGAAATATACCGATAATGACCACATGAGGGCATTTTCTGTTGAAACTTTATATAAAGTATCAAAGGTCCACTTAGAAAGGATCACAGTTGTGAAATGGTGTCATATATGTGTTCTATCATTCCTATAGCACAAGATTGGATTACTGGGCATACAGTAAGCATCTGCTAACTAAGTTGCCCTTTTAATTGGATAGTTTTATTGCATGCGTTCATATAATTAAATGGATTTTGAACATCTATATTTGCAAAGTAAAAAATATTATGGATGGATGTTCTTTTCTTGTTGACTCTTAATATCTGTGTATAATAGTAGCAGGTAGATTTCACTTGACCTTTATTAAGGAAAATTAATTATACCTAGGTATTTTGAAGTGATGATGAAATTAATTGGGAATTAATAATGGTATATAATGTATCTCTTTAATCCATATATAATAATATATTGTAAAACTAGGTGCATTTCTATAATTAGTTTTGATACCTAAATCTGTGAATATTTTATATTGATGCAGAGTTAATTATTAAACTATGTATTTCAGATTTTCAGATCTCAATGAAGCTATTATGAGAAATTGATTAAAAAGTGTAATATCTAAAAATGGCTAGATATCTTCAAAGACATCTCACATCCTGCATTTCCTCTTTAGAATTAATATAAAGGAAATCAGTAAGAATTGAAATTAACCATTATTTCAGTTGATTCCTAGTTATATGTACTAAAGCAAGTCATTTAACTTCTCTACTAGTTGTATCTGCTGTTTGGGAATTCAGAAGATACAAGTTTCATACATTTTCTTTAGAAAATAATGAAAAGTTCAGCTATGATTCTTTCAAATTCCAGGATTCCTATTACTGTTTGGTAAATGGCTGCTTATCATTGCTTTATGCTGTGAGCGTATTGGCTTATTTCATAGCACATTACATCAAGCTCAGGTGGAGATCTCCAGTATAATGTTTGAAGCTAACTAAACCTTGGTAAATAAGTTTCTTCTGAAGATCTCATTTTCCCAAACTTTTCTGTGTCTCTTACTTAAGAAATTTAGCTATTTCAAATATAGAAGACTCAATGCACCTGCCTCAGTAACAATAACAGGACTGTTCTAAGCTTGGGGACGCATATTAAGACATTAATATTTAGCACTGAAAACATGTGCTACAAATCACAATTGATGTTAGACGTAACACACAGTCAACCCGGGTGTTTAATACACTTGAAAACTAATGAGAATGTCAGCTTGGTCATTAGTCTTCCTACTGTCTATGTCCTATTGACAGATAGGTCCTCTCTCTGGCACTATTACCACAATTTAAACAACCCCTCAAATAAACGATTGAAGCTCCCATCTCTATTTTCTTCAAAATCATATCTATCCTTTTGTCTCATACTGCTTGCATTTTGGGAAATATTGCTTACTGGACATTGAAGTCCTGCCTTCTCTTGTGGTCATCTCAACTTTACATATCTTATGCTATGCTTTACGCTTTAATTAAGATTGATGCTTGACGTTTTGACCTTGACTTTAGTTATATGATGGTCATATTTTAAACCATCTCTTCTCAAAATCCTAGTCTCCCATTATTGTTGAAGAAAATACTTTTCCATCGTAAGAAATACTGTGAATATGGCCATCATGAAAGCACAGTGGAGAAGGGTGTTTGCTTCCAAGCCTGATGTCTTGGGTTAAATCTCTGTGAAGTACATAGATGAAGGAGTAAATCAATTTCTATAAGTTGACCTTAGATTTCTACAAATGTGCCATAGCCAAATCATGCTCATGCCGACAATAAGTAAACAAATAAATGTTTTTTAAAAACATGAAGTTTCAAAATTTTAAGGCAGACCATAAGAATATACCTAATGATTATGGAAATTAAAACATATGATTATCTCTTCCAGAGAAATGTATTTCCATGACCAGAAAAAATGTACAAAAATTGCACAGGATATTTCAGTCCTATACAATTTATATATTTTAAGGATGATACAATATAGGCTTAAGTATATAAATATGAAATATTTTAAATGGGCATTGTATTTTAAAATTTTCAAAACAAGGTAAATATGCTTTCTTTCAATTAATACAGAAACAAAAAATACAATAAAAGATCAATTAAACAGAATGCTGGCAATTGAACTTGGAAGGATAAGAGTCGCTCAGCATCACGTATAGCCTTGGCTGCCTGTAGAACAAAACGTCTCTGGGCTAACATTCAGGAAGCACTTTTCAGATTTCACCTCCATTTTTCTGGTTTCTTAACCACCACCAATCTTTCAGCTCTAGCTAATCACATTAGTTGTCCCGGTAAATCAACAATTTTACTTCAGTTGCGCCCACCTTTGGACAATCACAGCTTCACTTGACTGCGCTGAGCTCAACGTTCCTATCCTCCATGCTTGGATAGAATAGCCCATTGAGTTCTCAATATTCAACGGCTACTGTAGCCCCAAATCCTGCCACAATCCTCTCTAAAACGTGGTCATGTCTCTCACAGCCATGCCCCTCCATCCGTTCCAACTTGTTTTAGTGGGGATAACTATCCCTGTGAGGAAACACAATGGTACAGCTGATTTAAGCTCCATCACTGAGGGAAGTCCGAGCATCAATTTAAGTTGGGCTGGAACCTAGAGGGAGGAGTTGATGCAAGGGCTGTGGAGAAGTACCGCTAACTGGGATCTTCTCTGTGGCTTGTTCAGCCCGCTCACTTCACGCAGGACCACTAGTGCAGGCATGGCACAATGAGCTGGGTCTTCCTCCATTATTCACTAAACAAGGAAATGCCCTACAGACTGATCATACAAAGGTATTTTTTCAATTGACTTTCCTTGCCAATATACAACTCTAGCTTGTGTTAAATTGGCAAAAAACCCTCTGAATACATTTAACTTGGGTAGTTTTAGGTACTCCTAACAGTGCGAGTGTGTTTTGGGGGCCGGGTACCTCTGTCTACATTTTCTGCTGGTGCAACCCTTTTCCTCCTAATGAGTTGCCTTGCCCAGCTTTGATACAAAAATGTGTGCCTGCTCTTATTGCACTGCTTATGCTGTGTTAATTAATGTGACTTGGGAGCCTGCCCATTTAATTTTCTTTTTTCTTTCATATTTCTTTCTTTTTTTAGTATTCTTTTAAAAATGTATTGTTTACAAGTTTCACACCATGCACCCCAGTCCCACTCATCTCCCTGTCCCTTTATATCTGCCTTTAAAATCCTTCCCCCCAAAAACTCAACGAATAAAAAATAAAACAAACAAAGCAAAATGAAACATAGAAAACATCTTGTCTTGGAAACTGGAGTGTATCACAGTGTGTCCCAGAGTAGACCATTTTGTCCATAGCTCTTTTCTTGCAAATGTTCATTACAGGAAGTCATTGGTCTGATTAGAGGCCTGTGGCTTCTGCTTCACCATCAATATTATAACCTCACTGGGGTGTTCTGTTATCCTGTTGTTGCAAGGTGTCATGGAAACCTTGCAGCTTTGAATCAGCATTACCGGCCCCTTCACATGCTCTGACAGTTCATAGATGAGTTATATTTTGGGGTAGGCTAACAGAGAGATAGCCAACTTAAACAGAAAAAAAATGTAGTTGTATAAAAACTCTGCCAGAATCACAAATCCAAGTTTTTATATAAACATCAATCAATCCTTTTTATTTTAAATCCTCCCAGTGCATAGATACTCATTATTAAAAAAAATTAAATCATGTCAGTAAGCTGAATGGAAAAATGGGTACAAGAAACTAATGACCAGTTTGGTCACCAGTTCACTTTTAGCAAGAGGGAACATCAACCAGGACAAGTAAGGCTACCATTGTTCTTGGCCCACGACATCAAAAATATCTCAACACAATTTTCAAAATATGCCTTTCTGAACTTTAAATTGTTCCCCAAGATGTTTTATGCCATAACCACTAAAAAAATGTTAACCTAAGTACACTAACACTCTACATCTCTATATTCTTTCTAAACGTGGTGATTATTACAGACAACCTATATCTCTAAGTTCTTGTGAGGATGGTGGTTGAATCATTAATCTGCTCCAGCAGGAATGCTTGTCAATATCATTATTATTTGAAGAGCCAATAACATTGATCATTATTATTTGAAGAGCCAATTACATTGTCCAGGGGGTGACTGGAGACCCACTTATAGTTTTCATACAACTCATAGATTAGGAGGGACCTGACGACTGTGAGGGCAACAAGCAGATGTAATAGCATGAAGTCCGCAGGGCGCACAGTCCTCAGGCCACTGCATGTCTGAGGCAAACCCATCATGATTGCTAAGAGGTGGGACACGCTCCTGAATGCTAACAGCTGTTTGCTTTTCCTCTTGCATGGTGGTAGCCGAGTTGGTTAGCCCGGCCGTTTTCCCACATGCGCACCACCGGGGCAAGCCCTTCAGCACTTCACCAGCACGCTCACCCAAAGTTTCTCTGGGACATGTATATGTTCCCACGGAGCAGTTCAAACTGCATGGTCTATAACGGTAATCTGACCCACTTCTGCTGCATGGTCACAGGCTCAGT
Organism: Rattus norvegicus; assembly: GCF_021556685.1. Taxonomy (NCBI): domain Eukaryota; kingdom Metazoa; phylum Chordata; class Mammalia; order Rodentia; family Muridae; genus Rattus; species Rattus norvegicus. The sequence continues at coordinate 26,034,779 of NC_141547.1, forward strand.
GGTGGCACAGGGTGTGACTTCATGTGGCGGGGGTTGGCTATTCCTCTTCATCATCGCACCTCCCATTCCATGTCTCTTCATAATGGTCAAACTGTTCGGCTTCTCTTTCCCATCTGCCTACCACACGCTTGGCACAATGTAGGAGCATCTGACGATGGAGGACCATGTGGCCGGCAGACCTTTAGGTGTCCTCCCCTGCCATCATGATTGGTGTGGTGGCCAATGGCTTTTTGGTGTCATGGCTAGAGTTGACAGAGAGAGAGAGAGAGAGAGAGAGAGAGAGAGAGAGGGAGAGAGAGAGAGAGAGAGAGAGAGAGAGAGAGAGAGAGAGAGAGAGAGATTATGCATTTAATTGCCTTTCTCATCACTGAGATTGCTGTGTGAGAATAACGGAAGCATTTGCTTTGTCTCACAGCTCCAGCATAGTGAGAAAGCTTGCCGGCAGCAGAGTTTGATTTGTCACAGTCTTGAGGAAACCAGTGTTCAGTTGACTTTCTCTTTCTTTCCTCTTGAGTAATTCAGTCTGTATACTGGCTAGTTTTATGTCAACTAGACACAAGCTAGGGTCGTCAGAGACGAGGAAGTCCAATGAGAGAATATCTCCATAAGATCCTGGTGTAGGCAAGCCTGTCTGGCATTTTCTTAATTCATAGTTGAAGTAGGAGGGCCAAAGCCGCCGTGTGGGTTTCCATCCATAGGTTGGTAGTCTTTGCTTCTACAAGAAACAGGTTGTGCAATCTATGACAGCAAACCAGTAAACAGCTTCGTGGCCTCTACCTGTTCGAGTTCTTGTCCTGACTTTCTTTGATGATGAAGAGTGATGTTGAAGAATAAGTTGAATAAGCCCTTTCTTCCTCAAGTTGCTTTCGGTCATTGTATTCATACCAGCAATAGTAACCCTATGACTGAGACTTTAGCCTTTAGGAAGGTACTGTAAACATTCAAGTTGTGTATTCTCTCCTGTGTTGAAATTCTCTGAAGTTGCCATTATAAACACATTCACTGGAAGTTCCCACCTTTTAAGACTTCTTTCATTCTCTCTGGTGAAACTCTCAAGGAACACCCTTCAGACACATTCAAAGTTCAGCCTCTGCTCTGTGTTGCCTGTCTCAAGATCTTTCTGGAACCTTGATATGAGATTCCTTAGCCCCAAAACTCTCAAACATTTTTGCACTTGGGAAGTTAGTACCATGCATACGATGACTAATTCTGCTGCAGGGCCATCTGTGCCAGTTGTAATAGCCTGTAGGCACAGTAGGAATTGAGCCAGGAAAACACCTGTTCCAACTAGAGGCCACATTAAGAAGCATTAACCATTCAGCTCCTGTCTTTTCAAAGATATCTGTGTTTCAACAAATTGGAGTTTTACTTCATTAGCATCATGCTATCCAATTACCTTTTCTATTGTCCCAGTGGAAAGAGAGAGGTTTCCCTTAATTGTTTTATCTTCTTAACAATATAGATGTTTTGTCTTCACCTACATTGTTCCAAGCTTCAGACTTTGCTCTCACTTCTTTCTTCATAGAGCTGTCTATTTAGTTTCTGTCTGCTCTGCTGATTGATTTCTCTCTCACTGTAAATCTAAATATGAGCAGTCAGAAGTTACTCTGCCTTACCCTATAGCATATGATGTTTCATGACTTCTTCTGCCAAACATGTTTGACAGTTGTTATTCAACTCCGTTTCCTTCAAGTTCTCTGGACATGGGCAGAAGAATGTAGCATAAACCCCTTCATTTCACTTCCCAATAGGGTCTCCCGTCCTATCTGATATCTAGTAACACTGTAACATTGTTGGACTCTACACCCCTCTCCTAACATCTTGGACTTCCACATTTCAATTCTGAGTTCTTTTTGAAGCCGCATGTGGTTTCTCTAACTGTATGGCCACATTCTTGCACATTTCTTCCATAAAACTGTTTCAAAAGATACATACATACATGTTTTAATCAGAAACATCACTAACTATACAGTATGAAACAATAGTGATCAAATAAAAAAATCGTGTATGGTTACCGGAAGTCCCACACCCGAGGATCCCGGCCCGCAGCAGCTCTCTACTCCCAGACCCGGTGAGAGAGAGACCCAACCGCCTGGTCAGGTGGGCACTCCTGAGGCTGCAGAGCGGAAGAGACCACCAACAATGCTCACCCCTGCCCACATCCCTGGCCCAAGAGGAAACTGTATAAGGCCTCTGGGCTCCCGTGGGGGAGGGCCCAGGAGCAGCAGGACACCTGCCAGAGACACCACCGGACCCTGAAGGAAACAGACCGGATAAACAGTTCTCTGCACCCAAATCCCGTGGGAGGGAGAGCTAAACCTTCAGAGAGGCAGACAAGCCTGGGAAACCAGAAGAGACTGCTCCCTGCACACACATCTCGGAACAGAGGAAAAAGCCAAAGACCATCTGGAACCCTGGTGCACTGAAGCTCCCGGAAGGGGCGGCACAGGTCTTCCTGGTTGCTGCCGCTGCAGAGAGCCCCTGGGCAGCACCCCACGAGCGAACCTGAGCCTCGGGACCACAGGTAAGACCAAATTTTCTGCTGCAAGAAAGCTGCCTGGTGAACTCAAGACACAGGCCCACAGGAACAGCTGAAGACCTGTAGAGAGGAAAAACTACACGCCCGAAAGCAGAACACTCTGTCCTCATAACTGACTGAAAGAGAGGAAAACAGGTCTACAGCACTCCTGACACACAGGCTTATAGGACAGTCTAGCCACTGTCAGAAATAGCAGAACAAAGTAACACTAGAGATAATCTGATGGCGAGAGGCAAGCGCAGGAACCCAAGCAACAGAAACCAAGACGACATGCCATCATCGGAGCCCAATTCTCCCACCAAAACAAACATGGAATATCCAAACACACCAGAAAAGCAAGATCTAGTTTCAAAATCATATTTGATCATGATGCTGGAGGACTTCAAGAAAGACATGAACACACTTAGGGAAGCACAGGAAAACATTAATAAACAAGTAAAAGCCTACAGAGAGGAATCGCAAAAATCCCTGAAAGAATTCCAGGAAAACACAATCAAACAGTTGAAGGAATTAAAAATGGAAATAGAAGCAATCAAGAAAGAACACATGGAAACAACCCTGGATATAGAAAACCAAAAGAAGAGACAAGGAGCTGTAGATACAAGCTTCACCAACAGAATACAAGAGATGGAAGAGAGAATCTCAGGAGCAGAAGATTCCATAGAAATCATTGACTCAACTGTCAAAGATAATGTAAAGCAGAAAAAGCTACTGGTCCAAAACATACAGGAAATCCAGGACTCAATGAGAAGATCAAACCTAAGGATAATAGGTATAGAAGAGAGTGAAGACTACCAGCTCAAAGGACCAGTAAATATCTTCAACAAAATCATAGAAGAAAACTTCCCTAACCTAAAAAAAGAGATACCCATAGACATACAAGAAGCCTACAGAACTCCTAACAGATTGGACCAGAAAAGAAACACCTCCCGTCACATAATTGTCAAAACACCAAACGCACAAAATAAAGAAAGAATATTAAAAGCAGTAAGGGAAAAAGGTCAAGTAACATATAAAGGGAGACCTATCAGAATCACACCAGACTTCTCGCCAGAAACTATGAAGGCCAGAAGATCCTGGACTGATGTTATACAGACCCTAAGAGAACACAAATGCCAGCCCAGATTACTGTATCCAGCAAAACTCTCAATTAACATTGATGGAGAAACCAAGATATTCCATGACAAAACCAAATTTACACAATATCTTTCTACAAATCCAGCACTACAAAGGATAATAAATGGTAAAGCCCAACATAAGGAGGCAAGCTATACCCTAGAAGAAGCAAGAAACTAATCGTCTTGGCAACAAAACAAAGAGAATGAAAGCACACAAACATAACCTCACATCCAAATATGAATATAACGGGAAGCAATAATCACTATTCCTTAATATCTCTCAATATCAATGGCCTCAACTCCCCAATAAAAAGACATAGATTAACAAACTGGATATGCAACGAGGACCCTGCATTCTGCTGCCTACAGGAAACACACCTCAGAGACAAAGACAGACACTACCTCAGAGTGAAAGGCTGGAAAACAACTTTCCAAGCAAATGGTCAGAAGAAGCAAGCTGGAGTAGCCATTCTAATATCAAATAAAATCAATTTCCAACTAAAAGTCATCAAAAAAGATAAGGAAGGACACTTCATATTCATCAAAGGAAAAATCAACCAAGATGAACTCTCAATCCTAAATATCTATGCCCCAAATACAAGGGCACCTACATACGTAAAAGAAACCTTACTAAAGCTCAAAACACACATTGCACCTCACACAATAATAGTGGGAGATTTCAACACCCCACTCTCACCAATGGACAGATCATGGAAACAGAAGTTAAACAGTGATGTCGACAGACTAAGAGAAGTCATGAGCCAAATGGACTTAACGGATATTTATAGAACATTCTATCCTAAAGCAAAAGGATATACCTTCTTCTCAGCTCCTCATGGTACTTTCTCCAAAATTGACCATATAATTGGTCAAAAAACGGGCCTCAACAGGTACAGAAAGATAGAAATAATCCCATGCGTGCTATCGGACCACCACGGCCTAAAACTGGTCTTCAATAACAATAAGGGAAGAATGCCCACATATACGTGGAAATTGAACAATGCTCTACTCAATGATAACCTGGTCAAGGAAGAAATAAAGAAAGAAATTAAAAACTTTTTAGAATTTAATGAAAATGAAGATACAACATACTCAAACTTATGGGACACAATGAAAGCTGTGCTAAGAGGAAAACTCATAGCGCTGAGTGCCTGCAGAAAGAAACAGGAAAAAGCATATGTCAGCAGCTTGACAGCACACCTAAAAGCTCTAGAACAAAAAGAAGCAAATACACCCAGGAGGAGTAGAAGGAAGGAAATAATCAAACTCAGAGCTGAAATCAACCAAGTAGAAACAAAAAGGACCATAGAAAGAATCAACAGAACCAAAAGTTGGTTCTTTGAGAAAATCAACAAGATAGATAAACCCTTAGCCAGACTAACGAGAGGACACAGAGAGTGTGTCCAAATTAACAAAATCAGAAATGAAAAGGGAGACATAACTACAGATTCGGAGGAAATTCAAAAAATCATCAGATCTTACTATAAAAACCTATATTCAACAAAATTTGAAAATCTTCAGGAAATGGACAATTTCCTAGACAGATACCAGGTATCGAGGTTAAATCAGGAACAGATAAACCAGTTAAACAACCCCATAACTCCTAAGGAAATAGAAGCAGTCATTAAAGGTCTCCCAACCAAAAAGAGCCCAGGTCCAGACGGGTTTAGTGCAGAATTCTATCAAACCTTCATAGAAGACCTCATACCAATATTATCCAAACTATTCCACAAAATTGAAACAGATGGAGCCCTACCGAATTCCTTCTACGAAGCCACAATTACTCTTATACCTAAACCACACAAAGACACAACAAAGAAAGAGAACTTCAGACCAATTTCCCTTATGAATATCGACGCAAAAATACTCAATAAAATTCTGGCAAACTGAATTCAAGAGCACATCAAAACAATCATCCACCATGATCAAGTAGGCTTCATCCCAGGCATGCAGGGATGGTTTAATATACGGAAAACCATCAACGTGATCCATCATATAAACAAACTGAAAGAACAGAACCACATGATCATTTCATTAGATGCTGAGAAAGCATTTGACAAAATTCAACACCCCTTCATGATAAAAGTCCTGGAAAGAATAGGAATTCAAGGCCCATACCTAAACATAGTAAAAGCCATATACAGCAAACCAGTTGCTAACATTAAACTAAATGGAGAGAAACTTGAAGCAATCCCACTAAAATCAGGTACTAGACAAGGCTGCCCACTCTCTCCCTACTTATTCAATATAGTTCTTGAAGTTCTAGCCAGAGCAATCAGACAACAAAAGGAGATCAAAGGGATACAGATCGGAAAAGAAGAGGTCAAAATATCACTATTTGCAGATGACATGATAGTATATTTAAGTGATCCCAAAAGTTCCACCAGAGAACTACTAAAGCTGATAAACAACTTCAGCAAAGTGGCTGGGTATAAAATTAACTCAAATAAATCAGTTGCCTTCCTCTATACAAAAGAGAAACAAGCCGAGAAAGAAATTAGGGAAACGACACCCTTCATAATAGACCCAAATAATATAAAGTACCTCGGTGTGACTTTAACCAAGCAAGTAAAAGATCTGTACAATAAGAACTTCAAGACACTGAGGAAAGAAATAGAAGAAGACCTCAGAAGATGGAAAGATCTCCCATGCTCATGGATTGGCAGGATTAATATAGTAAAAATGGCCATTTTACCAAAAGCAATCTACAGATTCAATGCAATCCCCATCAAAATACCAATCCAATTCTTCAAAGAGTTAGACAGAACAATTTGCAAATTCATCTGGAATAACAAAAAACCCAGGATAGCTAAAGCTATCCTCAACAATAAAAGGACTTCAGGGGGAATCACTATCCCTGAACTCAAGCAGTATTACAGAGCAATAGTGATAAAAACTGCATGGTATTGGTACAGAGACAGACAGATAGACCAATGGAATAGAACTGAAGACCCAGAAATGAACCCACACACCTATGGTCACTTGATTTTTGACAAAGGAGCCAAAACCATCCAATGGAAAAAAGATAGCATTTTCAGCAAATGGTGCTGGTTCAACTGGAGGGCAACATGTAGAAGAATGCAGATCGATCCATGCTTATCACCCTGTACAAAGCTTAAGTCCAAGTGGATCAAGGACCTCCACATCAAACCAGACACACTCAAACTAATAGAAGAAAAACTAGGGAAGCATCTGGAACACATGGGCACTGGAAAAAATTTCCTGAACAAAACACCAATGGCTCATGCTCTAAGATCAAGAATCGACAAATGGGATCTCATAAAACTGCAAAGCTTCTGTAAGGCAAAGGACACTGTGGTTAGGACAAAACGGCAACCAAGAGATTGGGAAAAGATCTTTACCAATCCTACAACAGATAGAGGCCTTATATCCAAAATATACAAAGAACTCAAGAAGTTAGACCGCAGGGAAACAAATAACCCTATTAAAAAATGGGGTTCAGAGCTAAACAAAGAATTCACAGCTGAGGAATGCCGAATGGCTGAGAAACACCTAAAGAAATGTTCAACATCTTTAGTCATAAGGGAAATGCAAATCAAAACAACCCTGAGATTTCACCTCACACCAGTGAGAATGGCTAAGATCAAAAACTCAGGTGACAGCAGATGCTGGCGAGGATGTGGAGAAAGAGGAACACTCCTCCATTGTTGGTGGGATTGCAGACTGGTAAAACCATTCTGGAAATCAGTCTGGAGGTTCCTCAGAAAATTGGACATTGAACTGCCTGAGGATCCAGCTATACCACTCTTGGGCATATACCCAAAAGATGCCTCAACATATAAAAGAGACACGTGCTCCACTATGTTCATCGCAGCCTTATTTATAATAGCCAGAAAATGGAAAGAACCCAGATGCCCTTCAACAGAGGAATGGATACAGAAAATGTGGTACATCTACACAATGGAATATTACTCAGCTATCAAAAACAACGAGTTTATGAAATTCGTAGGCAAATGGTTGGAACTGGAAAATATCATCCTGAGTGAGCTAACCCAATCACAGAAAGACATACATGGTATGCACTCATTGATAAGTGGCTATTAGCCCAAATGCTTGAATTACCCTAGATCCCTAGAACAAACGAAACTCAAGACGGATGATCAAAATGTGAATGCTTCACTCCTTCTTTAAATGAGGAAAAAGAATACCCTTGGCAGGGAAGGGAGAGGCAAAGATTAAAACAGAGACTGAACGAACACCCATTCAGAGCCTGCCCCACATGTGGCCCATACATATACAGCCACCCAATTAGACAAGATGGATGAAGCAAAGAAGTGCAGACCGACAGGAGCCGGATGTAGATCGCTCCTGAGAGACACAGCCAGAATACAGCAAATATAGAGGCGAATGCCAGCAGCAAACCACTGAACTGAGAATAGGTCCCCTATTGAAGGAATCAGAGAAAGAACTGGAAGAGCTTGAAGGGGCTCGAGACCCCAAAAGTACAACAATGCCAAGCAACCAGAGCTTCCAGGGACTAAGCCACTACCTAAAGACTATACATGGACTGACCCTGGACTCTGACCCCATAGGTAGCAATGAATATCCTAGTAAGAGCACCAGTGGAAGGGGAAGCCCTGGGTCCTGCTAAGACTGAACCCCCAGTGAACTAGTCTATGGGGGGAGGGCGGCAATGGGGGGAGGGTTGGGAGGGGAACACCCATAAGGAAGGGGAGGGGGGAGGGGGATGTTTGCCCGGAAACCGGGAAAGGGAATAACACTCGAAATGTATATAAGAAATACTCAAGTTAATAAAAAAAAAATAAAAAATAAAAAAAAAAATCGTGTATGGTTATTTAACAAATGGGACATGATTATGATGTTTTACCAGTAAGATTATTACTTCAAGGCAGGTCCACTTACTTTTCTAGTGACATATAGTTAAGAGGAATAGCTTAGTCTTAGATGCAGGTCCCTGTCTCCACTTTACAGCTAATACAGAACTTTCTTATTATGTCACTTTAAATATGTCACTTTAAATATGTCTACATAAATTGGTAATTAATAATAATTATTATAACAGAAGTAGGATATTGTTGACAGAAACTTTAAAACTAATACATACTCAGTGTTTTCACCTGAGAAAGGAAGATTTATGTCGGTTCAAAGCTTGAGGGTATAGTCCATCACGATAAATAAACGTTTACCACAGGAGTTTAAGGTGACTTGTCACATAGCCTTGGCAGTCAGGAAGCAGAGAGAAATGGATGCTGGTTCTCACTATAATGTATGGCTTCCTTTTGGTTTTCATTTAAAATATCTCTATTTAGTTCATCATTCATGGAATTTTCTGTGTAATTCTGTATAATTACGGAATAGAAATACTTTTAATAGAAAGTATATCTAATACAGTATATTCTGATTATAGTTACCCTGCCTCCAACTCCTCCAAGATCCTCGCTCACTCCCTTTCCAAATCCACATCCTTTCTGCATCTCTTTAGAAAACAAATTGGCATCTAAACAATAGTGATAAAATAAAATAACAAAACAAGTGAACTGGAACAGGACAAAACAAACAGAAAAAAAAATAGCCAAAAATTTCAGTAATCACATATAGAGGCAGAAACACACAGACATTTGTACACATAAGATACCATAAAAGAAGAGACCATAGTGAATGCACAAAGGAACTGTAATTCTTTTAAGTCCATACAAAGCTTCATGAGACAAAGAACATCCAGAGAGGCAGTTGTGCTTGTTATGTGTTGGTGATCCATGGCTGGGAATAAGGCTTGCACTTAAGACTGGTTTGTAGCCTTCCTCCCCCACAATGAGACTCCATCAAAGAGCACAGATCTTTTATATGAGAATAGTTATCAACTTGAGATACGTTTTGGTTAGGAATGGAGGCTTGTAGCCACTTCTATTTTCAGTGCTGGGACCCCATCTGATACAGACCTATGCAGGTCCCATGCATGCTGCCAGAGTCTCTATGGGTTCATATGTGCATCGGTCCTGCTGGGATTAGAGCGCCTCTTTTCTCTGGTGTCCTCCATCCACTCTGGTTTTTAATTTTTTCTGTCCCATTTCCTTAAAGGTTTCCTGAACCTAAAGAGGAAGAGGTTGGATCAATAAATCCCATGCAGACTAAATGTTCCAAGGCTCCCAAACATTTTTGTCTACACATTGTACTTCTTCAGGTCTCTGTATTTTTCCCAGTTTCTCTGATGATGGCTGAGCAAGGAATTGACCTACAAGTATACCAGACTATCATTAGGAATTATTTTATTTCTATATCCCTTTAGCACAACAGTAGTATTTAGTGTTCCTCTAGGTCATTGGTATATCTAATCCCAGGGTCTTGGTCATGTGAGTAGCATTGAGGATACAGTCTATATTATAAAATGGATATTAAATCCAATCAGACATTATTTAGTAATTCACACAGGCTTTTGGTCACTATTCTAACAGCATATCGTGTAAACAGGTCATCAATGTAAATTAAGAGTTTGTATCTGGGTTGCTATTTATCTTTCTGCTTTGGTAGTTTAAATGGTGCCTTCCAATACACTCATAGTATTAGGTGTTAGGGGCCAAGGCTCTAGATAGGTACCAACTCAACTTCTCCATGTTCACTTACTTGTACAAGTATCATCTTTAGTTTATGGACAGCAATGAAAACCCTTGGCAATTGCATGAGTTGTTTGGAGGTTTGCATGAGAACTTGTCTATACGGAACACATTCCTGGTGCTGGAACCTTCATTTGGTGAGCTATTAGATTGGGCTTCTCCCTAATAATTAGCAATTTGTTTAGATCATTTTCACACTTGTATGTATACTTAGCGCATTAGTTACCATGCCATCGCCCCCATATGACTGTTAGTTTTAACTGTCCCTCTTCATATTCCCATCCTCAGTTCTCTCTTCTATCCCTCTCCAAGTTTGAGTCTCCTATTTCAGTTGTCTTGAAAGGTATCCATCCTGAATGCTAGTCCTTTTGTCCATACTACCCTCTGGGGTTACATGAACTGTAGCTTGAATGACGAAGATTTAACAGCTCACGTCTATACAGATGAATACATTCCATATGATTGAATATTTCCAGTTCCATCCATTTACCAGTGGATTTCATGATTTAAATTTCTTAGTGGCTGAGTAATATTCATGTGTAAATATAATATTTTCTTCATTCATTCATTGAAGGAGATCTGAGATCTTTGCAGTTTCTGGATTTTATGAAGAAGTCAGCAATGTACATGGTTGAACAAGTGTCTCTGAAGTAATGTGGATAGTCCACTGCTATTAGCTGGATTTGCTGGAAAATCTAGTCTTATCTTCCTCAGTGGTTCCTTTACTCTGCATCTTCATCAGAATGAATTATCATTTGTTTTATTGATCTTAGCCATCCGAACTGGTCTAAGATTAAAAACTCAAAGTAGATTTTATTTCCATCCCCATGATAATTTTCCTCTTTTTAAAATTCTCTGTTTAGATATGTACCCCATTTTAATTGGGTTATTTGTAGTCTTAATGTCAATTTTCTGGGTCCTCTATATATATTGTATGTTAGTTCTCTCTCGGATGTGTTGCTGATAAAAATCTTTTCCTCTTCTGTAGCTTGCTGCTTTGTCTGAATTATGGTTTTATTTGCTTTGTAGAAGCATTACAGCTTCATGTGGCCATAGTTATTAGTCATTGCTCTTAGTGCCTGTGTTACTGATGTTCTGCTCAAAAATCCCTTTCTTGTGCCAATGAGTTCAAAATTATTCCCCAACTTTCTCGTCAGTCAGATACAGTGTCTGCTTCTATGTTAAGGTCTTTTATCCATTTGGAGTTGAAAAATGTGAAACTAATTGCATCATTCTACCTACAACCAACTAGTTTAACCATTTGTTGAAAATGTTGTCTTTTTTCCAGTGTGTATTTCTGGCTTCTTTATCAGAAATCAGAGAGCCATAGTTGGATAGATATGGTCTGGGTCTTGGATTCAAGTCATTTATCAATATGTCTGATTTTGTGCTAATAACATGTTGTTTTAAAAACTACTGCACTATAGTAAAATTTCAGACCAGTGATGATGATCCCTCTAGCAGGTCTGAATTATTCAGGGTTGTTTTGCTACCCAGTGGAAGCTGAAAATTGTCCTTATAAGAGAAGTAAATAATTGTGTTGAAATTTTGGTGGAAAATGCATGGAATCCATGCACTACCTTTTGTAAGACAGTCATTTTTACTCTGTTATCCTTGAGCATGGGAGACCTTTCCTCCTTTCATTACATTCTCCAATTTCTTCCTTCAATAACTTGAAGTTTGTACCACACAAACTTTTCACTTGTTGCCTCGAGTTACCCAAATGTATTTTATATTATTTAAAGCTACAGTGAAGGATGTTGTTTCCCTGATTTCTTCCTTGGTCCATTTGTCATTTGCATAGATTATATAGAAGAGCTATTGATTTTCATGAATATCAAGTAGCTATTGAATTTTCCATCTAGCTACCTTGCTTAAGAGGTTTATCAGCTATAGGGCTTGCCCAGTGGAATATATAGTGCTACAGACATATAGATATAGATATAGGTATAGATATAGATATAGATATAGATAGATAGATAGATAGATAGATAGATAGATAGATAGATAGATAGATCATCTGAAAATAAAATACTTTGACTTCTTGCTTTTATTGTATCCTCTTCAGTTGTCTTACTGGTCTAGCTAAGGCTTCACGTACTATACAGAATAGATATGAAGAGAGTCTTGTCCTGCTCCTGATCCTAGTGGCATTGCTTTGACTTCCTCTCCATCTAAGTTGCCTCTGGACTTGGTATAAATTGCATTAATGATGTTGAGGTATGTCCATTCTATCTTTACCTCTAGAAATTGAATGAGTATTAGATTTTATCAAAGGCCTTTTCTACATTTAATGATATGACCATGCTGTTTTTTTGTATTTTAGTTTGTTTATATGGTAATGACATTTCTCAGTGTATAGATTTTGAACCATCCCTGAAACTCCAGAATAAAATCTATTTGAAATGAATACATTTCCAGTTTCTTTCTTTCCTTACCAATTAACAAACAATTTGCATGTATTGGTCAACAATTTTCTATTTTGTTATTTGACTTTCTGCTCTTACCTCTGCATTTCTCTGTTGTTCTTTGTTAGGAGAATCATAAGTAGAGTTTAATCTCTATTTTGTATGCTAATTAACTTCTTTCTAAATTTATATATTCACATAACTGACTCCAAATATTTTCATTGCCTCTAAATTATAATCTTGGCTTACATTAATTCTTGGGTTTTTAGAGAATGCAGAGTGGTCTGTATGTGCACAATTTATTTTACCCTTAGTAACTTAAAACTAACATGTCTGAGACTGAGTTTAATCTCTTAAGATCTCTTGTTTATTTTAGGTTCAAATTGTACTCATTCTCTTCCTATTTTGAGAACAGTAACTTTTCATTTATTTTAATTCAAAGAACGCACCAAACAATGTCAATTGTGGCTTAATAACATTCTTGGAATCTATAATTCTTTCTAAATTCCTAATTCAATAGACTGATAATTTTTACTTTTTATTTTAGATAGAGCTTGAAACGCAAGACTGTGTAAAAACAGAAGACAATTGTGCCAGCATTACTACTTAGAGTAAGCTGTTCAGTAAGCATGTGTGGAAGAACTGATAACAAGGACAACCACAATGAGTGATATTTTGTTTTGAATCAGTTTTGTGAATGTGAACTGTGTGCAAAACAAAGAGAAAAAAGTTGGTAGATCACAAAGCAGGGGCAGAAGAAAGAGATCCAAACATTTCCATATCCATGCTCTGAAGAAGTACAATTCTTGATCTGAAGAGATAATGTAGCATACAGTAATTTTGAAAAAGTTGGTTATGAGTATGACATTGCTCCTTTGTTCATCTAAAATATGTCTGACAAAATATTAAAAGTAATAATGAAGCATGTCAGATGCTATTTCGTATAAGAAATTAGAAATTTAAAGTTGATCTCTGAGTGCATATTCAGTGAAGCATCAACATCAAGGAAATTCTTTCTGAAAGACACACAGTAGTAACTCTTGACAAAACAGCAACAGTAGCATCTTATAGAGATGGGTCAAAATTGTCAGCAAATCTATCAAATGATCACAATTTTTTTCTGAACATAGTATTCACATGATTCATGTAGATACTTCTGATTATCAGAGTGGCTAAGCACTAAGTCATAGTAGAAGGACGTATTCAAGAACAATCACAAAGTTAAAAAATACTCCCAAGTTCTCTGATGCTTTCATAAATGCCTAATCTTGATATATAAAAACCAGATAATTATCTTATATATACTGGTTGCTTGTTGGACACCCTTGAGAAACTGTTCTCAAAATTTTCTCATTTGTAATTTATCATACTGTTGTGATAAGAAATATAATGACAGGGTCTAAAATAAGCATCTGATGCACCATAGAGACATGATGAACTAGAAGAAAACAATTATAACATTGATGTGTAACAACTATGTTTAAATTTTGTTTTAGTACAGTGGTGAACACTTCAAACCATCTCACTAATTCTTTGATTCAATAACATTATGCAAGTCAGCACGAGATGATTTTTTTCCTATAGCTTATACAGTGCCTCAGACCATGAATATGCAGTTTAGAACATTAGGCCATAACACTAAAATACAACCTAGACATAAGATACTGGTTTAACTAATTTGAAATAGAGATATGGAAGCAAGTGATAAAAAATGTAAGGAATGTTCAAAAGACAAATGACATGTTCTACCACATATGGGAGCAAAAAGGGTAGTAATCTTGGTAACATAGTCAAATGTGTGGGTGGCTAGGATTCAACAATTCAGAAGTAAATATAAATGCAATTTGCCTAGACATCTATGAATCTCTGACACAAACGATATTGTACTTGTCACCATGGTGGAAGATTTAATTGTGGGATGGGATGATGTTATAAACTTATAATAGTGCCTCTCATCAATGACACTAATAAATTCCCATTTATTTCTCCACACTGATTTTTGTGTCCTGTATATATTGTTTGTTGTGAACTTGGGTTCTGAATTCAAATATACATGAAATTGCTTAGATGCAAGCTACTTGATCTTAAAGTATTATAACAGGTATATGAAATTTATGTTCAATATTATTGCTGTGTTAAAATAAACTTTCTATTAAAAAGGATGTTTCAAATGAATGATAGCAGAAGCAGATCTTTATTAAATATCTATATAGTCACCCTGCACTTCTTCAGCATATGCTAACTTTGCGTTGTCTAAGACCCATCTTTCATGTTTTCCTTGCTATTTTTAAAGTTCTGGTGTTGTCTGCTCTGTATGTCAAGATGGCTAAAGGAAGTTCTCCATGGAGGTGATGAGACGTCAAAGAAGCGAGGCCAAGAGCTAGTATTTAATTGATACAGACAGGGTAATTAAGACTACTATAATGGATAGAAGATCAAAGAGAGTCATCAGGACCCTATGAAGGAGCTTTATTTTCCTTCTCATTCTCTACCTAGAAATACATCTATTGTCTTCCTAATGATCACTGCTTGGTCAATAAAATAACTGATGTCTCAGTCAGTTATTAAAAACAGAAATATGAACTGAAGTATCAAAATAGCCATAGTTTCCAACATATTTCAGACTTGACCAAACTCAGAAAAATAAAGCCAGTGCCTCTTAAGGAAGTACATGCTCAATTCCCAACATACATGTTGTAACTCTGATCCTTAGCTTTTCCTCAAAGCACCTATAGATGTTTACCTGGGTAATTGTGCTCTAAAACTGGGAAACAACTAGATATTCAGTGATTAGTGTAGGATATACTGAAATTGCCTTGATTGCAGACATAAAACACATTGATAGTGTCTGATAAAATTAAAAATACTTAAGGAAGCCAAATAATTAATGGAATATAGCCATCCTCCTTCCAGATAGAACTAACATAGTATTGGAATCTGCTCTGGGATTATTTCCATCATTTCTGGAATTCAAAATGAATACACATTCTTGGCAATTTTCAATTCCTAAATTAATTCGCTGGTTCTTTAAATTTGTGCCTATCACTGTAGAAGCAAACAACTGGAATCTCCTATTGCTGATTCTATCTTTCATGACAATAAGATAAGCCAAAAGCACACAATAAGTATGGAAAAATTAAAGACAATGCTTATAAATTCTTACTTAGCTTAGATACTTAAATGCTATGAGGCAGGATAGTATATTACATTTCAATACTTTTATATCTCAATGAAATTTCTAGCACTGTATTTATTCTGTTTCAAAATATGTATTCACATATCATGCATCTGTCTTCCCCTGCCAGACAGAAAAAAAAAAAAACCCTAAAGCCTGTTTTGAGTTTGAAGAAACACATTTGTAATTTCAACTTGCTACATTTTTCCAGGAAAGGGGTAAATTGAAAGGCTGCCACTTTTAGATAGAATATATTGGAAAAGAACTTTTAAACAACTAAGATACCTTGACACTTGGTTCAAATAACTGAAATGATTTGGTAGTGATGGATAATGTGTCAGCAACAAAAATGGATGCTTCGTGAAACTTTCAGAATTCCATTGCAAACTTCTACTCTTTTTCCAAAACACTTATTTTTTCCTAAGAAACAGTATGCGCATTAAGTATCTAATAGTATCTAACTATGTGCTGTGGGTGGGAAGTTACTATGAGCTGCCCCTCATGAAGTATGCTACTCTCTGAACTATCAATCCAGAAAGTTTGCTGAACACAGAAGCAGTCCATCATCAGGTAGTAGTGGCAATGCATGCTGTGAAACTGAAAAAGAGATTAATGGGCAGCCATTCAGGTTTTCAGTGTTCTCACTTCTGTGCTTTCTCATTTCTCTGCAACGGGTCTGAAATGCAAAGTAGCTTATACACACACATACACACACACACACACACACACACACACACACACGCACACACACACAGAGGAGAGAGAATCTTTTTTTTTTACTTTGTTCAATATATAATCAAAAATTAATAAAGGTACAAGTAGCATGCAACTCATGTAAAAAAAAATTAGGAAAAAGAAAAAAAATTTCCATGAATGACCAAACTTCCCCACCACTCTACAAAATAAATATACACTATTTGTTTTTCTTTAAGCATCTTAGGTCCAGCACAAGTGAGTTAAAGGCAGGAGTTAAACGCTGAATAAAACAATTGCCCATTCTCTGGGGCTGAGTCATCTCTTGTGATGGGCATGGTCTCTTAGAATGTACAAGTCTTTGGGGATTTCTTGACCATCTTGCAAGAACTACATACAGTAGGTACATTTTGTTTTCTGGTAGAATAATTCATTAGTGCTTCCTCTGAGGCTCAAACATGACCACTGGCCAGATTCCAAAGAGTAACTTCACTTTTATGTTCTTTTATATAAACTGAAAAGGATTTAAGACAAGAACCCAGGACAATTAGAATATGCCATCATGCATGAAACTGTGTTGTAACACCTAGAACAGGAACCAATCTCTTTCAAAAGTTCCTTAGTTATCTATATATCTAAAAGTTCCTCAAATATGTTATCTATATTCCACAATAAAAATCCCAATAACAAGATTGTCAAGGATTACCCAGTCCCCTAAGCCATGGATAAACCCATGTAACAATACTAATAGAACAAAGCACTAATGTAAAGACCAACATTCCACACATGACTTGATGGAATATAGGCTCTTACATTTAGGTAATCATGGTTACTATTTAACTGAATAGAACCAGGGCAAAAAGAAGATGGTAGTTTATTGAGCTCTTTGTCTTGAAACACTCAAACAGGCAGTATACAAATATGCAGCAACTGTAAATCATGTGGAGCTCATCTAAGAGCTGCATTTCATATTTCAGAGTCATGCGGAAACACACAATCACAATCATACCACAGTGACTGCTAAGTAAGCATCAGTGTGCCGTTTCTCCAGTCTATCTTCAAAGCCTTGAATTGCACCAAAAATGGAGGTATGATCATAATTAGGTTATTCACTGTATCCCAGAACTCAACAACGAAGAAGGTCACTACATAGCTCTCCTCACACCAGTGCAATGTGGAGGTCGTGGGACCCAAATAGTCTTTGCAGTCCACAGCTGGAGCCTTGCACTGATGCCCCACACACTTCACAGCTGGTCTCTGGCTGCAGGCTCAGACACTGTGCGCTCTCCAGCTCCCTCCTCCCTTATCCCAAAAGGAGAGAGAGAATCTTATAGACAGGCTCCTGTTTCACTAGTTTCTATGCTGAGATTGCCCTTAAGTACAATTAGTAATAAAACAAATCCAGAAAAGAATATAGACTCAAACAAATAAATAGACAAATAAATAAATAATAAACAAACAAAAGAAAACCCTTAACTGGAATATGTTTTGACTAATGCTTGTATAGATAAGATACTTAAAAGACTTCAAAGGAAAACAATTTTCAAACAAATAGTGAGCTTTATGGAAGAAGACATAATGTCATTGACTTCTGTCTTTTGACACTAAGAACATAAAGACCTTAGCAGAACACACTTTCAGTACTCAAATCAACACAATACTCTAATTTATGGGCATTGATAGCCACCACTGTCCTTATTCTACTAAGAAACAGTTGTAACAGTATGCACGACACTGTATGCTGGCTTAACATGATACATAAATCCTCATTTATAATAAAAGCTGACAAGCCTCGGTCCCTTCAAAATGTATTATTCAGAGTCATGACTTGATGCGTGCCATCGTTAAATATATATAACTTAGCATTTATATTCTTCCCAAGGTTACAAGAGAGAAATCATGCTGAATTTTTCTTTGCTTACCCTGAAGCTTGCACTTCACTCCCTTGTGTGAGGAAAAAGGATCAGAACAGAACTCGTCTGTAATTTCCAAAGAAGAGACATTAGGTAGCCTTACAGCCAATCCAAGACAAAGCCTCTGCTGTGAAGCCTGAGAACCTGAAGTTTGTCCCCAGAAAACACATGATGGAATGGGGATCAACTCCAAAAGTTTGTCCTCTTACAAATTGTTAAATGAGAGGGGGTATCTTACACAGATGTATCCCTGACCATGTAAGAAACATGCACACATGCACACACATACACACACACACACACACACATATGCACACATACACACACACATCACACATATGCATCATACACACACACACACAGAGAGAGAGAGAGAGAGAGAGAGAGAGAGAGAGAGAGAGATTTTCAAAAATGCTTTTTAAAAATAAAAGAGAGGAGTTAACCAACTTAAAAACTTTTATTCCTTGGAATCTTTTGTAGTCTGACACATTAAAAAGCATGTGTAGAATTGCTGTACTCTCCTAAAGAATAGTTTCTTCTACCCAATAGCAAGCAATGTTTACATCATATCGGTGAATACACAGATTTAGCATTTTTCCCAAAACAAATTTAATAAACCCTATTTAGTGAACTGCAGTTAGAATAGTTGTTTTATTGAATTTTATGTGGAAAATGATTGCAATAAATATGGTAAAAAAATGAAAACTACATTCCTCTTTGAACAAAGATCAAAGGCCATTGAGACAATTCAAAGGAAAGTCAAAGAAAAGATATGCAAACTCCTAAGTAAAATTAGAAACAGTAATCAATAAAATAAACCAGTGAGACAAAGAGCTAAAAATCCAATAAGACTGAGGGATCACTAAGTAGCTGCAAAAATTAACAGAAATGAGATCAAATGGAGCAGGATGCAACAATTTATCTTACTGTCAATTTAAAAACTAGTGGAGTAACTATTCCAAGTTTATATTTGTGAATTTGACAACTTATAAAAACTGAGTGACTTAAGCTGATCACAGGTCAACATACTTCATGAAGACTAAAAGATGATAGAAGTAATTCTATAATCATTATGTAAATGGAATATATAGATAAAATGTAACTAGGAAGCATGTTTTAAGGTCTAGATGAGTTTACTAATTGATCATATTGAAATAAGTATGTTTTTTTGTGTGAACTTGACACAAGCTGGAGTTATCAGATAGAAAGGAGCTTCAGCTGAGGAAATGCCTCCATGAGATCCAGCTGTAAGGCATTTTCTCAATTAGTGATCAAGGATGGGAGGGCCCATTGTGGGTGGAACCATTTGGGTTCTATAAGAAAAAACGCTGAGCAAGCCAGGGCAGGCAAGCCAGTAAGTAACATCCCTCCATGGCCTCTACATCAGCTCTTGCTTCCTGACCTGCTTGAGTTCTAGACCTGAATTCCTTTGGTGATCAAAGCAATGTGGAAGTGTAAGGTAAATAAACTTTTTCTCCACAACTTGCTTCTTGATCATGATGTTTGCACAGGAATAGAAACCCTGGCTAAGTCATTGTGTACGTGTATACATGTGTATATGTCCATGTGTGTGCACCTGCACACATACATGTGATCATGACGTGAAGTCAAGGGTCTACAGCACTCTTTACTGCTCTTCATCTGTGTTTCGAAACAATGTCTCTCATTAATCTTGGATCTCACCAATTCATCAAGAGTAACTTCAATTATCTTCAAGGATCTTCCTGTCTTCTTTTACTTCCTCCAGTGCTGAGATGACAAAGTCTTGTAACCATGTCCAGTATCTGCACTGGTTCCGAGAGGCTGAATTTGGGTTCTTGTGTTTCTATGGCAAATGCTTGACTAAATGGACAAACAAATATGTGAAAGGAATAGATTGAAAAATTTGTGTATTTTACCTGTACACCCTTATTCACCTGGATAAAGTGACTTGCACCTTGGCAAACAACTTGGGAGAATGTACCAGGAAGATTGCTGGACATGAAGACAAATATGGGAAATTTAGTGAAAACCCCACCTCAAAGAAATTCAATAGATGGATAAACAATTTCAAAGGAGCTTACAGGACAGTTTTTTAAATGAAATTTGATGTGAAAATCTATAAATACAGTATTAAAATTCGGTAGTGTGTAAAAGTATTAGATTCCAGTGACAATTGATATTTACTTCTGCCTGTAAATTATTTTGTTACTTAAAGTTAATTAGTATAATTTAAAATAGACAAAAATCTACTCAATGCCCCCATGCAGACTTGCCCTCTCAGCTTAGCCATGGAGGCCTAGCACCACCAGCAAAGGCATCGAAGACTCGTTCAGCCGTCAACCTCCTTGGACTGGGAGAGAACAATTGACTCCTAGATGCAGAGACTTTTATCATCCCTGCCAGGCTCAGGATAACACTACAGGTAAGTCCAACCCATTCCTGATGGACGTGAAAGCGAACTAATCTGTTTTAACCTCCCATTTAGGTTCCAGAGTCCCATCACCAACTTCTGTCACAGGGCTTGAAGGAACCCCCTTTAATGAAAGAAATAACTTAACACTCATCCCCACTGATGCACAGAAAATACAGAAGTCTAATTACATTCATGATGAAAATTGTCACTAGGTTACAAATAAAATATAAATAACCTTAATAATAGACATGACAACCCAATATATTACTTAAAATGTTGATAAATAAACAGCCATTTTGTAGTGAAATTCTGAATGTTTTCTCTTAAGACTAGTAGTAGATTAAGAATTCCAGGTTTGACCCTTTTACTTCAAACATATGTGTATTGTCACAGATATTAGAAAAGAATAAAATAAAAATATTTCTTATTTGTAGATGACATAATAGTAAATGTGTGAAACTCTAGGGACAGTATAATAAAAGAGCACATGCTATGTAGTCAACACAATTATATTCAACCATTTGCCAATATTGAGAAGCAATTCAAAGGATAAAGTTCATCCATCTCAAAAAATGGTGATGAATTATACTAAAAATAAATAAAAGAATAAGGACCAAATTATCACATCTATGGAAAAAGTAACTCAGAATTTCAGATGTAGGGACTAACTATCAAACATCAGAAAAATGTATGGAACAAAGATTGTGATTAGATCTCACATAGACCCAGTTCTTGATACCGGAAGCATTATTGAAATAAGGGAAACTTAATAATGTAGATCTGATCATTGGTTTTCAAAAGGTATGGATAAGAAGGTGAAAGAGAGTGCTAGAAAATTTATGTAGATCAATATTTATAAATATCTAATCTAAGAATTCTTCTGATTCATGAGATTATTTTATAAGAGAATTACAAATGCCATCCATGAATATTTTTATCTACAGCATATGTTAAAGTAAAATAATGAAATAGTGAATGTTCCAACATCAGTGACCTTGTTCAAACAGATTCATATCCACAATTTCATATCTGAAAATACCTTCTAGAATAGTTGTGATTTAAAAATAAATGAAGGGGACAATTACACAAAATTTAATCAAAGATGTAAGAAGACAAATCATACATCAAAACAAGGTAATATACCACAGTGGTCACCCAAGAAAACAGGGGCTCCTCATGTCACTAAAATATACTATCGATTTATCTTAGCAACTGTTCTTGTAAGTCGTGATTCTAGAATAAACAATAATTCCTGTTTACATGAATGGAAAATGTGCATCTTCATAGCACTTTTCCTCCAAAATGTGGAGGAAAGCAACACCACCACAGCACAGATGCCTCTATCTAACCCAACTCTACCTGGCCGTGGAAGAACAGTCAATAGATGCGGGTAACCACATATGCAGGTAACCACATACGCAGGTAACCACATATGCAGGTAACCACATAGATAAAACTGAATAAAAATAGTTTGAGTGAAAATCACAATTCCAAAGTGTTACATGCAACAAAATTCTATGTTGTATTCTAACATGAAAAAAAGAAAAAAAAAGAAAATATATTGCTTGGTGTGGTGACTCCAAGAACTAATTCCAATTCTTGGGGGGCTGAGCTACAACTGTGAGTTAATGGTCACAGTAGTCTACAAAATCAAGAACAGGCCAGCATAGAGTAAGAGTCACACACTCACACACTCACACACACATACTCACGCACAAGCACACACTCACACAAAATGTGTACTATATTATACATGAGTGAGAAATGGAATGGAATGGAAGGGTGGTTCTTTTGTCCTTTGCTGATGTAGCTGTTGTGTCAGTGAATGTCAGTATCCTTATGTCATTAAATATTGATGTATCCAATTTTTCTATCTATATCTGTTAAAAGGTCAGTTTGGTCACATACTTCATTGTGGTAATAGAAATAAGAGTTAAGGATGCATAGATCCATGTGAATATTACCTTACAACATTTTGTACTGTATTATTTCAAAATAAAGTGTTTCAACAAATGACACACCAGTAGCAGAGAGCAGTCAATCTCTCAAAGTCCTTCTTTATTCTATCTATCTATCTATCTATCTATCTATCTATCTATCTATCTATCTATCTATCTACCTATCTATCTATCTATCCAGATGAATAGAATGTTTGTCCTAAGTTGAAATTGTATGTGAATTTCATTCTTCACATTCTCGATAGATGTAATCAACTTCTAACTTCCTACTTACACATATCCATTAAAAATTATCTGAGAAAATGCCAAATTGGTTTCAAAGTGGTTGTGCAAGTTTGTACTCTCACCAACAGTAGAAGATTGTTCCCCTAGATATCCTCAGCAACCTGGGCTATCTCTTGAATTTTTTTATCTCGATCATTCTTATGGTTGAGGGGCAGAACCCCACAGTTGTTTTGATTTGCATTTCCCTGATGACTAAGGGCTTTGAACATTTCTTTCAGTGCTTCCCTGTCATTTTAGAATCCTCTGTTGAGAATTTTTTGTTTTGTTCTGTATCCTATTTTTTTAATTGGACTTTTTGGGATGTTGGCATCCAGTTTCTTGAGTTCTTTGCAAATTTTAGATAGTAGCCCTATATCAGATGTAGGATTGTTGAATAAATTTCCCTATCTGTGGTCTGCCATTTTGGCCTATTGTCAGTGTCCTTTGCCTTACAAAGGCTTTGCAGTTTCATGAAGTCCCACTTATCAACTGAGCCATTGGAGTTCTGTTGAGGAACTTGTCTCCTGTGCCAGTGCATACAAAAGCATTCCCCACTTTCTATTCTATAGATTTAGTGTGTTTTGTTTTATGTTGAGACACTTGACCCACCTGGCTGTACCTTGGCCTCCCTGCTCATATGTAGCCGATGTACAGCTTGACCACCATGTGGGACCTTAACAACTGGAGCAGGGGCTATCCCAAAAGCTGTTATCTGTCTTTGGGATATGTTTTTCTAGCTGGGCTGCCTTGTCTGGCCTCAGTGGGAAGGGATGTGCCCAGCTTAGTAGAGACTTGAAGTACCAGGTTGGGAGGGATTCCCAAGGGAAGGTCCCACCTGCCTAGAGGAGTATGGGAGGGGAAGGATTGTGGGAAGGGGTGAGTGGGAGGTGGCAGTGAGCAGTGCAAAGTGAATAAGTAAAAAAATAAAAGTAATTAAAATTTAATTTAAAAAAGGGAATTACCATGCAGTATTTCCTATGCCAGTGTCAGGAACTACCTGTAAACACTACCCTTTTCTTTACTAGTTTGCTTTTTCTTGGTAAAGGCGCCATAAGTTTAGTTGAGATACTGATACTGCACTCTATGTCTCTATGCTTTAGACAGCTGTGTTCCCTATAAAATATGAGCAGTGTCAACTGAGTTTTTGTTTGCTGATGAGTGCTCATTGCAAACATTTTGATCCATTTATAAAAAATAAGATACGAAATTAAAACGACAAAGTAAACCACCAAACTAACAAGATTTAAACGTTATTTAATATAAAATAAAAGGGAAAAATGACAATGACCCTCTTATGTTTATGGCTATAAGATCTTTATAAGGTAAAGTAGATTAACAAATTCAGTCTTTCCTACTATTCAATTACTTTAATTGAAAAAGGTCATTGATTTCAAACATCCTGGGTTTTAGTTGCATAATATATTATAATTATACGTAGGCGGGTGATAAAAGAGCTGCAATACAGACAAACAGCATTTGGAGACATTTTCACTTTCTTTCAATGTATAAATTGATTTAAAAAATTTTTTTCTGGGACTTTCATTGCATTTTTTTTCCTCTGTGTTTGCTTTAACTGCCCATATGGTAGAACAGACTTTACCCCAAATTGTAGTTATATTTGGAATAGTTATTTAACATACACGCAGGCTTTGTAGTTTCCTGGATAGCTAACTTGAGAAACCTATGGAGAGCCTCAAAGTTCTTCTCAGTTTCCCTCAAGGGCAGAAAGAAGCAGTGAATGTCTCATAAGTACGTGGCTGTGGCAAAGACCAGGCACACTTATGGAAGATTACATTCTGGGTATAAATAACATACACAATAGTTTAATGTATCATTTCTAAATGAATGTTACAAAGATACATGCCACAAATAACAGGTGATGACTCATATCAAGTCTTTCCTCATAAGAGGAGTTTCAATTGCATACTGCAGGGTCCAGAATGATAGATATATATTTACATTTGTTAGTGATTCCAGTAAGAGACTAATCGGCAATTTAATGAGTTGCTCACAGTGAATTAACTTATAGCCTAGAAGTAGTGTTGCAGCTATCTGTAACAGCCAGTATTCAAAACTGTCAATTCGTCCATTCAAAGTGAATCTGACCTGCTGCATCTCATTGGACATTGTCGTTGGCTAAACATTAATAGGTCTTTAATATTCAGAAACTCTTCTAGCTATGAGTTCTGCTTCAAAACAATTATGATTAGTGTTAGTCAACCAAACACAAATAAAAAATACAAATGCCATGAATGTGGAAAATGGTACGATAGAGTGGGAAGGAATGGAAAGGGGAAATGGAAAAATAGAAACCCAAAATGTAATATGTATTTATCAAATAGTCAAAGAACTAACTTAATTTAAAAGCAAAAAAGAGGGTTCTTGTTTTGTCTTTGTTTTTTGTTTGTTTGTTTGATTATTTTGTTTGGTTTTCATTTTATTTAACATATGTAAAAAGGCAGTATTCTGAACCCTTGTTATTCATAGACTTGTAATGTGTGTTTTGTGTGTCTTACAAACTCAGTTTATCTAAGTCACATTTCTTGCAAATTCCTTATGGTATTTGGAAATTAAAACATCATATTTATTACTTGAGGTACTATAGTAAGAACACTATTGTGAATAGGAGCACAAGTGACTTTTTGCACGCACGAAAATGATAGTTTAACCATGTTCTCTGTGCAGAAAAGAAAAGTGTGAAAGCAGCTGATTTGTGAGACGGTACCGAAGGTAGACTTCATGCTGAAAACACAGCATGAGCTGTACAGTGCTGATAGAGCCCACTGGGACGGGGTAGTCAACCAGAACAATGACAGAACTTAGAGTGGAAAGACCTATTTAGTCCATGTACTGTGCTCCTCTATAAGTGAGAGGGAGTTATAAGAAACTTCATAAATAATAGTGACGAAAATTGAGTAGTTGAAGAAATAGGTACAGTCAGATGGCACCCTTTCCAAAGGAACAGATGCTTTTAACAGGAGGATGGGAGAGCAGTGATGCAGAAACTAAACTAGATGGGGGAATTGAACGTGACCATTGCTTGCGGCACTGGCATAGGTGGGCTATCTCTAGCCCACGTGGGATGGTTCTATCATTTCCAGCAAATGGGCAGCATGCAGGTAATGCAGTGAAACAAAGCAAAGAGCTGTGAAAACGGTGAGATGCAGGAGATGGTTCCCCCTGAGAGCTTAGTTGAGATTAGGTATGAGTTTTCATATAGGAGAAGAACAATGAAATGTGGGCATAGAAGAGGTAAATCATGGAAAGAAATACATGATCTCTATTTTGATTTGGCATTACAACAAGAGGAAGAATTGTCAATGCTCTTAGAATTATCCAGATACAGTTTTCCAAAAACCATTTAGTTCCTTCAACATCCTAGAAAATGCTTCTCTAAGCTCTTCCAGAGGGAGGTGGGACCAGAAATATGTCTACATATTGAAGAAAAGTGTGACCTTCCTTATGGGTGACTTATTCAGGTTTATAGACAGTTTTGACATTCTTAAGCATATCAACAGTGATCATAAAATAAACTACTGAAGATTCAAGAGGAATTAGACACTCAAAAGAAACACAGAAATATGACTATTCATGGATAGTTGCAATTTTTCCAATTTCAAAAATTGAAATCAACTAAGATGATCTGTCCAGATGGCTGGATGGTATTGAATACATCCACAATATTACTCAAAACAGCAAGAAAAAAATGAATTATCAAACCAGGAAATGGCTTGTAGGAAATTAAATATATAAGTATGTGAAAGAAGTCTATCTGAAAGGGGGCACATGTCTAATTCAAATAAAATCAACTCTAGTGAAAACACAGAAAAAAGAAAGACAGACATGGTAGAAAAGGAAAACAGTAAGAAAGCAAGGGTTTTGGGAGGTTGTGGCAGGTAAGGTAGAAAAGGGTATCTGTGGTGAGCCCAGAGGAATTTTATGGAAGTGAAAATATTTTCATATGTTACAGTTTTCAGTAAATGGCATTACATATTTCTCAAAAAATATCAAATATGCTCCAGGCCACAAACTCTAAGAATTATGGATTTTAGGTGAGAGTACCCCATCAACTTGGCTCCAGAAATGGTCAAAAATGTACCTTTTAGCAAGAGAATGATGGTATCAATGGGAGAGGTTACTCCACTTGATTTTCCTGAGCCTAAAACTGCTGTAAAAATACCAGAAAAGCATCTTTACTGACTTCACACCACTGTTTCCCCAAAGCTCCATAAGTTCTCACTCTTGAAATATCAGAGAAGCAGATATTGTACATCCTATGAAATACATAAACTGTTTCTTTTCTTGTGTGTGTGTTACAGATAGTAACCATCCCACAGGACTTCCTCATCCATAGAAAGGATCCAAGGTGAAAAAAGTATTGTAAAATAAAATGTAAGAATTTCAGTGATATATATATATATATATATATATATATATATATATATATATATATATATATATATTCCTCAGCTATTATTGAATTATTGACAGACGATAAACACCCATTGTCTTCTGGGGTTAGTGCTAGAGTTTGAATAGAAGATAAAAACAGAAGAAAATCTAGGGAGCCTTCGCTGACAAATGTTGCACAAAAGTAAATCAGAGATGCTACAGTGTGAAAATTGCATCGATATGAGAGGAAACCAAGCTCAGGTAATAATTCCCAGGACAACAGGAAGGGAACCGGTGTGCTGCACAGACAAATTTACTTCACATGAATCTCACTGGGAATTGAAATGTATGTTGAGAATTTGGTATTATTTTATAATATCTAGACACATTTTAAGAAGTGTTTTAATGGTACTCGTCCCATGTCTGCTCTGAATACAAGAGAAAAATATTGGAAGGATTTACCATGAACAAAATGATAATCACTGGCACCAGGATTTGAGATGCTGCTGTTCATGCTCAGTTTATATTGGAGCCTCATAGCATTATTTCTGGAAGACATGGAAACTCAGACCAGATAGAAAAGCAACGGGTATTAAAATGGAGGAGAAACTATTAATCATCAGCATGAGAAAGAAAAAGAGGCAGGGCACATGGAGAAAGAGAGGAGATGGGGGTGAGAAAGAGAGGAAAGAAGGGGGATGGGAAGTGAGCGAGAGACAGAGAGACAGAGACACAAAGAGGTCTTGATGTTTTCTCTTACATCCATACTGTGGAACAAAGTAAATAGCCCAGTTATGCTTCTTATTTATTTGTAATGTTTCTTATTTCAAATACATTAAACAAATAATCAACTCATAAAAAGAAAGCCACTGTCTTTCTTAACTAAGACTTTATTTCTTCTGTGAACTAGGACTATAGTTTGTTTCTAGGGTGTTGATTAGCGCTTCGCTTTGATTTCCTTGATTGGCAAGGTTACATTATTTACACACTTTTTAATGTTTATTCCAAAGGTAGTCCTCACCTAGTCATAGAGAAATGCTAAGATCTGTCTCAAGTGTTATTTTATCCTTATCTGTCTTTGAATGAACCTGACTTAAAGATCAAAACAAATGAGAACTCTATTACAGTGCTGCTGAAGCAATTGTCCTTTAGCAAGATGTCGGGGATGTTGTATACAGTAGGGGCAAACTGCAAGCTTGGTATTTTGTCACTTATACAGGTGTTTACATTTCGTCTTTATTTAGTGCATGTGTCTGTGTGTATGTCCATGCATGCATGAGTATGTGTGTGCTTTTGTGTGTGTGTGCGTATGTGTGTGCATGTGTGTGCGAGAGAGAGTGGGTATGTGATTTTTACAAATTGATATAACACCCACCATAGAACTGTTGATTTAAGTATAAAAGGAGAGAGGGGACAATGAAGAAAGGAACTCTGAATCGATTCTGTTCACAGAGCCACTAGCACTGAATTCTGAGAAAACTGAAAATGTTCGGAAGCTGTTAATATCACAAAGAAAAAGCCCTCAACAAGCACATATTTTCAATGATCAGGTAAGAAACAAGAGAGAAATACAGTTCAATATGGTAAAAATTCAATAATGGATTAGAGATAGAGAAAACAATTTAAAGGAAAGTGATAGATTTAATGCTAGAAAGGATTTAGGAATAGATTTCCTTAACAGTCATTAAGTCCCACAGATTTAGCTAGAATTTAACTAATGGAGTACTGTCTCAAAATAACCCAAAGATAAGTAGTGGTTTGTTATAAATAAGTGAAATTTACAATGCTAGGATGTTAATGTTTGCTCACCAAGAGAGATCTACAATGAGGCTCCATTTCCATAACAAAAGCAGAGAACTTTAGCACCATTCCCTTAGAGAAAAAACAGGGCAGCTTAACAACCATTAAATCTCCATAGTCCATGTCCCCTGTGCTCTGTGAGAAAAGGTATAATTCTACCAGCTGGGCAAGATGACTCTGGGTAACAAGCACTTCAAAGGAACAACATAAATGTACTTCTGAAGTAATTCTGGTAATCAATTTTGCAGATCTCCCATTGGCTCAAGTGGCAAGATTTGCTCTATATTTGTTTAAATTCACCAAAGTTTAACCTGGGACCAGAATGTGAAGAAAATTTGTGAATGACAGAATTTGAAAATGTATAAGCCTAAGGTGTATATAAAAACAACAACAAAAATCTCCTATTTATGGCTAACACCTCTTTGAGGAGTAGCCAGAGCCAGAAATATACTACATTAAGGATCTTTTTCTCCCCTTGATTAATCTCTAAGACTGCAGAGGGATTTCTTCCTGGATAGAATATTAATACCTAATGCAGAATATTAAAACCACATACAACTCAAAAAACCAAAATTAATATTAGTAGTCAAATGAGAAGCAGGTTTGGAAAGTACAATGGTTAAAATGTTGCAAGGTACTAGGGTAAAGCAACTTTTCCCAATGAGCCTATTGGGAAATACAAACCAATAAACTACATTTTGATAAAACTACTATAAGTATATGATTTTATTAAGTAAAAAGTATAATGAATGCATCTAACTTATTCTAACTCACATTTTAACTAACATTGCCAAATCTCTACTGATCACCTGATGATAAACGGCCAATCACAATGGAGCTGCAGGTCCATTTTGCATGCCTGGAAAAAGATGAAACTTTCCAAGTTCCCCTTTGCTCTATACTAAGTACCTCTTGCTTTACACGATCAAAATTGTGTTAAGTTGAACCACCATAAGTGAAGGATCATCTATAAGTAAAAAAGATACTCTTTTGCCCTTTTTCTTTCAATTCCACTCTGCAAACTCCCTGTCTTGTTTATGGGATTAGAAAGTAGAGGATGATTTAAGAATGAGTTGATTCACAGAAGAAAAATAACAAAGTAGCAGAGAGCTTAAATATCCACCAGAAACTATACCAGTGATATGTATTAATTTAGTGCAACCACATACTGCAAGTGGCCTAGACCAGGATAAAGAATAGACTACACTAATGTTGCTTCAATTTAAATATAAAGAAAAATAACTATGGTGCTCAAACTAGGGAGGTAGACAAAAAAATCAACCCAAAATTATGTCTGTGGCCAGATCAGATTTTTGAGCCAGACAGTTTTTAGAATAAGATAGATAAGGTCAAAAATTAATTAATGAAATAAATATAATTAAAGGCAGTATAAAAGAATTAAAAAGGGAAAGTTAAAATAATACAGAAGCTTGGGTGTCAAAGAGCCCAATAAATATGAAAGCTTGTAACTGTTACCTTACAGAGTGGGTCCTGAAACAAATTTTTTTCAGTGCTTTTTGCCAAATCTCACGATACAGGAGCATTCACCTCATAGGAACACTGCTGTCCTAAGAACAGATCAGACTTCTCATGTCTGCCCAAGACAACCCAAAGTGAGATTGCTACTCAGGCCTACCTCCTGGCCCAGTTCTTCTTCCCTTTGAGCACAGAGGTCATGCCAACAATCCAAATTCAGACTTGGAACCACTGAGCTTCCCAATGGGACAGGATTGATGAAAATATTTTATGATTTTATTTAATTTTTTAACCCATCACCACTTCTAGAATCTTTAATGTCCATATTGAGGAATGTGGCCTAAATCATTGACTGTTACTAGTACTGAATCTGGAGCTTTTGCCTTAAAACTTCAGCAACACAATGGTATTAGAATGATAAATTATAAAAGGCAGAAGACACTGGAAATGTTGAAAAAGTGGGAAATGAAAACAAAGAAAGCAGTTCGCTAGCAAGAAAATTTCTTAGACAATATTTCTATAAATACTGATTAACAGAATTAAACATGTACAACCACAGCCTGAAGTTTTTCTGCTATACCTAAAGCTGATAGAACACTGTACAGATACTTTATGCGTTATGTGTTAAATTTCTCATTTCAGCAGGTATTACCATATATTTTTCACTGTCATAATTATAAGTGAATGGATAATAGTGCGTGTTTTTCCTGAACCATGGTGTTTTCATAATATAGAGTAAAAAAATTCAGGTTTCATTAGCATTAAAATATAAGCAATTCTAGTCAAGACTTCACAATAAAAGAAGTTAGAATAAAAGATTCCAGCCAAATGCCTGTAGTCATTAATCTCTGACAAACTGAAAGGACAGAAATTACCATGCCTCAAAATACCCTTTATTTATCCAGATGCCCATCCAGTCTAGTGTACATCAGATAGGCGCAGCAGGGCTACTTTAATCCTCTATTTGAATGCAGATTACTACATGTCAGATTTAGGAAATCTCTGCGATGCTAATTTTCTCTATTTAAATATCATTTTACCTTCTGAAGTCCTCTTATAATTTTACAGCTCCCATGGATGAAAGTCTCCTCATAGTGACTTTGAGAACAGTTCCTTGAAAAAACATCCTAAAAGTGAACATGAAAACTGTGATTTGAAGTTAGCCACTTTGTGTTTCTCTGTATTTGTATGTGGTGTGTGGTGTGTGTGAGTGTGTGAGAGAGAGACTGTGTGTGTGTGTGTGTGTGTGTGTATGCATGTATTCATGTGTGTATATGTGTATGCATGTGTGTGTTCATGTGTGTGTGTATGCATGTGTGTTCATGTGTGTGTATGTGTGTGTGCGTGTGTGTGCATGTGTGTGTTCATGTGTGTGTATGCATGTGTGTTCATGTGTGTGTGCATGTGTGTATGCATGTGTGTGTCTTCATGTGTGTGTATGTGTATGCATGTGTGTGTGCTGTGTGTGTGCATGTGTGCATGTGTGTGTATGCATGTGTGGTGTGTGTGTGCATGTGTGTGTGCTGTGTGTGTGCGTGTGTGCATGTGTGTGTGTATGCATGTGTGGTGTGTGTGTGTGCATTTGTGTGTGTGCAGTGTATGTGTAGGCATGTGTGTGTACATGTGTGTGCATATGTGTGTGCATGTGTATGTGTGTGCATGTGTGTCTGTGTACATGCGTGTGTGCGTGTGTGCGTGTGTGCGTGTGTGTGTGTGTGTGTGTGTGTGTGTGTGCCTTAAAAAATTTTGAAACATAATGCTTCTTATTTTAAAACACTTGTGTTCTGGGATAAATAAATAATCAACAATAATCAGCCTTAACAACAACAACAACAAAAACCAATAATGTTTTTGCAGTTCTCTTTGACAGCATTCTATTCAAAGACTGTTTGTCCTTCCCCATAATTTGCAAAGCACTACCTGAAATTACATTCTAAAAGAAAGTTGACTTTTAAAGGCAGTTTTCCTTCTCTATTCTGCCAGAGAACTGCTTGGATAAATGTGGCATACTCAGTCTCAGGAAGGAAGTATTTGGCAAAAGTATGTATATTCCTCAAGTGCCCTGCAGAAATGGTGTGAAGTCCTAGTACCTAAATCCTTAAATTGAGTTGTGTTTGTTTCATATCTGAATCTGAGTCCCAGAACACCTGTCCAAGAGTCAAGGGTCTTGTGTCCTAGGACAGAGTTGGACCAAGGAAACATGGTTAAGAGCAGGTACCTCAAAGGATGGAAATAGGCTAATGAACCAGGATAAAGCTAAAGTGTTAAAACTGTGTGACATGTGACAGCTAGCCACTCTCCTCATAGGACTCATTGTTTCTACTTTCATATATGAAGTGGTTCACTTGAGTCTTTTCTGTGTATGAAGACCAATTGCGATCCACCATTGGTCATTCCCTACTGTCTGTCTTGTCTTGATTTCTCTTTCCTGTGTCTGTTCTCCTTAGAATTTCAGATGACTTATATTCATTTTACTATTTCTAAATGGCCTTCTACATCTACTATTACTTTTTCAGTATGAGATATTACAATCAACAAGAAGGTTATGTATTTTGTTAATATCTCTGCTGATAGCATTTAGCAAGGTGATTTTAAGCAGTAAGCACTACATTCAAGCATGAGAAGCCGAAGACCCAAGACACATCTATATCTTTCCTTTTCCCAGAGTTATGGTTTATATAAGCAGTTGTATCGATGTGCATCTTCCTGAAAAAGCTCATTTTTTAATTTTTGTTTTATTTGCTGCTTTGTTTGTTTCCAGCTGGTGGTACTTGACAGGAGGCTGAATAATAGAGTACTAACTTTATTAACAGCTTATTCCACTGAAGAATTCATTCTGAATTGGCTATGAGGAGGCTGGGCTACATATGAAGTAGGTCAATGAGCATGTAGCCTGCTATACCTTCTCTCTCCAGCTAGGTTATAGTTCCTCCTTCCCTTTGAATTTATTGATAGCCTTGCTGTGAGTAATAGCATCCGCTTGATACATGCTTTCCATCATGGTAGTCCAACTTGCTTCATCCCATAAACCACAGAGCCAACTATGGTCTAAGATTTCTGAGACCATGAAGCAAAATAAATCTCTCTTCCCTTAAGTTTTATCTCAAATATTTTGTCAGAGTAACAGAGAGAGAAAGAGAGAGAGAGAGAGAGAGAGAGAGAGAGAGAGAGAGAGAGAGAGAGAAACCTAATGGGTGAATCTAATGGGAAACCATCAATTGTATTGAGAAATTAATATTTAATTAAGAACACTCGTTGAGAAATCAGATTATTGGCATTTTCTGTGATGAATTATAATTCCACAAACATCTTGAATTCTCAATCCCAGTACTTCTGACTGTGACTGTGTTAGGAACAGTCCTTGTGGATCTGATCAAGCTGATATGAAGGAATTCATGCTCCACTAAAGTGTGCAATGATTACATAGGACTGAGGCCCTGATGAAAAGAGAGACCACTCAGGAATACGCGGAGCATAATGTCCTGCAAAGACAAAGACCAAAATGTTGCCTCTTCAGAATTCAGGAGAGAGATGAGGAAGAGACGTCTCCAAAACCCACAAAGGAAACTAACCCCATGGACATTTTGTGTTCTGATTTCTATCGCCCAAAACTGACAGAGAAACATGTTTGCCACATCCAGTACAAGTTAATTAATCAAAGGAGCTCCAGTAATACAACAGCATTTCTCAACTGCCCCTATTGAGAACCCATAAAGACAACTTCATAGAAAACACCTATAAAATATCAAAAATTCAAGTGATTTTAAAAAAATGTATTATTTTTATTTAATGAAAGAACATTTGAAAAATCAAGTAGTATAATGAATTTCAAATATAACACAAAAAACATACATATATAAATGTACACATACATAAAAACTTACATACTGCCTAATACATACATGTGTATAAATTGTTCAAATACTTGAAAATGGGTTTCTCATCTGTAAAATGAAAAGGTTTTGACCTTATATTTGGAGTCATTTCTGCATGAGATTACTCTTTATTCTACTTCTGAAATATCTTATTTTATTTTCTGATGTCACAAAGCAAATGAATTTAGTGTGGTTGTTAGGTATTCCTTAAGAAATTATCATGGCTTCTAGAGGAATAGTATCCACTTTACAGAAATATTGAGTTCCTACTTAACATCAATTTCAGAGAGTTAAAAAAGATACTTTAAATTCTACTGAACTACACAAACTGCTAGTCCATACATGTGAAGAGTGATTATTATATTAATTTATGCTATGACCTGGAGATTTTACATTTTTGTTCTCTTAAAATCAATGATGATTGTTCCTAAAAGCACTGTTTAGTAAATTGTCTCTACTTAATTTACAGCATTCCCAGCCCTGTGTTATTCAGTATCTGTCTTCCCACTAACCCTTCCTCCATTCCTGCAATCTAGACATCTCAATTTTTGATTGTAGTCTCCTGGGTTCTTGATTTCTTACTACTCACTTATTAACCATATCTACATTAATGTCTCCCTACCTCTCATAATATTGAAATTTAATTCTGTATAATGTTCTTAGATTAAATTTTACTACATGGATGATTCCTTCCCCAAATCCTAATCTGTATGGATATATTTTCAATAAAAGAAAAATGTTTAAAAACGGGCAGAGAACATTTAAGAAAGGACCTTCTGCTCACCAATGTGCATGTATACATATAAACATATTTCACTGTGAACTTTCTCTTTCCCACAAAGACATAGACACAAAAAGCAATATTTAGCTTGCTTTGGATTAACTTTTAACATCAGTGTGATGAGATAATTTACATAAATTTATTGTGAGGATTTTATTATATTTGGTATAAACTATATGTCACAAAACACACTATGAATAATCGTAGTTACTAATGAATTAAGAAGAAATAACTGAACAAAAATATTCATAGGAGGGGATATGGAGGCAGAGTTTGGAGCAGCGACCAGAGAAACGGCCATTCAGAGCTTACCCCACACGTGGCCCATATACATACAGTCACCAAGACTAGATAAGATTGATGAAGTTAAGAAGTGCATGCTGGCAGGAACCGGATATAGATCTCTCCTGAGAGACACAGCCAGAGCATGTCAAAGGGATGAATGCTAGTAGTATACCACTGAACTGAGAATGGGACCCCTGTTGGAGGAATTAGAGAAAGGATTGAAAGAGCTGAAGGGGCTTGCAACCCCATAAGAACAACAATGCCAACCAGCCAGAGCTCCCAGGGACTAAACCACTACCCATGGACTGACCCATGGCTCCAACTGCATATGTAGCAGAGGATGGCCTTGTTGGGCACCAAAAGAAGGAGAAGCCCTTGGTCTTGCCAAGGTTGGACCCCCAGTGTAGGGGAATGTCGGGGCGGTGACAGGAAGGGGGTAAGGAAGAGGAGAATGGGATAGGGGAATTATGTCTGGGAAACCGGGAAAGGGAATAACATTTGAAATGTAAATTTTAAAAAATCCAATAAAAAAGAAATAAATAAAAAGAAAAAAGAAGAAAAAGAAATAACTGAAGTGAGTGATTAACTGTGGATCCACTATGAATATATTTGTTGTTGTTTTTGTTTTCCTTCCCACCTAGAGCTAAGGCATCCAGAAACAATGCAGTCTTATGTAAAGAATTGAATAGATTGTCAATGACATATGAAAATTCTTTTATAAATAACTTTTAAAGAGGGGCAGAGGTTTTCCTGTTTAAAATGCCATTCACTGTATAGTTATTACAGTTTTACTATATTGATTTTAATGTAAGGTATATCAGTAATTTCCCTTCTTCTTCTTCTTCTTCTTCTTCTTCTTCTTCTTCTTCTTCTTCTTCTTCTTCTTCTTCTTCTTCTTCTTCTTCTTCTTCTTCTTCTTCTCCCTCTCCCTCTCCCTCTCCCTCTCCCTCTCCCTCTCCTCCTCCTCCTTCCTCCTCCCTCCTCCTCCTCCTCCTCCTCCTCCTCCTCTTCTTGTTTGTGTGATTTTTGTTTTTGCTTTTTGTTTGTTGAGACAGGTTTTCTCTGTATAGCCCTTACTGACCTGGAACTCATTCTGTAGAACAGGCTTTCCTGGAACTAAGAGATTATCTTGCCTCTACCTTCCAATTCTGAGAGACTTACCCCAACATGCCAGGATACAAATTTTAGACAATAAAGAAAATTGTGAATCAAAATAAAAATTTTAATGATTATGTATGTTGAAGATAAATAAAAAAAACAATTGTGGTCAATTTAAGACTAACCAGATTGCTTTCTTAGATATTGATATGGAAGAAATATGGAGCACTATCTCATCATAAAAAAGTTGCAGAATACTCACAAAATTTCACATCAAAAGACAAAGCCAAAAATAAATAACCTTAAAATATTTAAGAATTAATGACTTATAATTTCCATGATATGATTTAAAGCCATTTCTCTAGTTAATTATTCTAGATGCTGCTGGGTTAAACAGTAAAAACAGAATATCTAAATGTATCAGTTGGCTCTCCTGAGCCAGTTCTGCAAGTCAACAGTGGGAAGCACAACTTAGTTAAAACATGTACAGAGAATTTTCTGTTTACTGAAAACAGAGCATTGCAAGCTAACGCAGTCATCAGGCTTCTCAGATTACCACCACAGCAGAACAGAGGGACATATTCGGTAAGAGATGAACTCATAAAGCTCAAGAAAGATACTTAAAATAAATAAAATAATGTTGATTATGTAAAAGAAATAAAAGAGAGTGAAATTTAATTCCTCATGATCTTGAAAATTAATGGAATGCATTTTTATCTATTCTACAAATGATTTTAATTCCTTTAGGGAAGAGATATTATATTTATTATCTTGATTTGCCAAAGAAATAATTATTAATATTTGAGAATTCATTTCCAAGAAAAAATATGTTAAGGTTAGATGAGACAACAAATTAAAACAAGAAAAGCATTTTATATAACCAGAAACATTAAATAGGAAATATTAAAACACGATATCAAATATAATAGAATATCATAGAAATATTATAAACAAGATTATAGCTATAGAGTTGTCTTCTGTGATTCTGATAAAATGTACTAGTGGCTAGAACACAAAATCAATGGGGTTAAAAGATTAAATATAGATTTATATATTATTTTTGATACATAATATATAAATATCATTTATATTATGAATACATTTACTGTGTATATATTTACAGTATAGTTGCAAGATGTTTCTGTCTTCTGAGAAATTTTTAAACGATTTTCTCTAAAATTCACTAAATTGAAATAAAATTGAGAGCTCTCTGCTCCCAGACCCCGTGGAAAAGAAATCTCACCGCCTGGTCAGGTGGGCACTCCTGAGGCTGCAGAGCGGAAGAGACCACCAACACTGCCCACCCCTGCCCACATCCCTGGCCCAAGAGGAAACTGTATAAGGCCTCTGGGCTCCCGTGGGGGAGGGCCCAGGAGTGGCAGGACCCCTTCTGAGACACAGCCAGAACCTGAAGGAAACAGACCGGATAAACAGTTCTCTGCACCCAAATCCTGTGGGAGGGAGAGCTAAACCTTCAGAGAGGCAGACAAGCCTGGGAAACCAGAAGAGACTGCTCTCTGCACACACATCTCGGACGCCAGAGGAAAACACCAAAGGCCATCTGGAACCCTGGTGCACTGAAGCTCCCGGAAGGGGCGGCACAGGTCTTCCTGGTTGCTGCCACCTCAAAGAGCCCGTGGGCAGCACCCGCGAGCGAACTTGAGCCTCGGGACCACAGGTAAGACCAACTTGTATGCTGCAAGTGACCTGCCTGGTGAACTCAAGCCACAGGCCCACAGGAACAGCTGAAGACCTGTACAGAGGAAAAACTACACAAACGAAAGCAGAACACACTGTCCCCATAACTGGCTGAAAGAAAACAGTAAAACAGGTCTACAGCACTCCTGACACACAGGCTTATAGGACAGTCTAGCCACTGTCAGAAATAGCAGAACAAAGTAACACTAGAGATAATCTGATGGCAAGAGGCAAGCGCAGGAACCCAAGCAACAGAAACCAAGACTAGATGGCATCATCGGAGCCCAATTCTCCCACCAAAACAAACATGGAATGTCCAAACACACCAGAAAAGCAAGATCTAGTTTCAAAATCATATTTGATCATGATGCTGGAGGACTTCAAGAAAGACATGAAGAACTCCCTTAGAGAAACACAGGAAAACATTAATAAACAAGTAGAAGCCTACAGAGAGGAATCACAAAAATGCCTGAAAGAATTCCAGGAAAACATAAATAAACAAGTAGAAGCCCATAGAGAGGAGACACAAAAATCCCTGAAAGAATATCAGGAAAACATAAATAAACAAGTACAAGCCCATAGAGAGGAGACACAAAAATCCCTGAAAGAATATCAGGAAAACATAAATAAACAAGTAGAAGCCCATAGAGAGGAGTCACAAAAATCCCTGAAAGAATTCCAGGAAAACACAATCAAACAGTTGAAGGAATTAAAAATGGAAATAGAAGCAATCAAGAAAGAACACATGGAAACAACCCTGGATATAGAAAACCAAAAGAAGAGACAAGGAGCTGTAGATACAAGCTTCACCAACAGAATACAAGAGATGGAAGAGAGAATCTCAGGAGCAGAAGATTCCATAGAAATCATTGACTCAACTGTCAAAGATAATGTAAAGCGGAAAAAGCTACTGGTCCAAAACATAC
Organism: Rattus norvegicus; assembly: GCF_021556685.1. NCBI lineage: Eukaryota > Metazoa > Chordata > Mammalia > Rodentia > Muridae > Rattus > Rattus norvegicus. The sequence continues at coordinate 26,074,166 of NC_141547.1, forward strand.
AGGAAATCCAGGACTCAATGAGAAGATCAAACCTAAGGATAATAGGTATAGAAGAGAGTGAAGACTCCCAGCTCAAAGGACCAGTAAATATCTTCAACAAAATCATAGAAGAAAACTTCCCTAACCTAAAAAAAGAGATACCCATAGGCATACAAGAAGCCTACAGAACTCCGAATAGATTGGACCAGAAAAGAAACACCTCCCGTCACATAATTGTCAAAACACCAAACGCACAAAATAAAGAAAGAATATTAAAAGCAGTAAGGGAAAAAGGTCAAGTAACATATAAAGGCAGACCTATCAGAATCACACCAGACTTCTCGCCAAAAACTACGAAGGCCAGAAGATCCTGGACTGATGTCATACAGACCCTAAGAGAACACAAATGCCAGCCCAGGTTACTGTATCCTGCAAAATTCTCAATTAACATAGATGGAGAAACCAAGATATTCCATGACAAAAACAAATTTACACAATATCTTTCTACAAATCCAGCACTACAAAGGATAATATATGGTAAAGCCCAACATAAGGAGGCAAGCTATACCCTAGAAGAAGCAAGAAACTAATTGTCTTGGCAACAAAACAAAGAGAATGAAAGCACACAAACATAACCTCACATCCAAATATGAATATAACGGGAAGCAATAATCACTATTCCTTAATATCTCTCAACATCAATGGCCTCAACTCCCCAATAAAAAGACATAGATTTACAAACTGGATACGCAACGAGGACCCTGCATTCTGCTGCCTACAGGAAACACACCTCAGAGACAAAGACAAACATTACCTCAGAGTGAAAGGTTGGAAAACAATTTTCCAAGCAAATGGTCAGAAGAAGCAAGCTGGAGTAGCCATTCTAATATCAAATAAAATCAATTTCCAACTAAAAGTCATCAAAAAAGATAAGGAAGGACATTTCATATTCATTAAAGGAAAAATCCACCAAGATGAACTCTCAATCCTAAATATCTATGCCCCAAATACAAGGGCACCTACATATGTAAAAGAAACCTTACTAAAGCTCAAAACACACATTGCACCTCACACAATAATAGTGGGAGATTTCAACACCCCACTCTCATCAATGGACAGATCATGGAAACAGAAATTAAACAGAGATGTAGACAGACTAAGAGAAGTCATGAGCCAAATGGACTTAACAGATATTTATAGAACATTCTATCCTAAAGCAAAAGGATATACCTTCTTCTCAGCTCCTCATGGTACATTCTCCAAAATTGACCATATAATTGGTCAAAAAAACGGGCCTCAACAGGTACAGAAAGATAGAAATAATCCCATGCGTGCTATCGGACCACCACGGCCTAAAACTGGTCTTCAATAACAATCAAGGAAGAATGCCCACATATACTTGGAAATTGAACAATGCTCTACTCAATGATAACCTGGTCAAGGGAGAAATAAAGGAAGAAATTAAAAACTTTTTAGAATTTAATGAAAATGAAGGTACAACATACCCAAACTTATGGGACACAATGAAAGCTGTGCTAAGAGGAAAACTCATAGCGCTGAGTGCCTGCAGAAAGAAACAGGAAAGAGCATATGTCAGCAGCTTGACAGCACACCTAAAAGCTCTAGAACAAAAAGAAGCAAATACACCCAGGAGGAGGAGAAGGCAGGAAATAATCAAACTCAGAGCTGAAATCAACCAAGTAGAAACAAAAAGGACCATAGAAAGAATCAACAGAACCAACAGTTGGTTCTTTGAGAAAATCAACAAGATAGATAAACCCTTAGCCAGACTAACGAGAGGACACTGAGAGTGTGTCCAAATTAACAAAATCAGAAATGAAAAGGGAGACATAACAACAGATTCAGAGGAAATTCAAAAAATCATCAGATCTTACTATAAAAACCTATATTCAACAAAACTTGAAAATCTTCAGGAAATGGACAATTTCCTAGACAGATACCAGGTACTGAAGTTAAATCAGGAACAGATAAACCAGTTAAACAATCCCATAACTCCTAAGGAAATAGAAGCAGTCATTAAAGGTCTCCCAACCAAAAAGAGCCCAGGTCCAGATGGGTTTAGTGCAGAATTCTATCAAACCTTCATAGAAGACCTCATACCAATATTATCCAAACTATTCCACAAAATTGAAACAGATGGATCACTACCGAATACCTTCTACGGAGCCACAATTACTCTTATACCTAAACCACACAAAGACACAACAAAGAAAGAGAACTTCAGACCAATTTCCCTTATGAATATCGACGCAAAAATACTCAATAAAATTCTGGCAAACCGAATCCAAGAGCATATCAAAACAATCATCCACCATGATCAAGTAGGCTTCATCCCAGGCATGCAGGGATGGTTTAATATAGGGAAAACCATCAATGTGATCCATTATATAAACAAACTGAAAGAACAAAACCACATGATCATTTCATTAGACGCTGAGAAAGCATTTGACAAAATTCAACACCCCTTCATGATAAAAGTCCTGGAAAGAATAGGAATTCAAGGCCCATACCTGAACATAGTAAAAGCCATATACAGCAAACCAGTTGCTAACATTAAAATAAATGGAGAGAAACTTGAAGCAATCCCACTAAAATCAGGGACTAGACAAGGCTGCCCACTCTCTCCCTACTTATTCAATATAGTTCTTGAAGTTCTAGCCAGAGCAATCAGACAACAAAAGGAGGTCAAGGGGATACAGATCGGAAAAGAAGAAGTCAAAATATCACTGTTTGCAGATGATATGATAGTATATTTAAGTGATCCCAAAAGTTCCACCAGAGAACTACTAAAGCTGATAAACAACTTCAGCAAAGTGGCTTGGTATAAAATTAACTCAAATAAATCAGTTGCCTTCCTCTATACAAAAGAGAAACAAGCCGAGAAAGAAATTAGGGAAACGACACCCTTCATAATAGACCCAAATAATATAAAGTACCTCGGTGTGACTTTAACAAAGCAAGTAAAAGATCTGTACAATAAGAACTTCAAGACACTGAAGAAGGAAATTGAAGAAGACCTCAGAAGATGGAAAGATCTCCCATGCTCATGGATTAGCAGGATTAATATAGTAAAAATGGCCATTTTACCAAAAGCAATCTACAGATTCAATGCAATCCCCATCAAAATACCAATCCAATTCTTCAAAAGTTAGACAGAACAATTTGCAAATTCATCTGGAATAACAAAAAACCCAGGATAGCTAAAGCTATCCTCAACGATAAAAGGACTTCAGGGGGAATCACTATCCCTGAACTCAAGCAGTATTACAGAGCAATAGTGATAAAAACTGCATGTTATTGGTACAGAGACAGACAGATAGACCAATGGAATAGAATTGAAGACCCAGAAATGAACCCACATACCTATGGTCACTTGATTTTTGACAAAGGAGCCAAAACCATCAAATGGAAAAAAGATAGCATTTTCAGCAAATGGTGCTGGTTCAACTGGAGGTCAACATGTAGAAGAATGCAGATCGATCCATGCTTATCACCCTGTACAAAGCTTAAGTACAAGTGGATCAAGGACCTCCACATCAAACCAGACACACTCAAACCAATAGAAGAAAAACTAGGGAAGCATCTGGAACACATGGGCACTGGAAAAAATTTCCTAAACAAAACACCAATGGCTTATGCTCTAAGATCAAGAATCGACAAATGGAATCTCATAAAATTGCAAAGCTTCTGTAAGGCAAAGGACACTGTGGTTAGGACAAAACGGCAACCAAGAGATTGGGAAAAGATCTTTACCAATCCTACAACAGATAGAGGCCTTATATCCAAAATATACAAAGAACTCAAGAAGTTAGACCGCAGGGAAACAAATAACCCTATTAAATATGGTGTTCAGAGCTAAACAAAGAATTCACAGCTGAGGAATGCCGAATGGCTGAGAAACACCTAAAGAAATGTTCAACATCTTTAGTCATAAGGGAAATGCAAATCAAAACAACCCTGAGATTTCACCTCACACCAGTGAGAATGGCTAAGATCAAAAACTCAGGGGACAACAGATGCTGGCGAGGATGTGGAGAAAGAGGAACACTCCTCCACTGTTGGTGTTATTGCACACTGGTACAACCATTCTGGAAATCAGTCTGGAGGATCCTCAGAAAATTGGACATTGAACTGCCTGAGGATCCAGCTGTACATCTCTTAGGCATATACCCAAAGATGCCCCAACATATAAAAAAGACACGTGCTCCACTATGTTCATTGCAGCCTTATTTATAATAGCCAGAAGCTGGAAAGAACCCAGATGCCCTTCAACAGAGGAATGGATACAGAAAATGTCTTACATCTATACAATGGAATATTACTCAGCTATTAAAAACAACGACTTTATGAAATTCGTAGGCAAATGGTTGGAACTGGAAAATATCATCCTGAGTGAGCTAACCCAATCACAGAAAGACATACATGGTATGCACTCATTGATAAGTGGCTATTAGCCCAAATGCTTGAACTACCCTAGATGCCTAGAACAAATGAAACTCAAGACGGATGATCAAAATGTGAATGCTTCACTCCTTCTCTAAAAGGGGAACAAGAATACCCTTGGCAGGGAAGAGAGAGGCAAAGATTAAAACAGAGACTGAAGGAACACCCATTCAGAGCCTGCCCCACATGTGGCCCATACATATACAGCCACCCAATTAGACAAGGTGGATGAAGCAAAGAAGTGCAGACCGTCAGGAGCCGGATGTAGATCGCTCCTGAGAGACACAGCCAGAATACAGCAAATACAGAGGCGAATGCCAGCAGCAAACTACTGAACTGAGAATAGGACCCCCGTTGAAGGAATCAGAGAAAGAACTGGAAGAGCTTGAAGGGGTTTGAGACCCCATATGTACAACAATGCCAAGCAACCAGAGCTTCCAGGGACTAAGCCATTACCTAAAGACTATACATGGACTGACCCTGGACTCTGACCTCATAGGTAGCAATGAATATCCTAGTAAGAGCACCAGTGGAAGGGGAAGCCCTGAGTCCTGCTAAGACTGAACCCCCAGTGAACTAGACTGGTGGGGGGAGGGCGGCAATGGTGGGAGGGTTGGGAGAGGAACACCCATAAGGAAGGGGAGGGGGGAGGGGGAAAAAGAAATAAAATTGAGGATCCTACATATATATATATATATATATATATATATATATATATATATATCTTTAAAATGTACTCAAGAAATCCCTTTATTATTTCATTAGGAGTTTTGTGACAGCCATGAGAAAAATAACTAATAAAGAACTTTGAGTCTGTAAGTCTATGCAAAAATCTTCATTTAGGGGAATCTTAGGTCCCATTTGAAAGGCTACTGCTCCTGTTCTGCTCAATGGATATAATGTGCTTATCAACTTGTCAGTTCAAAACTGTGACTTATGCATGTTGATTTACAAAGCTCTGGGAAGTTCGACATGTATTTATTTTCTAAGTAAACATGTAAGGAATTCTAATAATCATATGGCAAGAATTATGAGACACTTCTGACTGAACGTAAAGTGCATCTGTTGTAGTCTTTAGTGTGGCCGTCACAGAGAAGCCCAAGGATAAACTCGAAATAAATCATCTACCTACATCCCATTCACTTCTGTGTAAAAGAATGCATGGAGCGATAGAGTACATGCTGACATAAAATCAGAAAAACAAAGGTTAAGCTTATGTAGTTGCTTCCTCTAGTTTGGTTCTTACCATTGCTTCCCTGAGTCAGAGAATCATAGTGTAAGTCCTACTAAAACTATGTATGAAGACAAGCTCGAGGGGTTCCCAGCCTCCTCTAGATCCCTATGAGTTACCTCTTCTTCATGCAGATATAAAAAGAAAATCATTTGTAGAGGAAGGACGTTGGCGGTGTAGGGACACGTTAACCACCCACAAAGGAATTTTCGGCAGTACAGTTTTTGTGAGTTGTCCACGAAGCAGGAGGAACATTTCAGTCATGTAATTGTCCATTAGTGGCACAGAGGACATGCTGGTTAGCAAACTACTGTCATAAATCAACCAATTCATCTCCCTTCCTCTGCAAAGTGGACTAAGAATTCTTCCTTCTGCCAGTTAATGCCTTGCAATCTGTGGTGAATAGACAATGCTTCACACCTTCCCAAGAAAAGTCTACCACACTCTCAAACATGTCAGATAGAATTCTGGAAAAATTACCTTTTCCTCGCATAGGACAAAAATTTTCAGTAGTATGCCTAAATAAGCAGAGTATTTTAAGGATCCGATTACAGCAAGCTACATAGAAATGTCAGAGAAGCTATATCCATGAAGTATCATCAACATGATGCCTAAGCAGGATGTGAAGAAAGAAAATGCTGATACACTCCCTAAAGAGGATGAAGGGAGCATCAACTATAGAAAAAGAAGTATAAGCGAGTAAGGAATGGTGATCTGCAAGAAACAGTCTTCTCCATGGAAGGTCTTTCAAATTGTTAAACAATACCAAATAGTCAACCCTGAAATCGTAGACACACAAGTCATGCTAAATTAACACAGAAGGTTACACACACACACACACACACACACACACACACACACACACACACACACTGTATGTGTGTGTGTGGGGGGGGGAGGTGTGTGGGTGTGGTACATAGGATGAGTTTAAGGGCACAACGAGAAAGGGGAAATAATATAATTACATTTTATCTTATTAAAAAGTTTTATTGGTTATATTTCTTTATTTACATTTCAAATGTTATTCCCTGTCCCAGTTTCCTTTCCACAAGTCCCCTACCCCTACCCTTACCCCATAAGGGTGTTTCCCCCCCTTCCAGTCCCCTTTAATACCCCCCAACATTCCCCTGCACTGGTGGCCAACCTTGGAAGGACCAAGGGCTTGTCCTTCCACTGGTGTCCAACAAGGCTATCCTCTGTACATATGCAGTTGGAGCCATCAGTCAGTCCATGTATAGTCTTTGGGTAGTGGCTTAGTCCCTGGAAGCTCTGGTTGGTTGGCATTGTTGTTCATATGGGGTCTCAAGCCCCTTCAGCTCTTTCAATCCTTTCTCTAATTCCTCCAACAGGGGTCCCATTCTCAGTTCAGTGGTTTGCTACTAGTGTTCGCCTCTGTATTTGACATGCTCTGGTTGTGTCTCTTAGGAGAGATCTATATCCGGTTCCTGTCATCATGCACTTCTTAGCTTCATCAATCTTATCTACTTTTGTTGGCTGTATATATATTGGCCAGATGTGGAGCAGGCTCTGAATGACCGTTCCTTCAGTCTCTGATCTAAATTTTGCCTCCGTATCCCATATTTTTGTTACCCCTTTTAAGAAGGAGTAAAGCATCTACATTTTGGTCATCCTTCTTCTTGAGCTTCATGCGGTCTGTGTATTGCATCTTGGGTAATTCGAGCATTTGGGCTAATATCTACTTATCAGTGAGTGCATACCATGTGTGTTTTTCTGTGATTGGATTGAACTAGAAAATATCTTATTAAAATTTATTAAACAAAAGAATTGATCATATTTCCCTGAGCTTCTTCATCCTTATAAATAGATAAAAGTCTAACTTTTAAACAAAATATATACCAGTTTTGGTAAACTATAATTTTTAAATATACTTATTTATTTTTTGAATGCATGTGTATGCCTGAATGTATATATTGGCACAGCATGCATTCAAGAACCTATGGAAGTCAGAAGAGTTCATTGCATTCCCAGGAATTGGTGCTGCCATGTGGATTGTGGGAATTAAACCCTAGTCCTGTGACAGAGAATTAAGTGCTCTTAGATGTTGTGCAATCTCTCCAGCCTAAGCATGAGCAAAACCACAGCATGTTTTTAATCCATCCCATCATAGAAGTCTTACTTTGTGTAGGGTAGGGTGATTTTAAAAGATTCTTCAAAGGATCAGAGTGAAGGATTCATATGGGAGCATATACAGCTGGAAGGCATGGTAGGCTGTTAAAATGTGCATATGCAGTGTCCTGACAGAGGTTGCCTTCAGATCCTCAGTGGCAATAAACAGCCTCATACTGTGCTATGCTAATCTATTGCCAAAATTCTGAGTTTTGAAATGCTTTCCCTGGCATGTTACTGGATGGTTCAGCTTATTAAGATAGTAATAATCTTAAAATGAGTTAAGGTGAGTTAGGTGAGGTAGATAATTGAGGCTACATTCACATACTTTATTGGATAGCTTCATCTCAGATATCTTTCATGGATTAAAAGATGTTTACAGTCATTTTAATCTAGATTCCTGATTACAGTTGACATTTTGCATACCAATGCTATCAACTAATTGAAATCATTAGACTGAGAACATTGGAAAAGTATGTAAGTTTGTTCTTCAATGAGAGGATCCTTGCATGTACAACATAGAATACCATTGAGGAAACAAAGAAATAAAATGATTAATAACTTCTAGCTCAATTTCAAGTTGAAATAATTGTACCTGGTTACTATCTCAGAGGATTAACCCCCGTAATGAAATGCTTTCTACACTATTTTGAAAATAGCAAAATTTTATTCCTATACTCTGATGAGCAGATGATTCGAATTTGCGATGTATTTTCAATAGTTTAGAAAGAAGAATGCAAAACACCTACCAAATTCTTGAAGTGTCTAAACCCTTTACTTTAGATAAAATGTTTTTAAACATATTAGATGGCATTTCTTGGTGTGTGCACATATCTACCCAAACGCTAAAGTGGATTTTTTTAATATGATTATGTGGAAAATCTACTTGCTTTATCAGACTTTCAAAATGTCAGGAGAGAAACAATAACTAAATAAATAGGGCATATCATCTAGTTTTGTCAGCACTTACGGCATCTTTATGTTTTATTAATCCCACTATATCCTCTAATCATACTAGGAATAATATTAGCAAGTTCTCAGTATTGATGGTTCACTGAAATTTTTTGAAAAGAACTTAAACCACACTCAGGGAGGTACAAAATTTGTCATGCTTACTTTATGAGAGCTGTCAGATAGACAAAATAACATCCTGATAAGGGGACCCAAATGTTACTAAATGTATCTACAGAAACTACTGTGAGTAAATTCTTTACAGGTCCATCAATGGCTTTAGAACTCTTTCTGTGGCTTCCACATTTCAATTTACCCAGAAAAAGAGGTGGCAGGAACATACTGTTGACTGAAGCATGTACATACTCTGTACTGCAGGATGGAGGCAGTGCACCTGATTTATAACTTATTACCTGTGTCATATCCAGGTACGTCATACATTCTGCAAATGTATTGTGATTATCCCTCTGCTGTATTTTCTATTTTCAGTAGAAAATTCTGCTTAAACGTCTCTAGAGATACAACTTATGTGACCTCATTTGTGGATACAGTCATGCCAATGGGGCATTTCTGCAAATATCTTCCTATAATAAATAAATAATTATCATTTTAGTTTCTGATAACACTTGGGAGTTTGCATCATTCTCCATAATCTGTTGAATTTTTTGTTTTGATTTATAATAGAAAATTCAGTCTGTCTCTACATCCATATCCTGCTCATTGGTGTTAATAAATGCTTTATTTGAAAGAAATTACTAATAAAGTGGTATATTAATAAAAATATCAGGAGTTAGAATCAAACTCAGAGCCTTACACTGCAAGGACACTGCTTCAACTCTGAGTTACTACCCTTGCGATATCAGATTTCAGACTCACTGGACATCACTTTTATTGATATCATTTTTTTTTCAGTTAGAAACTTTATGTATAACCCAGGTATCTGTTTTGTCTCTAGAGAAGGCAATTTAGTTTACGAATAGAATACATTGTTTTTGATTTTCCATAAATAGTCAGTATAACTACCAATACTATTCAAAATTAGAAAAGTATTACTAAGTATTGCCTTCTTCTAATGATAAAACTCCAATTCAAGGAGTATTTGACAGTATCAGGAATTTTTTGGAGTGCTGGAAAATTAACTCATTTGTGTAAAACTAAGACAGCATGCCATCTAGCTCTAGAAAGCCAAACTAATGTTTGAATAGGAACCAATAAAGAACATTAAATTATGAAAGAGTGAAGTTCAAAATCTCAAAGTTCATATTTTTTTACTAAAATGTAGAAAAAGCCAGCTTTGAACAAGTTGTGATGGTTTGGATGAGAATGGTTCTCATACTCTTGTTTACTTGAATACTCAGTTACCTCATGATGAAATTGTCTGAGAAAGACTAGGAGGTATGGCCTTTTATGGAGGAGATGCATCTCTTACAGATGACAAATTGAGATTTCAAAACCCATGCCAGGTCTAGTTTCTCTGTCTTCAACCTTCGAATCAGGATGTAAAGTTCTCAACTACTGCTCCAGCACCATATTGCCTCCAGCCATGGTGATCATACACCAGTGTTCTAAAACTAGAATCAAATTAAGTTTTCCTTTATAAATGTTGCTTTGGTTATGGTATCTCTTTATAGCAATAGACTATAACTAAGACACAAGACTCTTGTTTCCTTGATAAAATAATGTTTTGTGTTGGTATTATTTTCTTGGCTATTTTTTCTCACTTCCTCTATTATGATACTAAAATTTGATAGCCTGGGTGTACAGCTCAGTAGGTAAAGTGCTTGGCATGGATGAGCTTGGATAAAAACTCTGTAACAAGCCAGGCACTCCATATCTGTAACTGTAGATCTATGGAGGAGGTGGGGACAGGAGGATTCCAGGAGTTCACTAGCCAGACAACAGGCCAACCATGAACTCAAAGATCACTGTGATCTCTTCTCTGGGATAATAAGGCTGAGAACAATATATTAGACACCTGAGATTCAACTCTAGTCTCAACAGATGGCGTGTATGTGTGTGTGTGTGTGTGTGTGTGTGTGTGTGTGTGTGTGTGTGTGTGTGTGTGACAGAGACAGAGACAGAGAGACAGAGAAACAGAGAGGAGACAGAGAGATACACAAAGAGACAGAGAGACAGTGAGAGGGACAGAGAGAGACAGAGAGACAGAGAGAGAGAAAACAACACAAATAAATAGACTGCTATTCATTTTTATTATTTTACATTTTATTTCTTATGCTTTTCCTGAAACCATTTTATCAAATGGCTTCAATTATCAACTGCACTCAGAAGAATGATTAGCTTCCTTCTCTATCCCAGGTGTTTGATAAAACTCAGTATTAAATGAAAAGTCTTCAATTTAGAAAATTGTGACTTAGTGGTTTTTTTTTTCTATTTCTGCTTACAGTCTAACTGTAGAAAGCATATCTTGTAACACAATGGTAATATCGCATAATGTGCAATAGACTGGACAGTATCATACTGTTTAATTTTGTACTTCTGTTTCTGCTGGCTTTGTTTGTTTGTTTATTTATATTTGTGTTTTTTGTTGTTCTTCCTGTGTTGTGTTTTCAATCAACATTCAACAGGGGAGAAAAGAAAGATCCAGTCCTGGAGAGATGGCTTAACATTTAAGATCACGAGCTGCTTCTCCAGAGGATATATTTGAATCCCAGTACCCAGATAGACAATACACTACATCAGTAAAAACAATTCTAGTGGATTCATTACCCTTCTGGCCTCCAAGCACAATTCATGCACATAGTATACTGATATGAATGGAGGAAAAACACCCATGCACTTAAAATAAAAGTATACAAATCTTTCTTTTCAAAAAATATTTTCTCCACATTGCCATTTTTGGGTTTTGAGCGGGTTAAAGGTACGAGTCCATGTCAGTTCTCTGGCCTTTGCAATACAACCCACAAATTCTGTTGAAAGTTGACAATTTTAGTTCTTGTCTCTTACTTATTCTTCATGAAGTATTTGTAGGCTGAGCTGAAAGAAACCGTCTGGAGCTTCTAGGGAATGTAGCTAAGGATGAGGAACAAGATAAAAAAGAATGATACATAATATGAGATTCAAGAGGAACAATGAAACATTGTACAGATACACAAACCATTTATTTGAAAAATGTTTACTGACTGGTATAAGGATAGTTAAAAATACAATGCCATTTTATAAATATATAGAGAGGAAAGTGTAGAGAGCCCAAGTGTGACTAAGACTGTCTTATAGTAAAGAGGTTAGCATTGACGCAAACTATTCTAGTTATAGTGTACCCTGCTTTCTTGGTTATTTGGTTTAAAAGAATAATAAACAAATTAAAAATTAATAAATGACATGTTAATACCAACCAGCTTGGTTTCCATGTTGTAAAGTATTACTGACAGATAATAAAAATAAGAAAGTATAGCTTACTAAAGAGAACCTTTTCAAATGCAATTATTTCTATAGTTTAGTTTCTTTTTCTGTTCCCCTCCTCCTCATCCTTTCTGAAATGCCCTTATTTCTATTTCTTTTTCTGTTGCCAAGGTAAAATACTTGGAGGAATTCAGTTTAAAAGGAAAGGTTCATAGTTCATAAAGAGAAAATCAAATTGCCAGGAATCTGAAGAAGCTGGTCATGTTAGGTCTGTGTTAAGGCAGAAAAGAATCATGATTGCCTGCTGCCTCACATCAACTTTTATTTTCTCATTTTCCCATCAGGGAATGATCCCTCCCATAGTGGTCAAATCTCCCTCGTCAATAAACACAATCAGGATAATAGCCCAGAGACATGCCCAGAGGCTTCTCTCAAAACTTGTGCTAGATTCCATCCTGTTGGCAATTAGCACTATCACAATACCACCTCTTTTGTCTAAAGACTGATAATCATGCCATGATATGAATGCATAGACCACCTTTAAGAGTTTACATATTTATTAATCTAATTACTTTAAAAGTGCAGAAATTTATTTAATATTTATTAATTTTAGATGTCAGCTACTCAAACTCTCAAACAAAGATTAAACACTTTAAACACACTGCCTAGCCTCTGATGTACTTTAAGGCCATTAAATATAAGTTTATGCTACATTTAACCTTGCTTTGCAATGCCTGCAAGTCCACTATCATTCAAGTGATAGTTCCTGGTCACCTTGAACCATGGCTATATCAGGTTCTTTAAACCAGGAGAAGCATCTTCACACTGGATTCTCAGTTGCAGTTTCCTTCTTTAACATAACATTTGCATCTTTAAAAGCAGAAGTCTATTTTGTACCAAGAAGTCTGATCACTAAGGCATTTTCCTACTGTCCAATTTTCTCTCTTTTTTTTAAAATATTTATTTATTATGTGTACATCATACAGCTTTCTGCCTGCATGTAATGCACCTGCAGGCCAGAAGAGGGCACTAGACCTGATTATAGATGGTTGTGAGCCACCATGTGGTTGCTGGAAATTGAACTCAGGACCTCTGGAAGAGCAGACAGTGCTCTTAACCACTGAGCCATCTCTCCAGCCCCCAAGTTTCTCTTTAAGAGTATTAAGCTACTCAGTTGTCTTCACTTGCCTTGTGTGAAATTCAAGCATGAACACACAAATCCTCTATCAAGCTCCATCATCTTTAAATTCAACTTCACTCAATCTATCAGGACACAGGCACTTGGAAGCCATATCACTGTTGCCCCATGTACTGACACTTCCCATCCTAGCACAAATAGTCCCTAGGGCCTAAGACCCACGTGATCAGATTTTTCCTAATGACATCCCCACTCCCACTGCCAATTTTGTATCAGTGTCTTTTCCAACTACTTAATTAAATATACTCTGTAAAATCAAATCGAGTGACAAAGAATTTATTTTAACTCATAGATTAATTCAATCTTGGAGAGGAAGTCAAGGTACATATCCAAGGATGGAGGATAAAGAATTTGAGTATAGTATGTCTACTGTGAGGAGGACAGATGAGAGTTTGCATGTATAGTACTGCTCCCTTTTGTTTTTCTGCATATATAGTCCAGGATCCAAGATAGTAAATTATGTGAGTCACAGCAGGTGGCTTTTTCTACCTCAGCATAATAAAGAATATCATTCTTAAATATTTTCATTGGATTTTTTTATTCACATTTCAAATGTTATCCCCTTTCCTGGTTTCCTGTCCAGGAACTGCTATCCCATCCCCATTCCCGTTCTTCTATGGGGGTGTTCCACCCAAAAACCACCCAACCCTTCCCACCTTCCCGCCTTCCCACCCTGACATTCCCCTACACTGGGGGTCCAGCTTTGGCAGGACCAAGGGCTTCTCCTCCCCTCAACAAGGCCATCCTCTGCTACATATGCAGTTGGAACCACATGGGTCATGTGTACTCTTTGGGTGGTGGTTTAGTCCCTGGGGTCTCAGACTGGTTGGCATTGCTGTTCTTAATGGGTTGGAAGCCCCTTCAGCTCCTTCAATCCTTTCTCTAACTTCTCCAATGGGGACAGTGTTCTCAGTTCAATGGTTTGTTGTTAAGCATTCACCTCTGTATTTTTAATGCTCTGGCAGAGCCTCACAGAAAGATTATATCAGGCTCCTGTCAGCATGCACATTTGCATCCTGTGTTTGGAGGCTGTATGTATATGGGCTGGATCTCTAGGGTGTACAGGCTCTGAATGGCCATATCTTCCGTTATCTGCTCCAAACTTAGTCTCCATATCTCCTCCCTTTTAAGAGGGAATGAAGCATCTGCACTTTGGTCGTCCTTCTTCTCTTGTTTCATGTGGTCTGTGTATGTTAGGTAATTCAAGCTTTTGGACTAATATCCACTTATCAGTGAGTGCATACCATGGGTGGTTTTTGTTTGTTTATTTGTTTGTTTCTTTTGTTTTGTTCTGTTTTGGTTTGTTTATTTGTCTGTTATTGTAATATAGTGTTTACCTCACTCAGGATGATGTTTTCTAGTTCCATCCATTTACCTATGAATGTCATGAAGTCATTTTTTTTAATAACTGAGTAGTATTCCATTGTGGAGATGAACCACATTTTCTATATCCATTCCTCTGTTGAAGGCCATCTGGCTTCTTTCTAGCTTCTGGCTATTAGAAAGAGGGCTGCTAGGAACATAGGGGAACCTGTGTCCTTGTTATATGTTGGAGCATCATTTGGGTAAATGGACTGGAGACGTATAGCTGGGTCCTCAGGTAGTACAATGTCCAATTTTCTGAGGAACATCCAGACTGATTTCCAGAATGGTTGTACCAGTTTGCACCCCCACCAACAATAGAAGTATGTTCTCCACATCCCCACTAGCATCTGTTGTCACCAGAGTTTTTGATCTTAGTCATTCTGACTGGTGTGAGATGGAATCTCAGGGTTGTGTTGATTTGCATTTCCCTGATGACTAAGGATGTTGAACGTTTCTTCAGGTGCTTCACAGACATTTGATACTCCTCAATTGAGAATTTTTTGTTTAGCTCTGTACCCCATGACTTTTTTAATTTTTTTATTATATATTTCTTTACTTACACTTCAAAGGTTATTCCCTTTCCAAGTTTCCTGTCCATAAACCCCCATTCCCTCTTTTCCCCCTACCCCATATGGGTATTCCCCCTGTACATCCCCATTATTACCCTCCCCTATATTCCCCTGCACTGGGGGTTCAACCTTGGCAAGTCCAAGGGCTTTTCCTTCCACTGGTGCCCCAACAAGGCTATTTTCTACAACATATGCAGTTGGAGCCCTGGGTCAGTCCATGTATAGTCTTTCCGTAGTTGTTTAGTCCCTGGAAGCTCTGGTTGGTTGGCATTGTTGTTTTTATGGGGTTTTGCGCTCCTTCAAATCTTTCAATATGTCCTCTAATTCCACCAAAGGGAGTCCAGTTCAGAGATTTGCTTCTAGCATTGACCTCTCTATTGGACATGCTCTGGATGTCTCTCTCAGGAGAGATCTATATCCAGCCCTCTCCGCATGCATTTTTTAGCTTCATCAATCTTATCTAGTTTTGGTGGCTGTATATATATGGGCCATATGTGTGTCAGGCTCTGAATAACCATTCCTTGAGTCGCTGCTCTAAACTTTGCTTCCATATACCCTCCTATGAATATTTTCCCTCTTTTAAGGAGTGGGAGGATCTGCATTTTGGTCATCCTTACTCTTGAGCTTCCTGTGGTCTGTAGATTGCATCTTGGGTAATTTGAGCTTTTTGGCTAATAGCCACTTATCAATGAGTGCATACCAAGTGTGTTTTACTGTGATTGAGTAACCTCACTCAGGATGATATTTTCTATGAATTCTGTTGTCCGTGTGTAGGATAACTCAAACCAAACTCCTTCTTATGAATATTTACTGAACGACATTTATAAAATTGTTTGTGAAAATCAAGCCTCCAGATGAACACATCAGTAAAATGTAATTGAGAATTTTAATTATAAAATAAATATTAGGTCATAAAACCTAAGTAATCTTGTGATTTAGGTAAATATTAAATGAACACTTTGTGAAATATCTTCCTGACTTTGTTGGAACACACAGTACAGAGTAGATCACTAGTCTTTTGTCCTGTCACGTGTCTAGAACTAGTTGATTTCTGTTATAGTCTTGTCTAGATATTACTGGATAAAAAACAAATCCTATTAAACAAACGATTGAAAGCTTTGTATGTTCGTTTATACAGCCAATGTGTAGTTGACTTCTCATGGTCCACAGCATTCATGACATCATATGAGTCACATAACATATGAGTCAGCTTTTCACATGACCTCTCAGAAAGATGAATTTTATTCTTTGCACAGACTGAGAGATGGTTTTTAATAGATACTGCCTTGTTTTTTATCTCAGGCCATGAACCACTTTATTATCATTTGTTCCTATCTTTCCTCATTTCTGTCTTTCCACATTCCACTTCTTTCGAATCTACCAGAACCATGACTCTTTAATCATCTTCATTCCTGTATTATTAAATTGGAATGTGTGTGTGCATCCTCCTCCATTTTATATATATATGGAAATATGCCACTTATTGCTCATTATGTTATATTAAAAGTTCATTAATTACTCATACTTATATTTTTTAAAATATAATATGTCTTCTTATGTCGTGGGCTTGAACAATACTTTTTTTGAACAATACTTTTAATTTAAACCTTATTCATAATTTTGGAATTCTTGCTTATAAGTGAAAAATGTTCCTTATTCACTATATCTGTCAATTCATAATAACCCTCAATTTCTTAATATTCTATCAATACTTCAGGAAAAACGTTAAACTATTTTATTTATTCTCATTATTGTAAATCATTGTCTAAATGTATTAACAATTATTTTGTCATGTAAATATGACACAATAAATTAAAGTTTTGATTTGTCAATATTAGATAAATTATGCTGAATTTTAAATGTAAATTCTTTCATAATTTGAGACAAAAGAAAAGTTATATATTCCACAATTATGCTAGGAAAATTTTCACTATTTGTAAACGCAAAGAAAGAAGCATTTTCCACAGTAATACACATTAAGCATTGACACGTTCAGTATACAATTTTCTAGTTACTCAAGCACGTAAAATAAATAAACTGTGAATTTGACATTCTTGAGATTTTACAAAACTTCAGAAGATAATGATGTATTTTTAATGTCATTTAAAAAACATCTAGCCTCATTTCTTTTATGAAATAAGCTTTTTGCAATTAAACCAGAGACCTGAAAATAGTTTATACTTTTATTTGGTGTGATAACCTCATATGTCAAAATTATGCCATACAATTTCAGCTAACACAAAGAAATAGAAAGTAGCCTGAGGGCAATGTTTCTGAAATACAGTTTTATGATTATAATAAATATCCCTTTATTAAAATCTAGTGTTGTCTGTTTATTGAAAGTCCAATAACTAATGAGTAGACACTGAAAACTCTCCTCAAACTGCTTAGTTGGTTAGCAACAGAATTTCCACTGAGGTGAATCGTGACCATATACAGAATTTCTAAAAACTCAAAGGAAGCATAAGTTAAAAAACAAAACAAAACAATTTTGTCCTTTGGTGCAATTTTCATTTTTTGGCTAAATAATGTCTTCTTAACGGACTGCATTGCATTATTGTCTCTCGAACTTTTTATTCCCTAGTCCAGTAACAAACATTTTGATAAACAAAGCCTATAAGTATAAAAAATGTTTTAGTTTCAACACTGGAGTTTTCTTTGTCTAGGTTATTAAGACTGTTATTAGGGCGGGGAGAGGTGAGTATTCTATCCACGGAACCATATACTCCTTGTTTCTGAACTGTAACAGTCAGGGTAGTAATATAAAGGATGCCACAACAATGGTTCATAAATGCACTGGAGCTGCCTCATGGATTGGCATGCAAAATCCAGCTAATCAATTTTCAGAGATCTTTAAATAAAGTGTAAGATTATTTAAAAGTTAATATATAAAATAAATTAAGATGGTGAGAATGGTTCCTCACATCTCACCATTTTGTGATTTTTGTCTGCATTTTATCATAATCTCTATGGTCAAAATTGCTATAATATGAATAAAGTATAAATTTTATGCATTCATTCTGTATAGTTGTTGTTTGTCTATCATGTGACTTTCTAACCATGGTGGCATAAAGTCAACCATACTGGGAATATTTTTTTCACATAATTTGATGAGTGTTGTGTCGTAAACCAGGATTTGGTAGTAATATATTGTTTTTGTCTTTCTGATCACTAGATGTTAAGCAACACGACCTTTGTTGACCCTGGGAGTCCACTGAGGCATTCTTAAAACACTGAAGGAAAATAAGTTGCATTACATAGATTTTTAAACATTAATTAATAATAAATCACAGATCTTTTAAAAGGAAAGAAAAGTTTTCCTTTTATAGCAAATTAAGGAAGTAGTTTAATTCCTTATATTATTTATGTAGCAATAGCAAGTTGACTAGTAGAGTACCAAACTGAAAGAATGCAAAATTTCATGAACAAAGTAAGGTTATGCAATTTTCTTTCTTTTTTTTTTCTTTTTCTTTTCCTTTTTCTTTTTCTTTTTTCTTTTTTGCAACTTGACACAAGCTAGAGTTGTCTGAGAAAACATATCCTCAATTCAGAAAATTCATACATCAGATTATGTATAGGCAAGTCAGTGGGACATTCTCTTGATCGATATTTGATAGAGACAGAGATAGCTTAGTCCACTGTAGGACAGGTACAAACCTTGGTGAGTGGGCCAGTAGGTCTAAGAGAATTAGCTGAACAAACCATGAAGAGAAAGCCAGTAGGAAGGGTCCTCTATGGTTTCTCACATGGAAAGCTTGACTTAAGACAGACTGGTATATGAATTGAGAACATTGCTTCCTTTAAAAGAATAATGGCAAAACACTTATAAACTGTTGTTAAATGATGAGAAGGAATACTGAAGTTTATTTCATTGATAACATGTGAACTCCTGTCAACATTTTTCTTATAACAAAATAAATAACTAGCCATCCAATTAGACAAGATGGATGAAGCAAAGAAGTGCAGGCCGACAGGAGCCGGATGTAGATCGCTCCTGAGAGTCACAGCCAGAATACAGCAAACACAGAGGTGAATGCCAGCAGCAAACCACTGAACTGAGAATAGGACCCCCGTTGAAGGAATCAGAGAAAGAACTAGAAGAGCTTGAAGGGGCTCGAGACCCCATATGTACAACAATGCCAAGCAACCAGAGCTTCCAGGTTCTAAGCCACTACCTAAAGGCTATACATGGACTGACCCTGGACTCTAACCTCATAGGTAGCAATGAATATCCTAGTAAGAGCACCAGTGGAAGGGGAAGCCCTGGGTCCTGCTAAAACTGAAGCCCCAGTGAACTAGATTGTTGGGGGGAGGGCGGCAATGGGGGGAGGATGGGGAGGGGAGCACCCATAAAGAAGGAGAGGGGGGAGGGGGATGTTTGCCCGGAAACCGGGAAAGGGAATAACACTGGAAATGTATACAAGAAATACTCAAGTTAATAATAATAAAAAAAGACAGAAACATTTATTAATTATTGATCTTAGAGCCTGAGCCATTGGAGTTCTCTTTAGGAAATTTCCCTCTGTGCCAAAGCTTTTTCCCTCTTTCTCTTCCATTAGATTCAGTGGATCTGGTTTTATGTTGATGTCCTTGATCCACTTGGACTTGACCTTTGTGCAAGATGATAAATATGTATCTATGTTTATTTTCATACATACAGATCTCCAGGTAGACCAACATCACTTATTGAAGATGCTTTCTTTTTCCATTGTATATTTTTGGCTCCTTTGTCAAAGTTCAAGTGACCATAGGTATGTGGATTATTTCTGGATCTTCAATTCTATTTCACTGATTGACCTGTCTGTATTTGCACCAATACCATAAGGTTTTATCACTATTTCTCTGTAGTACAGCTTGAGGTCATAGATAGTGATTCTCCAAGAAGGCTACACCATTCCAGAGGGACACATACTCCACAATGTTCATAGAGGCATTATTTGTAATAGCTGGAAGCTGGAAACAATGCAGCTGTTCTACAATGGAAGAATGGATACAGATATGTGGTTCATTTATGCAATGGAATACTATTCAGCTATTAAGAATGAGGATATTACGAATTTGCTGGCAAATGGATAGAACTAGAAAATATCATCCTGAGTGAGATAATCTAGACCCCAAAGGACATACATGTTATGTACTCACTAATAAGTGGACTTTAGCCAAAAAGTACAGAATACCTAGGATACAATCCACAGAATTTAAGAACTTAAGAAGCAGAAAGCCCAAGCGAAGATACTTCAATCTCATTTAGTAGGAGGAAGAAAATAATCATGGGAGGAAGAGAAAGGGATTTGGTCAGGAAAGGTGCTGGGTGCCAGGCCTGGTAGAGGGTCTTCTTTATGTTGGTTCTTCTTGAGGCAGCAGATGGAGGAGAGCATCAGCAGAGGATAAAACTTGGCCTTAAGACATACAGGTGTAAGACTTTGTCTTATGAGATGTTTAGGGTGGCTGTATAATAAAAAAGTTTACTTGTTTAAGTTTAAGTTACTATGCTATTGTGGCTGACCCGCCTTCTGTGTTCCTCTGAGGCCAGAAACTGAAGTCTCTGGTACTTAGCACATCTTCCTAAAACAGCAGGAGATAAAAGGATTAACTGCTACAGCCTTTCCCCTTTTTATCAGATACCTTTTGCTTGTCAGGCTAGGGAAAAGTTTAGAGCAATAAACTTCTATTAAACTAAGAGAAGAGAATAGTGCTTGCAGAGGAAAAACTTTCATAGGCAAATCCTCAAGAAATCATATAAGTTCATATACAGATTCACGAATGTGCATTTACTCATTTCCATTAAAACTAGTCAGGCCCATCTTGCATGCTCACAATTACATTCTTACAGACACACACATCCATACTTACATATGCCTGTGGAAAAAAAGACCAAGCACCAAGGCAGAAAGAACTCACTCATTCTGGATGAAACTAGGTTCCAATCTGTATTGCATAGAGAAAGAAAAAGCTTCTACACTTCTAATGCTAAATGAATCAAACCCAAGTTTGTAAGAAAAAAGCTATGCTCCGTTTAATAAGACTAAGTCTGCCTTGTTATTAAGAAATGATCTGGGGGTTGGGGATTTAGCTCAGTGGTAGAGCGCTTGCCTAGCAAGCGCAAGGCCCTGGATTCGGTCCCCAGCTCCGAAAAAGAAAAAAAAAAAAAAACGCAAAGAAATGATCTGTTATGCCCCATGGTAAGGAGAAGTTTGCCTGCTCCTTCTCTTCTCTGAAACTTCTTCTATTTTCCCCTTTCCCTTTGCATTCTATGCATTGCTATTTTGGTTTTTTATGTTACCTATAGTTTCTGAGTTATTCCACTTTGCATTCTCCTTCAAATCTTGCTCTCTCCTCCTGCTCTGAAGTCACAATAATGCTCTTTCTTACTCCCAATGACTTTTCTCCCAAAGCTATGCCAATACTTCTAAGTTCTTGAATTCAGTCCTTTTCAGCTTAGTTCCTTTCTTAACTCAGTTCTCTTCAGCTCAGTTCTGACTCTTCTCTTTGTCCTCAATATTTAAACATCTTGCAGAATACATGACTACATGTTAAAAAGAGCAGTCAGTGCTCTTAACCACTGAGCCATCTCTCCAGCCCTGTGATGAACTTTTTAACATGTACATGTCTACATGTTAAAAAGTTCATCACAGGGCTCACAACCATCTTTAATTGGATCCGATGCCCTCTTCTGATGTGTCTGAAGACAGCTACAGTGTACTCATGTAACTAAAATAAATAAATCTTTTTTTTTTGATTTTTTTTTATTAACTTGAGTATTTCTTATATACATTTCTAGTGTTATTCCCTTTCCCGGTTTCCGGGCAAACATCCCCCTCCCTCCTCCCCTTCCTTATGGGTGTTCCCCTCCCAACCCTCCCCCCATTGCCGCCCTCCCCCCATAGACTAGTTCACTGGGGGTTCAGTCTTAGCAGGACCCAGGGCTTCCCCTTCCACTGGTGCTCTTACTAGGATATTCATTGCTACCTATGGGGTCAGAGTCCAGGGTCAGTCCATGTATAGTCTTTAGGTAGTGGCTTAGTCCCTGGAAGCTCTGGTTGCTTGGCATTGTTGTACTTTTGGGGTCTCGAGCCCCTTCAATAAATCTTTTTTAAAAAAGTTCATCACAGTTCCCACAAAAAACCAAATCATAAATTGAAATAAAAGTTTACAACCAAGAATGTTTATATACATATCTATTAGGAGTAATTACCTGGTAAAACATCCATCACCTATCACAGTTCCACAGATTCATTGAAAGTCAAAAATCATAACTAAGTTAGTACTGAAGTTTTGTATAGGTAAACCCAGTCAATACTTTATCCTCTGTCCTAGCACCTATAATAAATCGTTAGTTCCCTTTTAATGACCTGTGATTACTTGTTTTACAACTTCTTGGAATGTGCTCTGAGTAGGAGAAAGTCTGGTTACTGCCTAAGAGCAATTAACTGGTGACACTTGAGAGACTGGCAGAGTTCTCATTGCAGTTTTGACTATCAAAAAAGGACCTAATGGTACCCCCATTCTAAAAGAGCTTAAAAATCACTGGTATTATTTTAGGAATTATTATAGAATCATCATTAAGGTTTAAGAAGTCATCTGTTTGACTATATAGCATCATTACTGGACAGCACATCTTTGTGGATTTGCAGACATCTCATCCAAAGGGAAGGGGCTATTACTTAGTGATTACTATATATATTTAATAATAACAGGAAAAGCATATTAATAGCAGGAATCTTTCCTAAAATAAATTCCTTCATAGTCTTGCCAAATAAAGTGAACCTGTTGCAGATAATAATAATCTGAAGCATGGCATCTCAGAAAGATCACGGCTAGTTATTATCTTTCCCATTATGGCTCCTGACAGAGAGGGAAGAGGAGGGGAATACAGTATCAAATACTGGAGGGGAGTGACAGAAGAAAAGCTAGAGGGTCAGCAGAATAAATGGAAATATGCAGCTTCAGAAGATGGGAGGTAGGGAGACTCTTGAGAAAGTACCAGAGACTTGGGAGGTGACTCTCAGGACTCAGTTGGAATAACCTTAGATGGTATGCCCAACAGTAGAGAGAGGGAATGCAGAGTCCACCTCCAGTAGATAGCTGGGGCATCAAGTGGAGGGACAGGGTTACCAACCCATAGTCAAAAATTTTGACCCAGAATTGTTCCTCTCTGAAAGAACTGCAATGACAAAAGTGGAGAAGAGATTGAGGGAAAGGAGGTTCAGTGACAGGCTCAACTGGGGATCTATCTCATAGGGAAACACCAAGGTCTGACACTATTACTGATGCTATAATGTGCTTACAGATAGGTGCCAAAAATTGCTGTCCTCTGAGAGGCCCAACCAGCATCTGACTGAGACAGATACACCAAAGCTCTGGACTGAAGCCTGGGACCCCTATGGTGGAATTAGGGGAAAGACTGTAGAAGCTGAAAAGGAAAGAGACCCCATAGGTAGATCAGCAGTCTCAAATAAGTCCAGACCCCTGGGAGCTCCCAGACACACTGAGCCAACAACCAGACAGCATTCACAAGCTGGTCAGATGCCACCTGACACAGATACAGAGAACTGCCTCCTCTGGCCTCAGTGGGAGATGTGCCTAAACCTTGAGTTTTGAGGCTCCATGGAGAGGGGATGCCTGGTGGTGGGGGAGCATCCTCTAGGTAACAAGGGGTAAAAGGAATGAGATGAGGAACAATAGGAGGGCTTACCAGAAGGAGGGGCAACAGCTAGAGTATAAATAAATAAATAAATAAATAAATAAATAAATAAATAAATAAATAAATAAATTTTAAAGAAAGAGTAGAAAGAAAGAAGAAAGAAGAAAGAAGAAAGAAAGAAGAAAGAAAGAAAGAAAGAAAGAAAGAAAGAAAGAAAGAAAGAAAGAGAGAGAGAGATTCTTTGTCTCTTGTGAGGTCCTTGCTAAAAGTTTATGTCAGATATTGCGGAAAAGTGAATCAGAATAAGAAGAAAAAAACACAAATCTTAGTTGTTTTCTAAAAGTAATCTGTTATCTAACTACTGATAACTCTCCCCTACATGGATTTGGATTCAAAAATCTTTAATGAAGAAATTATTTTCTTTAATTTATTTTGTTTTTAATTTTTTTTTCCTTTTTTTTTTTATTAACTTGAGTATTTCTTATATACATTTCGAGTGTTATTCCATTTCCCGGTTTCCGGGCAAACATCCCCCTAATCCCTCCCCTTCCTTATGGGTGTTCCCCTCCCAACCCTCCCCCAATTGCCGCCCTCCCCCCATAGACTAGTTCACTGGGGGTTCAGTCTTAGCAGGACCCAGGGCTTCCCCTTCCACTGGTGCTCTTACTAGGATATTCATTGCTACCTATGGGGTCAGAGTCCAGGGTCAGTCCATGTATAGTCTTTAGGTAGTGGCTTAGTCCCTGGAAGCTCTGGTTGCTTGGCATTGTTGTACTTTTGGGGTCACGAGCCCCTTCAAACTCTTTCAGTTCTTTCTCTGATTCCTTCAATAGGGGACCTATTCTCAGTTCAGTGGTTTGCTGCTGGCATTCGCCTCTGTATTTGCTGTATTCTGGCTGTGTCTCTCAGGAGCGATCTACATCCGGCTCCTGTTGGCCTGCACTTCTTTGCTTCATCCATCTTGTCTAATTGGCTGGCTGTATATGCATGGGCCACATGTGGGGCAGGCTCTGAATGGGTGTTCCTTCAGTGTCTGTTTTAATCTTTGCCTCTCCCTTTCCTGCCAAGGGTATTCTTTTTCCTCATTTAAAGAAGGAGTGAAGCATTCACATTTTGA
The DNA here is from genome assembly GCF_021556685.1 of Rattus norvegicus. Lineage (NCBI taxonomy): Eukaryota > Metazoa > Chordata > Mammalia > Rodentia > Muridae > Rattus > Rattus norvegicus. Next base: position 26,099,171 of record NC_141547.1, read on the forward strand.
TCATCCGTCTTGAGTTTCGTTTGTTCTAGGGATCTAGGGTAATTCAAGCATTTGGGCTAATAGCCACTTATCAATGAGTGCATACCATGTATGTCTTTCTGTGATTGGGTTAGCTCACTCAGGATGATATTTTCCAGTTCCAACCATTTGCCTACGAATTTCATAAACTCGTTGTTTTTGATAGCTGAGTAATATTCCATTGTGTAGATGTACCACATTTTCTGTATCCATTCCTCTGTTGAAGGGCATCTGGGTTCTTTCCAGTTTCTGGCTATTATAAATAAGGCTGCGATGAACATAGTGGAGCACGTGTCTCTTTTATATGTTGAGGCATCTTTTGGGTATATGCCCAAGAGAGGTATAGCTGGATCCTCAGGCAGTTCAATGTCCAATTTTCTGAGGAACCTCCAGACTGATTTCCAGAATGATTTTACCAGTCTGCAATCCCACCAACAATGGAGGAGTGTTCCTCTTTCTCCACATCCTCGCCAGCATCTGCTGTCACCTGAGTTTTTGATCTTAGCCAATCGCACTGGTGTGAGGTGAAATCTCAGGGTTGTTTTGATTTGCATTTCCCTTATGACTAAAGATTTTGAACATTTCTTTAGGTGTTTCTCAGCCATTCGGCATTCCTCAGCTGTGAATTCTTTGTTTAGCTCTGAACCCCATTTTTTAATAGGGTTATTTGTTTCCCTGCGGTCTAACTTCTTGAGTTCTTTGTATATTTTGGATATAAGGCCTCTATCTGTTGTAGGATTGGTAAAGATCTTTTCCCAATCTCTTGGTTGCCGTTTTGTCCTAACCACAGTGTCCTTTGCCTTACAGAAGCTTTGCAGTTTTATGAGATCCCATTTGTCGATTCTTGATCTTAGAGCATAAGCCATTGGTGTTTTGTTCAAGAAATTTTTTCCAGTGCCCATGTGTTCCAGATGCTTCCCTAGTTTTTCTTCTATTAGTTTGAGTGTGTCTGGTTTGATGTGGAGGTCCTTGATCCACTTGGACTTAAGCTTTGTACAGGGTGATAAGCATGGATCGATCTGCATTCTTCTACATGTTGCCCTCCAGTTGAACCAGCACCATTTGCTGAAAATGCTATCTTTTTTCCATTGGATGGTTTTGGCTCCTTTGTCAAAAATCAAGTGACCATAGGTGTGTGGGTTCATTTGTGGGTCTTCAATTCTATTCCATTGGTCTATCTGTCTGTCTCTGTACCAATACCATGCAGTTTTTATCACTATTGCTCTGTAATACTGCTTGAGTTCAGGGATAGTGATTCCCCCTGAAGTCCTTTTATTGTTGAGGATAGCTTTAGCTATCCTGGGTTTTTTGTTATTCCAGATGAATTTGCAAATTGTTCTGTCTAACTCTTTGAAGAATTGGATTGGTATTTTGATGGGGATTGCATTGAATCTGTAGATTGCTTTTGGTAAAATGGCCATTTTTACTATATTAATCCTGCCAATCCATGAGCATGGGAGATCTTTCCATCTTCTGAGGTCTTCTTCTATTTCTTTCCTCAGTGTCTTGAAGTTCTTATTGTACAGATCTTTTACTTGCTTGGTTAAAGTCACACCGAGGTACTTTATATTTTTTGGGTCTATTATGAAGGGTGTCGTTTCCCTAATTTCTTTCTCGGCTTGTTTCTCTTTTGTATAGAGGAAGGCAACTGATTTATTTGAGTTAATTTTATACCCAGCCACTTTGCTGAAGTTGTTTATCAGCTTTAGTAGTTCTCTGGTGGAACTTTTGGGATCACTTAAATATACTATCATGTCATCTGCAAATAGTGATATTTTGACCTCTTCTTTTCCGATCTGTATCCCTTTGATCTCCTTTTGTTGTCTGATTGCTCTGGCTAGAACTTCAAGAACTATATTGAATAAGTAGGGAGAGAGTGAGCAGCCTTGTCTAGTCCCTGATTTTAGTGGGATTGCTTCAAGTTTCTCTCCATTTAGTTTAATGTTAGCAACTGGTTTGCTGTATATGGCTTTTACTATGTTTAGGTATGGGCCTTGAATTCCTATTCTTTCCAGGACTTTTATCATGAAGGGGTGTTGAATTTTGTCAAATGCTTTCTCAGCATCTAATGAAATGATCATGTGGTTCTATTCTTTCAGTTTGTTTATATAATGGATCACGTTGATGGTTTTCCGTATATTAAACCATCCCTGCATGCCTGGGATGAAGCCTACTTGATCATGGTGGATGATTGTTTTGATATGCTCTTGGATTCGGTTTGCCAGAATTTTATTGAGTATTTTTGCGTCGATATTCATAAGGAAAATTGGTCTGAAGTTCTCTTTCTTTGTTGTGTCTTTGTGTGGTTTAGGTATAAGAGTAATTGTGGCTTCGTAGAAGGAATTCGGTAGTGCTCCATCTGTTTCAATTTTGTGGAATAGTTTGGATAATATTGGTATGAGGTCTTCTATGAAGGTTTGATAGAATTCTGCACTAAACCCGTCTGGACCTGGGCTCTTTTTGGTTGGGAGACCTTTAATGACTGCTTCTATTTCCTTAGGAGTTATGGGGTTGTTTAACTGGTTTATCTGTTCCTGATTTAACTTCGATACCTGGTATCTGTCTAGGAAATTGTCCATTTCCTGAAGATTTTCAAATTTTGTTGAATATAGGTTTTTATAGTAAGATCTGATGATTTTTTGAATTTCCTCCGAATCTGTAGTTATGTCTCCCTTTTCATTTCTGATTTTGTTAATTTGGACACACTCTCTGTGTCCTCTCATTAGTCTGGCTAAGGGTTTATCTATCTTGTTGATTTTCTCAAAGAACCAACTTTTGGTTCTGTTGATTCTTTCTATGGTCCTTTTTGTTTCTACTTGGTTGATTTCAGCTCTGAGTTTGATTATTTCCTTCCTTCTACTCCTCCTGGGTGTATTTGCTTCTTTTTGTTCTAGAGCTTTTAGGTGTGCTGTCAAGCTGCTGACATATGCTCTTTCCTGTTTCTTTCTGCAGGCACTCAGAGCTATGGGTTTTCCTCTTAGCACAGCTTTCATTGTGTCCCATAAGTTTGGGTATGTTGTATCTTCATTTTCATTAAATTCTAAAAAGTTTTTAATTTCTTTCTTTATTTCTTCCTTGGCCAGGTTATCATTGAGTAGAGCATTGTTCAATTTCCACGTATATGTGGGCATTCTTCCCTTATTGTTATTGAAGACCAGTTTTAGGCCATGGTGGTCCGATAGCACGCATGGGATTATTTCTATCTTTCTGTACCTGTTGAGGCCCGTTTTTTCACCAATTATATGGTCAATTTTGGAGAAAGTACCATGAGGAGCTGAGAAGAAGGTATATCCTTTTGCTTTAGGATAGAATGTTCTATAAATATCCGTTAAGTCCATTTGGCTCATGACTTCTCTTAGTCTGTCGACATCACTGTTTAATTTCTGTTTCCATGATCTGTCCATTGATGAGAGTGGGGTGTTGAAATCTCCCACTATTATTGTGTGAGGTGCAATGTGTGTTTTGAGCTTTAGTAAGGTTTCTTTTACGTATGTAGGTGCCCTTGTATTTGGGGCATAGATATTTAGGATTGAGAGTTCATCTTGGTGGATTTTTCCTTTGATGAATATGAAGTGTCCTTCCTTATCTTTTTTGATGACTTTTAATTGGAAATTGATTTTATTTGATATTAGAATGGCTACTCCAGCTTGCTTCTTCTGACCATTTGCTTGGAAAGTTGTTTTCCAGCCTTTCACTCTGAGGTAGTGTCTGTCTTTGTCTCTGAGGTGTGTTTCCTGTAGGCAGCAGAATGCAGGGTCCTCGTTGCGTATCCAGTTTGTTAATCTATGTCTTTTTATTGGGGAGTTGAGGCCATTGATATTGAGAGATAATAAGGAATAGTGATTATTGCTTCCCGTTATATTCATATTTGGATGTGAGGTTATGTTTGTGTGCTTTCATTCTCTTTGTTTTGTTGCCAAGACGATTAGTTTCTTGCTTCTTCTAGGGTATAGCTTGCCTCCTTATGTTGGGCTTTACCATTTATTATCCTTTGTAGTGCTGGATTTGTAGAAAGATATTGTGTAAATTTGGTTTTGTCATGGAATATCTTGGTTTCTCCATCAATGTTAATTGAGAGTTTTGCTGGATACAGTAACCTGGGCTGGCATTTGTGTTCTCTTAGGGTCTGTATGACATCAGTCCAGGATCTTCTGGCCTTCATAGTTTCTGGCGAGAAGTCTGGTGTGATTCTGATAGGTCTCCCTTTATATGTTACTTGACGTTTTTCCCTTACTGCTTTTAATATCCTTTCTTTATTTTGTGCGTTTGGTGTTTTGACAATTATGTGACGGGAGGTGTTTCTTTTACTGGTCCAATCTATTTGGAGTTCTGTAGGCTTCTTGTATGTCTATGGGTATCTCTTTTTTTAGGTTAGGGAAATTTTCTTCTATGATTTTGTTGAAGATATTTACTGGTCCTTTGAGCTGGGAGTCTTCACTCTCTTCTATACCTATTATCCTTAGGTTTGATCTTCTCATTGAGTCCTGGATTTCCTGTATGTTTTGGACCAGTAGCTTTTTCTGCTTTACATTATCTTTGACAGTTGAGTCAATGATTTCTATGGAATCTTCTGCTCCTGAGATTCTCTCTTCCATCTCTTGTATTCTGTTGGTGAAGCTTGTATCTACAGCTCCTTGTCTCTTCTTTTCGTTTTCTATATCCAGGGTTGTTTCCATGTGTTCTTTCTTGATTGCTTCTATTTCCATTTTTAATTCCTTCAACTGTTTGATTGTGTTTTCCTGGAATTCTTTCAGGGATTTTTGCGATTCCTCTCTGTAGGCTTCTACTTGTTTATTAATGTTTTCCTGTGTTTCCCTAAGTGTGTTCATGTCTTTCTTGAAGTCCTCCAGCATCATGATCAAATATGATTTTGAAACTAGATCTTGCTTTTCTGGTGTGTTTGGATATTCCATGTTTGTTTTGGTGGGAGAATTGGGCTCCGATGATGGCATGTAGTCTTGGTTTCTGTTGCTTGGGTTCCTGCGCTTGCCTCTCGCCATCAGATTATCTCTAGTGTTACTTTGTTCTGCTATTTCTGACAGTGGCTAGACTGTCCTATAAGCCTGTGTGTCAGGAGTGCTGTAGACCTGTTTTCCTCTCTTTCAGTCAGTTATGGGGACACAGTGTTCTGCTTTCAGGCGTGTAGTTTTTCCTCTCTACAGGTCTTCAGCTGTTCCTGTGGGCCTGTGTCTTGAGTTCACCAGGCAGCTTTCTTGCAGCAGAAAATTTGGTCTTACCTGTGGTCCCGAGGCTCAGGTTCGCTCGTGGGGTGCTGCTCAGGGGCTCTCTGCAGAGGCAGCAACCAGGAAGACCTGTTCCGCCCCTTCCGGGAGCTTCAGTGCACCAGGGTTCCAGATGGTCTTTGGCTTTTTCCTCTGGCGTCCGAGATGTGTGTGCAGGGAGCAGTCTCTTCTGGTTTCCCAGGCTTGTCTGCCTCTCTGAAGGTTTAGCTCTCCCTCCCACGGGATTTGGGTGCAGAGAACTGTTTATCTGGTCTGTTTCCTTCAGGGTCCGGGGGTGTCTCTGGCAGGGGTCCCGCCGCTCCTGGGCCCTCCCCCACGGGAGCCCAGAGGCCTTATACAGTTTCCTCTTGGGCCAGGGATGTGGGCAGGGGTGAGCAGTGTTGGTGGTCTCTTCCGCTCTGCAGCCTCAGGAGTGCCCACCTGACCAGGCGGTTGGGTCTCTCTCTCATCGGGTCTGGGAGCAGAGAGCTGCTGCGGGCCGGGCTTGTTTTTAATTTAAATTAGGAATTTAAGCTCAAAGGAAAAAGCCCATAAAGACATGAAAAAGGAAGAAATAACTTGACTCTGAAAATAATGAATTTTCCTTGAAAATTAACACTAATGAGGTAAATTATAAATTTTAAAATTTTGTCAGGACAAAGTAGGGATGACATCACTTATGGTTTCTGTCCAGGATTCTCATGTTGATCTCCAAAGTTTAACTTATAATAAGTCTTCCCAATGTCTTGTCAGTTTGTCACAGCTATTGGATGTGGCTACCCTGTCTCTTTCTCACAGATAAGACTTCTGTGTCATATCAGTATCCACAGAAAATATTAGTATCATTTGTTGGTGATAGAGAACTGATGACAGTCAAGATTGTATATAAGACTCTTGGAAATTGTGAAGATATATGATGTTAGTATGAGTCCATAAATGCAAATGTTACTATATTTTCATCTAAGTCTATTATTTAAAGTATCAGCTAAGATACAATAAAAGAATTGACTACAAGTCTACTATTGAAATGGTAACATGATCAAAAATATCAATAATATTCGCTATTTAAATTCAAAATACAGGAAGACTTTACAAGAGGCTTTTCTTTTGATGCTGCAGCATTTTAATCTAGATATTTGTAAAAATAAAGAATGGTTGAGAACTCCAACGTTCATGATGACCTGAATGAAACTACAATAAATAGTTTCTCAATGAATTTAAAAATAATGAAAATTGAAATGGAGTTTGAATGTTCTATATAAGGTTGCCATCTGCCATTGGTAAAGCAAATGTTGCTCATGCGTTTTCTGTAATAAATGGTCAAATAATGAAAAGGTCAAATTTAAACACACACACACACACACACATACACATACACATACACATACACATATACACACACATTTGAACACAAAAGAACTTTCAACATACAAGTAGCTGGTTATGTCTCGTTGAACTTCTAATTGTTTAAGAAAATTTTGTGATTATGCTAGAAAGAAATAATGCTGGATGCATGAAGTAGATGTTAAATTGTAAATTACAAAAACTCAGCACTAAGAAAATATCTTAGTATAGTTAAAAATATCTTGGTATTACAACCCCCAAACGTGAACTAAACATTCAGAGATTAACCACAGAGTATTGCTTTTTAGTTAAAACTTTTCTCATGAAACAATTCAGAAACTCTACGGTGAGCATATGATATCTCCCCTTTACCTATCAGGATCTTCCCACATTAGCCTGTATAACTCCCTTGCATGATATTAGTATAAAAGCAAATAGATGTTTTCAATACTGACTCTAAATTCTCAAATTAACTATATAGACCTATATTTTTAGTTTTAATGGTTGTGTGTGTGTGTGTGAATTTTACATTATGCCCCCTAATCCCACTCATCTGCCTCTCCCCATACACCCACCCTTCATCAATACAACCTTCTCTTCCAACAGAGAAAAAGGAAATCTCATTGCAGAAGCTCTGCGTGGTGTGTCTGTCCCACAGTATGCTCTTTTGGCCACAATTTGCAAGTGTTCACTGCAATGAGTCAATGCTTTGATATGAGGCCTCAGACTTCTGTTACTTTATAGATCCAGGACTCTCATCCCCTCACTGGACTTCTCTAGAATATTCTGTTGTTGCACTGTGTATTGGAGATCTGTAAGGGGTGGGTCCTGGGTTGCTTGTATTTAAGTGCTAAGTAAATCCTGTTCCCCAATGTAAAACTTTTGGTTAAATAAAACTAATGACAGTTAATTACCGAGAGAACAGAGAAAGGTACAGTTTGAGTTACATGACTGGACGTCTCATGTAGACACCATGATAAGGAAAGGAGAAAGAAGGATGTCAAAGAGAAAGAGGAGGAGGAGGAGGAGGAGGAGGAGGAGGAGGAGGAGGAGGAGGAGGAGGAGGAGGAGGGGAAGGAGGGGAAGGAGGGAAAGGAAGAGAAGACAAGAGAACAGGGTCTTCATGAATCCTGATGAACCAGCAGGATGTGCCAAAGTGGAATCCCTCCCCAGAGCATGAGAGTGCTGGGACAGAAATAACTCAGAGAATTTCAAACAGCAACTATTTGGGGAGCATAATTGAACCAGTAGACAGACTAGCATTTAGAGATTTAGATTACAGGTATACCCCCAGTAATTGCACAGATCCTAATAAATTAATAGTATGGTCTGATTCTCATCTGTTTAAAGTTAGATGAAGATAACTTTAATAAATATTATTTTGCAGAGTTCCTGTGGTTTTATATCTATAGGTCCTGCTTCTTTATCTACTATAGCAGTTCATTTATGGGGTAGGTGGTTGTATGGGCTAATTCAAAGTCCTGGATCTGGGACTAAGAAGTATCTGAGCTGGTCAGTCCACTGCTTTCAAGTCACAGAAAGAGCCTCTGCCCCGTCCCCTTGAGCCAGGGCTGTAAACGTGTCTCCTATTCACCTCATGTAACTGTTATCTCTGAGACTTACTGCTGAATAAGCTCACTCTTTCAAGCTCTTTCTGACTCTAGCTCTCTGGTTCAACTCAGCTGTTCTGACTCAAACTCCTCTTCAAGCTGACTGATGAATCTGCCTCTCTCAGCTTCTCCCGAATTGCTCTGGTTGATTTTAAATGATTCTAACAATTGATTCTAATCTTCTGGCTCCTTCTGATTCCCTGCACTGAACTGCATGAACTCATGAAAAAAACTCAACTTGACCGAACTACACTCACTGCACTGACTCCCAACTGAATTTATTGGACTCATGTCTCTCTCTCTGCACTGCTCCTAAATAGATTTTCTCCTCAGAGCTGGCTGTATTATGTCTCTGACTCATTCTTTCAAATCTTTTTTTTCTGATTTATTCTTTTGTCTTTCCCTCAATTTGATGTCATTGTTTTGGATTAAAGGTGTGTCTGCATCCCAGTCAGATTACACAGAGCTAGAGGGTCTTTGGATGTGAAACCAGAAGCCAGCCATGTTGCTGGGTTAAAATTCCTCTACATTATACAGCCAAGTGATTCTAAGCTTAAAAATGTCAAGATGTTATTTTCTCAGAATATTGCCTACAATATATTAACCAAGGGAGCAGAAATTGACCCTTTTTAAACACTTAGAAAAAAAGCAACCAACAGAATGCAAATTTCCTAAAATTATAAATACAATAATTCAAACTGGAACTTGGATTTATCCCACTGTCTCTCAGTATAATTTACAACTCTAGTCTAGGCAGTATTTTTCCCTCAATTAATTAATCAATCTTAGAAGATGCTCTTTACATTTTTCTATCTAGAGATTTTATTTAACAAAGCACCTGTAACCACTATAGATGTTCAGAGTATTTTTTGTTCAATAAAATATTAGAAATACTTTCATGCCAAGAATGGGATGTTTTAGAGCAAGACAGAAAGTTATAAAAGTCTTTATATTCTTAAACTCAGACATTTAGATTCAGCTATTTTTATAAATTATCTATGAGATGTAAGAGCAGTATTCTCCTTGGATTGTACAGATCTTATTTTATGCTCTTTCAACAAAGTGTTGCTTCTTAGCTATGACTTTGAAAGCAGCATGGTAAGATCTGCCTTCCTGTTTGCCAATGTAAGACTGTGAACATCTAGAATTGGCGGACATGTTTACCTTTAGAACGCCATCAAATATTTCGCTTAGGATGGCTATTATTTTCACCCTTTACCCTTTCAAACTAGTTGGGTATATTATATGGCCTGGAGGAAATATTAGCCTCACATAATTTTTAGACAGATTTCTTAGTGAAGCATATGTCATAGAAGTCCCAGAACTGGCTGATTCTGAATCTCTTTATTCTCTGAAATCTGACAGAACTCAAGTTCAAATAAATGAGGATACAGACACAGTTTGCTTTATAAGGAGTAACTCAGAAGCTGACCTCTGTCTAGAGCATCTATGATAACTATGAACAATGAAGTATAAAATAGACACTCAGGCATTTCACTCTCTAGAGTTCAGTTAAGTATACCAAAAAATTTATAAATGAACACCTCTTATACCCATTAAAGTGCAATTTGTTCAATGTACAGGAAGTGTCTAGTATACACAGGAACTCTGTTAAAGACTGGGAAAATGAGTAAGAAAAATCCTGGCCTGGAATGTGGATACTAGTTTGTATAATCGAGAACAAAATTAGCTTCAGGGAAAACACAAAAAGATTGATTTTTGTAATCTTAGTAGAAGAAATGAATAATGGAGCAGTGAAATCAACAACATATTGAAAATATTTGATATTTTTTTCTAATCAGACTAATGATTCCAGCCAAGGAACATAATAAGCCAAGGCATGCTAGAGCATAAACGTTAGTACCATCCTCCTTTCAAATCCATGTGCTAACCAATTCGTAATAGTGTGAAAACATGGAGTCTTAGGACATAATTGCCATGAGGGCTCTGTGGTCATGGAAGGCACTAATGCCATTACAGAAGAGTCCCAAGGTTGCTCACTGCCCCCTTTGAAATGTGAATAGACACAGGTGATGTCATTTAATAGGTAAGCAATGGATCTACTTGTTCCTTAATCATAGACAGAGTAGCAACTACGACTTCTTTGTCATTGTACATTTACACGTCTGAAGATCTGTGATCATGATTTTATGTCAAACCAGTGGATGGACTTTTCCATTTCAATTAATATAATATCGTTTCCTAATGGGCAGGCCAGGAGTTCCCTCTCCCAGGATATTCCAAATCGTCAAGTTGACAATTGGCATTACCCATCACATTGCTACCTCTTCTCAGTTCAGATACTACTAGATAGTGTTTTCTTTTCATTCTGAACAGTGACATGTAAGTGTGTGGTTGTTTCCTATGCTGTGTGGAAGCTTAACTCCATTTTTAAGTAGTCCACATATTTAGTGCAATTCCTATATCAGAGGTTCTAAATAATCCTAAAATTCATGTGGCAATCACAAGTAACCCAAGTAGGGAAAGAATTCCTAAACAATAAAAAGAAATAATGGGAAAATTGCAATACCTGACTTCAAATTACATTACAGAGTCATACTAATAAAAGCAGCATGTCACTGTACCAATGCATAAATTAGTAGAACTGAGCAAAGTTCTCAAATGTAAATCAACACTACTGTGGGCATCTTACATTGTGCAGTTACTAAAATATACATTGGGGGAAAAGCAATCTCTCTGATAGCTGATAATAGGAAACTGGAAATCCCCTTGACAGAAACAAAGTAGAATTCTATTTCTCACCTTTTATATAAATCAATTCTAATTTAATCAGAATCCCAAGTTTGATAATTTAAATTTGATACTAAAGGAGAAAAGAAAAATTTAAAAATAACGTTTAAAGTTGCAGGCATAGAAAATGATTTTCAGAATAGGACTCTAGTAGTGGAAGAAATGATGAGATGGATTGACCAACAGTACAAGGCAGAGTCACCACCTTCTACACCACAGAGGAAACAGACCCCACAATGTGAAACATTCTGCAGACATTTTTGAACTTATTTTACTTAAGAGTTCCATTGTTTTCCTGGAAATGGTGAGATTTTGTTTTATTTAATAGCAGAGCAACTACATTGTCGCTACATCCCATATTTAGAAAAAATATCCAGGTGTTAATACACAGCTGCACTGATTCTATAAGGTAGCGTTTGTAAACAGAGTTGCAACAAACATCCAAGGGTAAGGATCTCCTCAGGTATCTAATAAGATATGAGACAGCTAGAATATAAAGAAATTCTATTTTTAAGGTTTTTTTTCTTTCTTTTTTTTTTTTATTAACTTGAGTATTTCTTATATACATTTCGAGTGTTATTCCCTTTCCCGGTTTCCGGGCAAACATCCCCCTCCCCCCTCCCCTTCCTTATGGGTGTTCCCCTCCCAACCCTCCCCCCCATTGCCGCCCTCCCCCCATAGACTAGTTAAGGTTTTTTTTTTCTTAAAGAGTCGCCATAATGATTTCTGTAATGTGTGCACTAATTGATAGTCCTCAAAGAGTATTGAATAGTTTCTTTAACAATGCAGCCTTGCTAGTCTGTTGCTGTTGTTGTTGTCTTGGTGTTGTTGTTTTGTAGTTGTTTTTTTGTTTTTTATTTTTTGTTTTGTTTTGCTTGATTTCTTTTGAAGGCTGTAACTGGTTGGAATGAATCTAGATGAACTTTGGTTTATATTTGCTTGATGACTAAAGTTGTTGGATATTTTAAAATATGCATATTGGTCATTTGTGCTTCTTTTAAAATTGTCCGTTCAATTTTTCCATTTGCTATTGAATTATTTGGTTTTTGTACTATTGAAATTTTGAATCATTTACATATTATGTATTCTCTCTAAGAATATATAATGATTTCTAACCACACCAAATAACTCAGCATAGGGGGATGCTGGAACAGTGGGGCAGGAGTGGGTGGATGGGTGGGCGAGCACCCTCGTGGAGGCAAAGGAGAAGGGCAGATGAGATTGGGGAATTGTGGAAGATAACCAGAAAGAAGAATACCATTTGAGATGTAAATGAATGGAATGATTAATAAAAAAAAGAATTTCTTTATATTCCAACTGTCTCACATCTAAGTAGATACCTGAGGAAATGCTTGCCCAGCTCTGTTTACAAAAGCTACATTATGGAATCAGTGCAGTTGTCTATTAATAGCTGGATAGTTTTTCCTAAATATGAGATGTATAGACAATGTAGTTGCTCTGCCATTAAATAGAACAAAATCATATCATTTCCAGGAAAACAAATGAAACTGTTAAGTAAAATAAGAACGACTCACAAAGGCAAATATTGCCTATTTTCTCTTTTTCGTCTTTTCTATTGAATAGTTTATGTATTTACATTCAAATGTTATCCCCATTCCCCCATCTTCCATCCCCACTCCTGCCTCCCCATGCTTCTTTGAAGATGCTCCCACTCCTACTTCCACCTCAATACCCTGGCATTCCTCTACACTGGGGAAATGAGCCTTCACAGGAACAACGGGTCTTCCCCTATTGATGCCAGACAACACCATCCTCTGGTACATATAAGGCTGGAGCCATGGGTTCCCCCCCACCCATGTGTACTCACTGGTTGGTGGTTTAGTCACTGGGAGCTCTGGGGGTTCTGGTTGGTTGATATTGTTGTTCTCTCTATGGGGCTGCAAACCACTACAGCTCCTGTAATCCTTTGTCTATGTCTTCCACAGGGTTCCCTGTACTCAGTCTGAGAGCAGCAACATCATGTATCATGGAACTCCATATCAAGAGTTAAGACATAAAATATGAAACGTGAAAAATGGAAGTATTTGAGAATGGCGAGGACCAGTGAGAGAAGAAATGAAAACAAGATGATAGAGAGTGTAGAGACCAAAGCATGTGACACAGACCTACCCAGAGTGGTTGTCCAAACAAGGCAAACTCAATTGTATTTCTGCAGGCATTTTTTTTCTCATTTTGTTATGTTTAGATACAGTTTATCTGAAGTCCTTTGCTTGTATATGTTAATTTTCTTTTCTTGTGGATTGATGGGAGAGTTGCACGTGTTTGGTTGGTTGGTTTTATTTCTTTCTTCAGTAGTAGTGTGTGTTGTATCTCCTCAGGAAGTCTTACCATACATTTTTGAATGACGAAAGTGGTTTTCCCTCAACTTTGTGCCTCTCACAGACATCACTTAATAGCAGAAAATTACTGCTAAATAACAAATAAATAATAGAGTCAATAATCACTAGGTCAATGACCCTAACATTATTCATGCCTTGTAGATATTTTTCTATGATTTATGAAGATAAATCTAATGATAATCATGCATTTATTCTCCGGTGCTTGAGAGTCCTGTGTGGTACCCATTTTTACAGAGTTGTTTTTATACAGGATTGTTCTACAATCAAGACATTGTAATTTTGTTGCAAATCACCTCAATTATTAGTGTTGTGAACCAAAATTATTAAATGAAAATTTTTATTTTCTTGTTGCTGAAAAAAATATATCTGGGTATGATTGTGTTACTGTACCACAGAATAGATTATCTTGGGTTATGAGGACAACAGTTATGATAGAATTCTTGATTCAGAAATGGCTAATAGAATATGCATTTAATGTCATGCTCATAAACAAAAAAGGAATATCAACTTCTTGAACAAGAAAAAAAAAGTATTCTGCTGATTTTGACTGTTGAAGGAAACCAACCTTGACAGCTTGACATATTTTAATTGGCTGACTACTACAGGAACTGAAGCAAGTGAAAGAAACTGTTAAGAATAAGAGGAAATGGGAAATATAAGAAGAAAGCACAATCAAAGAAACATTCTCACAAAAGTTGGAATGATGTATGTGCTCTGTCAAAGTACATGCTGAAACGATGAGCATTCACTGGGAATTGTGAAAATGCTACAAAATAGATGCTCTAAGGCTAAAGGAAATGGAAGAAAATGAATCAGCCAATATCAGAAGGATAAGCAAGGCTTTATTTGAAAGTATAAATTTAGGTCATAATACTATATTAAGAAACAATTGAGTCTGAAAATAAACATTAACCCAGTGAGAACAAATTAATCAGCCTTTGTCATTTCCCTTTGTTTTAGGATGCTGTGTAGAAATAATGTCTGTAGTGATAGGAATGGAGAATTTTCTTATGTGCCAAGGTACAGAGAAATTTATGGAACATAAACTAGTCAGATAAGTTGTATAAAAGTCAGATGGGCAAAACATCACAGAGAAATGTTAAACAAAATGCTCTTTGGATTGACATCTTAATGCATTGGCCATGTAGAGTAAAACACAGAGAAACAAGCTCTGACATTTAGGGTGTGTGTGTGTGTGTGTGTGTGTGTGTGTGTGTGTGTCAGACTGTGGGCAGGTGCAAAAGAAGTGGAACTGATTCATGAAAGTGAAAGAAAACTGAAGATACGTACACATAGACATTTGCACATAGATACACATGCAACCAACATACAAATGCATATAGACATATAGATACAAGCACACTCAGATACAACATGAACTCACTTATCCTTTTCTCTTAATGACCTAATTTGTATTGAGTACTAAACAGATCTTGTAGAATGCAGAGAAAAGGAATGTCAGAATACAACAGCCTAGAATGTTAAAGATCATCCTTATTACTATGTATGGGAAAGAAGATTATTAAAATGGTCAGTTCAGAAAACGTACATACAAGGAATACTCTACAGGTAGGGCAGATTTTAGTTATATATGTAGGAATTTAACAGCAATGCAGCTATGAACTTGAATAAGACCTAGGGCATGAAATTAGGAGGGTTTAGGAGCACAAAAGAGAAGGAGTTAAATGATGTAACTATATTATAATAACAAACTATAAAAGGTGATTTTATAGCAAATATAAAATTAAAAAGGGAAACATTCATATAACATTTAAATTAAAACCTGATAGGAATCCGAATTTACAAAATGTTTCATTGAGAGTCATTGTGCCTGTAATCAATTTGCACTGCTACTAAAATAGCAGAACAAGTTACCTAAAGGAATGTTTCAGCTCTCATTGAATTCTGTTGTTCTTTGTTTTATTTCACAGAAGCAGAACTCATTGTAGTCCTGGCTGACCTGGAATACCGTATGTAGAGCAGGCCAGTCTGAAACTTACAAAAGTCATCAGCCTCAGCCTCCCCAGTTCTGGACCTAAAGGTATGCATCATTATACCTTTCTTTCAAGTTCCCTTTTTCAGAATATTTAAAACTAAATTATTCTAGTTTATAATACTATATATTTAGGCTGTTATTTAATACCTAAATGCCAATATTTTAATGATTTATGGCTTTATAAGTAAATATAATAGATGCTTCAGAATAGAAACATGTTTCTTTAAGTATATGTCACAGTAGTGTGAAAGAAAAGTAGTATCAAAAAACAGTTAACAGGTCAAAATATACAATACATACAATAAACACGTGCATGCATGTGTGCACATGCACAAAAGTTCAATGAATCCTGGGTGTTCAGATCTCTATTCAGCAAATAATGTATGCTCTTATGCAGGTATCATTATTTCTTGTAGAGGTAAAATTATGATTAAAAAGCCATAGCTTTCCTCCTCACACACACAATAAAAACTGAGAATTCAACAAAGGAAGACTTTAAGCTCCAAAATGTAAGCTATAATGACTGATTTTTTACACTTCAAGAAGCGATGGGTTTTGGATGCATGGGTCAAAATCCTAAAGCATCTATTTATATCTGAGATGCCACACTCTCTACAAATATATAAATGGCTAACTATAGAATATGAGATAGGGAGAGGAGGAGAGGGAAAGAGACAGACAGAGAGAGGCATACACATACACATACACAGACACACGAGAGAGAGAGAGAGAGAGAGAGAGAGAGAGAGAGAGAGAGAGAGAGAAGACTAAGAAGTTATATGTATTAATGTTTGTTGTCCTCATATTATTTTTACTGAACTGTGGTGTATAATCTAGAATGCATTGCTCATTGTTTTCATTATCTAATATCCGCTGAAATACAGTCAACGTTTATTCATTACATCTTTTTGTATTTGTTAAACCGTACTTTTATATGCAAAGACTTATGTGTCAAACCAGCATTCCTACTCTCGCTTTATGCTTACAAGGTGTTTTTGTCTTTTCATTATTATTGAAAGTAAACTTGTGGGATTTCAATACAAAAATGCAGCCCTTAAGAAATCTTTTTTTCTGAATTTCATTTCCTTGTACACTAGTCTCTCCTTGTATATCTCAAGTGGGTATTCTTAAGGTAATCTCAGTAACTCACTACATACAACAGTTCTTTCCCCTTGAGTGAGACCACAAACACAGTTGTTGAAAACCAACAGAATAAAGTGAAGGTAGAAAATTTCTGAAAATATAACTGTGATACGAATCACTCAACTTTGAATTTATCAAAGGAAGATTATCATAGTTGAACCTGACAACCAGGTTGAAGCCCTTACAAGATGAACCAGTATCATCCCTGAAATCAAAGACTCAATCTCCTGCTGGTTTTAAAGAAGGTAGACATCATAAATTCTTTATTCAGGAGTCAGGAGTTACACTATTATAGCAATACACAGCAGTTTGTAAGTTATTTTCCTCATGTTAAACCTTTGATGGGAAATTCAGCAGTACTGACCCAGTCACTACAGCTAAATCAATTCTGAAACTCAGACTCTGTGTTTTCACCCCTGTGTAACTTCCAAATAAGCAGTCTGCTTCTGTATCCTATGAATGCTTTTCTGGCATTTTTTATTAGTAAGGGTAATTAGATAACTCTATTTGCTCATTCTATATCTACTTCATACATATCAACCCAAAAGAGAAGAGGGGGATAAGAGAGAGAGAAAGAGAGAGAGAGAGAGAGAGAGAGAGAGAGAGAGTTCTCACATCTCTGGAGGAAGTCAGGATTAGTGCTTTCTTTCGTGCTTGATTGTGCAATCCATTTATCTAAATCTAGATATCTGACTTACATGTCAAAGTATTTCATATATTTAAGGATCAACACTTCTACATATTTATAATTGAAATAAAAGAAAAGAAAGATAAAACTAATTCTATTAATCAGAGTTCTCTAGAGAAACAACTTACAGCATGAACTTCTCTCTCATATATACATATACATATACACATACACATACACATACACATACACATACACATACACATACACATACACATACACATACACATACACATACACATACACATACACATATACATATACATATACATATACATATACATATACATATACATATACATATACATATACATATACATATTGTGTGTGTGTTTATTAAATAGTTTACAGGCTGTGGTCCTGCTAATCCAACAATCCTCCTACAAGGACTGACTGTGAATGTAATCTCTAAGAATCCAGAAGTCTACAAGGGTGGAAGAGTGGATTTCTCAGCTGGACTGCCGTGAATTTCCATCCTGAAGAAGTAGGCTCTATCACCAGTGAGGGGATGAACTTGTTAGCAAGAACAAGCAAGCAAAGGGAAATGGGGCTCTTCCTTCTTCTATGTCCCTCCTCTGAGTTTCCATGAGAATGTGTGGCACAGATTAACGTGGGTCTTTTCACCTCAAAAGATCTGGATTAAAAGTTTATCTTCCCACTTCAAATGATTTAATTAAGAAAGGATCCCTTATAGATATGCCTAGTCATTTCGAGTTTAGTTAACTCCGATGTAGTCAAGACGATAACCAAGAATAGTCATCACACTAATGAAGAGAACAAATAAAAGGAAAGAACATTTTTATATTGACAAATTAAGTTTTTTTTCTTTCTTCCGGAGCTGGGGACCGAACCCAGGGCCTTGTGCTTGCTAGGCAAGCGCTCTACCACTGAGCCAAGTCCCCAACCCCGACAATTTAAGTTTTTAACTAAAATATAATTATGTTCTCTCTCCAAATTTACTTTTCTCCCTCCCAACACAGCCATACTTCCTCTTTCCACCCTCTCTCATATCCACTCCTTTCCTTTTCCAAACTAGAGAGCTTATTCTTTGATAACTATTGTTGTATACATACACTCACATTTACAAAACTATATAAATACAACCTGTGAAGTATTTGATCCTATGTATATAAGATTTCAAGCCTGACCAACTTGCTCTAGATAGCAAGTTAGGAAATTTATCTTGGGAAAGACTAATTCTTCCTCTCTGAAAAGCTATGGGTTGCCTGTAGTTCTTTGTCAAGAGATAAAATCCCAAGACTCAAGAAGTCCACTGTGGTATGTTGGCTCCTAGAAATGACCTTTAGTATATCAACAATAGAACTGCCTAAGAAGGGCCTGAATAGTGACAATACCAAAAATTACAATGACTCAGAGGGGTACAATATCTGGATTTTTGCTGCTGATATTCTGACGCTATGCCCATTGGTTAGCTATACATTACCACAAGAAATGAGTGAGGTAATGAATTTAAAAGGGGGAAAAGATTAATGGGAGCCACAATTTTCTTCACTTCAATACATTTTATCCTTCTTTTTCAAAGCTGTGGTCTTTTTCAAAGACAGCCTGTCACGAGTATCTGATGGAACAAAACCACTCACCTCATAACCAGGAAGAGAAAGAACAGGAAGAAGTTAGGGTCTCATGACTGTCATTGTTGACTCATATCCAATGACTGAAAGACCTCATAACAGGCTTCACCTCTTAAAGGTATTCCCCACCTCTGGATAATGCCAAATTGGTGATGAAGTCCTATGGGGCTACTTAATATTCACACCAATTATACAGTACCAATTTTGTGTGAAGATTTTTTTATGAAAAAAATTCTAATACCCCCTTCAAAAATATACAAAATGTGTTCACAGAGGCAGTGCTTGGGTATGGATTAATCAAAGGATATAAACTGATAACGCTACAAGCTTTTATTCCTACATTTTCCCTACCTTATACGCATTGTTTGATTTGAGTGTATCTGAAATGAATGGTTGCAAGTTAAATATTTCATATGGAAATATGTTAAACCCAAGAGGCAAACAATCCCAGGAAAGTTGTGAATAATAGATAAGAGCTTTTTTGTTTGTTGGTAAGCCTCTAGTGTCTGTGCTTACTGCACATCATGCTGAGTATCCAAAAAAATAAAAATAATGAAATAAAAGTAACCACGTAATTGTGTGAAACAGAAGCAGGACATTATGAAGCAATGCCAGTTGGTTATAAGAGGAGAAAATTCTGTACCACTCAGACGATTAAATCAACATAAAGCCTGGGTGAGTTACCTGTAATACAGTGCTGAGAAAAAGAAATTATCTTGTTTTCACTCTATGGCAAAGAACACTGTGAGGGCAGTCCTGAAGGACTGGTAGTTTTAAAGGATTGTTTGGCTATTTTGCTATTATATTTCTCAAACATGTTTTTTTTCCTAGCAAAGTATAAAATATATTTTACTAATCTGGCTAAGCCTTCGTGGAACTACAATTGCATAACTATTTTGGAAAACAATTGAAAAATAAACACCCAAAGCGAGGCACTTCCGTAAATGAAGAGGGAAAATGCTTACAGCATTAGTCTGAACCTGTGGTCTCACTGAACGAAGTGGTCCATTGTAGCTGATAAGGAAGAAAAGGTGAAAGTAAATAACGATGAGACAGTCCAATTCTGAAAGAAAGGCTAAAATATGCAAGAGGCTTAACTCTGAATATAAAAGAGTGGATATGTAATCTGAGTATAATATATATTCTATGTCTTTCAGTACTATGTCTATATCACAGTGATGATAAATATGTAATCATCAGAAAAATTTCCATCTGTGAAAAGGTTTAATTTTATGGCAACATTAGTTAGTCTAAAAAAACCAAACCAAAGCAAACAAGGCAAGTATAAAACAACAACAACAAAATATCCCAAACTCAAAATGAATACTTTAATAATCTAAATATTTGTATTGTTAGATAATTTGATCACATTTCTTTAATTCATATTCATTTACTTATATATAGATTCTTCTAGTCTACATTCAGTACTTGGTTCTTGTGCGTGGTTGTTTCAAGCCGAATGTACAGGGGTCAGTGAACAAAGGCAGAGATTTTCTCCTTCTCCAGTGTCCATCCATCTTCCTAGAGGGAGAGCTTGTAAACAGAATCCTATTACCCTTAGTTCTAGTGTCCCAGACTCTCATCAACTGAGGAACTCTGAACATGGAGGTGACTCCATCCTAACAGAGACCATCACTTTTTCTTCCCAGACTGTCCCAAGGCAAGTTCTATATCTGGAAAACCTAGTGAGATGCGTCTAACAGGATCACCTATATTAATAATACAATGTCTCTCTTTCCTATAGCTTGTGTCACCACTATCCTGCAGAAGCCTCAAAATCATTTAGGTAGCTTCAGTACTGTACGTAAACTCAGTTTCCTTGAGTCTCACACTGTGGGACTCTTATGCCTACATATAAAATTAAATATATTCTATATTATCGTGGTATATATACGTGTAATTCATAGGCCAGCCAAGAAACCTACAAGGACATAGGAAGGCTATTTTTTAGCACCAGAGGCTATGTTAAGTGGTTTAATTTGTATTCTAAAATTTGGCTTTATAATAACACCCCTTAGGAGTTGTATTTTTGACAAAGCCACATGAAACACTTGACAAATTTCACAAAGTTTTCTTAGAAAAATAATGCTTCTAATAAAGTTTGTAAATATTTAATAAAGTATAGTTGTATTATGTTAACTTGACAAATTATATTTTCCTAGGAGGGCTCTACCATTTTCCCTCAAACAACAAACTGACCAATAATATGGCGTTCTTGCTCCTTCATGGATTCTTAGAATCTTCTCTCTCTCTCTTATCTTCAAGGCCCTGGGACTGCAAAAATACACAGAACTTAATAAGACTGATGCTGTTCTGGTGAAAGAGATTGATACCAGTCAGTCTGGAAACTTCCCTTGTGTGCCATAGCAAGGTTTCTTGGCTTTATGAAACACTGTTTCCCTTGTGAAAAGGTTCATTCATTGAGAAGCTGTGTGAGGCTGCCTTTACTAAAGAGAAAGAGAAGAAGAGAAAGACAGTAACAGAAAGGAAGAAAGAGAAGGGTCAAAAGTAAGCCAGACCTTTAAAGAGAATAAAAATTATCTTGAAGATGGGTTTTTAGGGAAAAGTAACCTTAACCAATCAAACCTTGCATCAAAACTAAACCTGAATAAATTTGGTGAAATTCTGATTCAGATTATTTGAAGAAAATAAAATGATTTTTAATTTTCTCTATGTCTAGATTGCTTCCTATTCATATGCACTGTCATAGCTGCATGAGGGCCACCGTTGCAATAGGAATGTCTAGAAATCTAAAAGGTGTCAGGAAACTAAATAGAGCAGGCTGGATAGAGAGTGGGAAATTTTAATTTAGAGCAGAGAAAGTGAAGTAATGCACATAGACAAGAAACAAAACAAAACAAAACAAAAACCAATCCCCCCCCAAAAAAAAACCCAAAAAACCAAACAAACAAACAAAAAAAAAAACAAACACAAAACCAGGGAAACGCCTATGGTACCTATGGTTATCTGATGAAGAGAAACATTTCTTTTCTTTCTTCTTTATTAACTTGGGTATTTCTTATTTACATTTAGATTGTTATTCCCTTTCCCGGTTTCTGGGCCAACATCCCCCTAACCCCTCCCCCTCCCCTTCTCTTTGTGTGTTCCTCTCCCCATCCTCCCCGCATTCCCGCCCTCCCCCCAACAATCACGTTCACTGTGGGTTCAGTCCATGTATAGTCTTTAGGTAGTAGCTTAGTCCCTGGAAGCTCTAGTTGCTTGGCATTGTTGTTCATATGGGGTCTCGAGCCCCTTCAAGCTCTTCCAGTCCTTTCTCTGATTCCTTCAACGGGGGTCCCGTTCTCAGTTCAGTGGTTTACTGCTGGCATTCGCCTCTGTATTTGCTGTATTCTGGCTGTGTCTCTCAGGAGAGATCTACATCCAGTTCCTGTCAGCCTGCACTTCTTTGCTTCATCCATCTTATCTAATTGGGTGGCTGTATATGTATGGGCCACATGTGGGGCAGGCTCTGAATGGGTGTTCCTTCTGCAAGAGAAACATTTCTAATAGCCAGAGAGTCCTGGGGGAAGATATGCCCTAAAGGAAGTAAAACATTCAAAGTTTTATATGATGACACAGAGCCAAAAACAAACAATCAAGACCAAGCAAAACATTGGGGGCTCAGTGGATGAAGCATGAACAAGGGAAGGGGGAATGTGGACTAGTAGCCTCACAACCCCTGATGGGATTTAAAGACCACTTTGGAAGGGCACATTCTGGCCTCTGTAGCTGCCGCTGACACTGTGCTCAGACTCAAACCTTCCAACCCTCAGGTTCCAAATTGCTCTTCCTTACGGTAGAGCCAGATGAGCTGTTGTTTTAATCTACTTAGCTGAAAACATGTATTTTAATGTAACCATTGACTGTTTTCCTCCTGTAGTTTTAACTTATGTATATAATTTTTTAATCACAGAAAGTAAGAACAGTGGATTAAAATTTGTAGTTAAGGTTATAAAAAATTCTGGCCCACAAAGAGCACATAGACTTAACACCTACAAAGCAATTGAATTTTCAGAATTGTTTTGGCTATCTTACAAACCATGCTACTTATACATAGAATTTTGGTGGTGTAGTTTTATAGGTGTTGAAGAGGATTGGAAGGGAGGAAAGGGGAGCGGGGTACGATGTTATAATATTAAAAACATAAATAATATTAAAAGTATATTACATACATTATTTTCTTGATATTTCGTTATCATTGTTTACAATGTACTCATTTATTTTAAATAAACTTATTTTAGGTAAAAAAGTATAACTTCTAAAACTTATCCTATGTTTATGTGTACATTTGTAACACACTTACCACAATTTCTTGACTACAGTGTTTCAATACTGCCTGGAGTTAATTTCTGTGGATGATAACTTTCCTTGCAGGCATTCATTCTTACTGTTGGAAGCCTGTACTCCACAGGAGTTCATCTGGGACCACCTGTCTGATGGCTGAGACTCCTTCATGGCCCACTCATGGACTTAGCGGAAACTTTTAAACTTTACTTTGTGCTTTACTTTGTTTTGCTATGTTTAGACAGAAGGTGAAGTGGAGCTCATGCCTCAGCTCACAGGAAAATCCCTTCAGAGCCCCATGACAGCCCACCAGCCTCTGCTCAGATCTGGGTATGACATTTCTACACTAAATATTAGCAGCATACGTCTTCCTGAACAGTTTTACCCTGTCATGGACCTTGAATCAAGCATGAGACTCATGTGGAAAACAACCGTTCACTATGAGTCTCTGTCCAATTATTGAGGTCTAACATTTACTGTATTATAGCTATAGAAAAATAGTAATGATAAATTGATGTAATAACAGTTTCTACTTCCAAAGAAATACTTTAAAAAAAAGAGTTACAATAGTTGAATTGGAAGTGTTTTGGGGACCAGAGAGGTCTCCTGTATCTGGTATCCTGTAAATAAAGTCTTTCCATATTTTCACAGTCACCATTCTTTTTTTTTTTTTATTAACTTGAGTATTTCTTATATACATTTCGAGCGTTATTCCCTTTTCCGGTTTCCGGGCAAACATCCCCCTCCCCCCTCCACTTCCTTATGGGTGTTCCCCTCCCCATCCTCCCCCCATTGCTGCCCTCCCCCCAACAATCACGTTCACTGGGGCTTCAGTCATAGCAGGACCCAGGGCTTCCCCTTCCACTGGTGCTCTTACTAGGATATTCATTGCTACCTATGAGGTCAGAGTCCAGGGTCAGTCCATCTATAGTCTTTGGGTAGTGGCTTAGTCCCTGGAAGCTCTGGTTGCTTGGCATTGTTGTACATATGGGGTCTCGAGCCCCTACAAGCTCTTCCAGTTCTTTCTCTGATTCCTTCAACGGGGGGTCCTATTCTCAGTTCAGTGGTTTGCTGCTGGCATTCGCCTCTGTATTTGCTGTATTCTGGCTGTGTCTCTCAGGAGCGATCTACATCCGGCATTTACATCTGGTATCCTGTAAATAAAGTCTTTCCATATTTTCACAGTCACCATTCTTTTTGTATTAACTTTGGTGCAGCTGTGAGCAAAACTGTTCTGTTCTCCTATCTGTCCCGAGAACATAAAATATATTTTTCTTGGTTATACTCTGGACTTCTACTGCATTTCAGACACACAGAGATGTTTAATATACAAATCAGTGCAGAATACCACACTTCCAGCTATTGTTCCTCCATTACCAGTAACAGACAGGGTCATGTTTTTCAATTCTGATAATGTTCTGAATAGTTACAGAGAGAGAAGGAATTTTGTATGTTCGTCTTACTTTTGTGGGTTTGCTTCAGTAACAAAATAATGAAGCAATGTCAGTTTAACTGTTTTCTTTTCTAAATCTTCCACAATATATTTAATCTTTATTTTTTCTTAACTGCTAAATAAAATGTCTCAGAAGCAAACACAACAGTAGAAATCACTTTACAAAAATAAATTTGTTGATGTTATTTTCAGTACCTGTCCTGCTTTCATCATGAGTTGAACTTTAACAAGGTATCACTTTGACATCTGTCAGCAAAAGCTATGTCACAGTCTAAAATGACCTCAGAAACAATCACACGAAGGTTTTAAAGCACCTTAAAGTAGACGATGAATTAATAGTTCTGAATTAATTTTCTTCAAGACAATAAGAAAATGAGAAGAATTAGCATTGTGCAGAGATAACCAGAACATTCCAGCTAGTTCTTATCACTGTTTTAACTCATTTTGATGCTTTTCCGTAAGCAAACATCTGCAATATCCCCAAGCAAACACCGAGGAGCACAGGCTGAAAGTCAAGAGTCCATCCAGCAACACGCAATGGCTTCCTGTGTCAAGAGTGCCGCTGAGAATTCCTCAACACTGGGTGGCGCTATATACTAGCACAAAAGTATTTAACATGGCTTTCTTAGCTTCAGTTCATTTTTGTAACCTTGATATTAACCAGAAATGGACATCATTTCATGGGTCCTCTTGCTATTCCTTTCACACAGGTATCTGGCCTATTGGCAAGGAAACGTGAGCCATTCTACATCAATTAGGGAATGTGTTTACATTAACATGCTCGTGGCAAAGAGCTGTGGCCACCTGGAAGAACAGCTCATTGCCCCATGTTGGATGACAGGATATTTGTTGAGCAGAAGCATTAACCAAATTACAAATTTGCATAGGTTATGAATTTCACAGTCAGAAAAATATGAGGCTCACGTAAGTCACTCACCTGTCTCTTCCATAGCCACTCCCATTAATGGGGGGTTGTTGTTGACTTTTAGGAAAATTGGAGAACTTTAATAAAAGGCGAAAGATTTTTACGATCTGACATGGGTGGGGTAGGGACAGCCTCCTGGAGCAGGAATGGGGGGGGATCTTGTGGGGAGGAGGTATGGGATGTGAAACAGTCGAACAATGGACCTGGAAGGGGATAAAATTTGGTGCATAATAATATATAAATAAATAAATAAATAATAATTTAAAAAAATAAATAATTCATTAAAAAGGGGGAAAAAGGAAATTGGAGAGCAAGAATTCTATATTAATGGGGGGAATGAAAAAAGTAGTGGGAAATGTTGTTTCATCTATAAAATTTAAAATGTTTGGGAGCATTTGCCAGTAAAGCATGAAAATCTACAATTGAGTTAAAAAAGGAGGTTGAGTGATGTAGCTCAGAGGGTAGGGGTGATCAAGACCAAGCTGGAGTACCCTCCCCCAATTCACATAGTGGAAGGAAAGAACTCACCTTTACAAGTTGCTCTCACACATATATGGACAAAAAATAAAATATTAAATGTAATAAAAACTTAAAAGATGATAACAGTAGCATGCATAAAGTGCATGTCCAAAGGAGGAACATTTCAGTCTTGTCTATTGTAAGTTTTTCATACCTCACATGTGATTTTTGCAGCATGACTTATTAAGGAATGCATGTGAGCATGCATGGCTGGTCCTGGAGACGTCTGCTTTCTCTCCATTTGCACTGCAGGCTCAATGATAAATCTCTTCATCTATTCAGCAGTTTTAATGTGTAGAAAATATACCGATGCATGTGATCCTTGATTCTATATCATGCCATGTGCATAGATTCAGGACACACATATTGTTTAATAACTTTCTTTTTCAATTTAAAACAAATATTAAATATCTTTCTATTTACCACACATGTTTAATCATCTGTAAAAGGGGGATATTCAGGTGCTTGCATATGATAAAATTCTGAGGCCACTTTTCTCTGTAACTCTTTAGAACTTTGTTTATTTTCATTTTTTATTACAGAAAAGTTTCTCATGTATATCCCAACACACACACACACACACACACATATGCACGCACACAAATGCACACATACACACACATGCACACACACACACATACACACTTCTGTTAGGTGACATTAGGAAGGAAATTTACTCAACAAAAATAATACATTTTAAAAATTTATAATTACCTAAATTATACATCTCTAAACAATACAGATACTGGTTTCTCTGTATCATTCATTTGCTGTTGACGAGAGGACAGCATCCTTCTCTTTCCTGTCCTTAAATTTGAAGACTTGGACACATTGTTTACTGTTTCACTGTTTACTGGTGGTTTTATGGAAGACGGGATTATTTTAGTGTTATACTGAAATTTCCTTTTATATTTCTGCAATCATACACTCTATCCACATATTCATACTGAGTCTACTCAAATTTAGTATGACATTGTAACAGATGCTTGCAGTATGGATATTTAATTTTCTTAATTATAACTATTGTACATATCTCTCCTAAATGATACTGATTCGTCAGCATTATTTGTGTCATCTTGACTAAGTTTAATGTTACTAATCATGTCA
This sequence comes from Rattus norvegicus, assembly GCF_021556685.1. Taxonomy (NCBI): domain Eukaryota; kingdom Metazoa; phylum Chordata; class Mammalia; order Rodentia; family Muridae; genus Rattus; species Rattus norvegicus. The sequence goes on from NC_141547.1 coordinate 26,126,183, forward strand.
ATTAATCATTGGCCAAAAGTTCTGACTTTTAATCCCTCTTAAGAAAACACTTAATATTCAAAACATCAAATCTTGACTTTCACCTTTTCTAGTCCCATAAATGTCCCCAAACCCTATAGTTAAAAGTTTAGATCCCGGCCCGCAGCAGCTTTCTGCTCCCAGACCCCGTGAGCGAGAGACCCAACCGCCTGGTCAGGTGGGCACTCCTGAGGCTGCAGAGGGGAAGAGACCACCAACACTGCTCACCCCTGCCCACATCCCTGGCCCAAGAGGAAACTGTATAAGGCCTCTGGGCTCCCGTGGGGGAGGGCCCAGGAGCGGCAGGACCCCTGCCTGAGACACCGCTGGAACCTGAAGGAAACAGACCAGATAAACAGTTCTCTGCACCCAAATCCCATGGGAGGGAGAGCTAAACCTTCAGAGAGGCAGACAAGCCTGGGAAACCAGAAGAGACTGCTCTCTGCACACACTTCTCGGATGCCAGAGGAAAAAGCCAAAGACCATCTGGAACCCTGGTGCACTGAAGCTCCCCGAAGGGGCGGCACAGGACTTCCTGGTTGCTGCCGCTGTAGAGAGCCCGTGGGCAGCACACCACGAGTGAACTTGAGCCTCGGGACCACAGGTAAGACCAACTTTTCTGCTGCAAGAAAGCTGCCTGGTGAACTCAAGACACAGGCCCACAGGAACAGCTGAAGACCTGTAGAGAGGAAAAACCACACACCCGAAAGCAGAACACTCTGTCCCCATAACTGACTGAAAGAGAGGAAAACAGGTCTACAGCACTCCTGACACACAGGCTAATAGGACAGTCTAGCCACTGTCAGAAATAGCAGAACAAAGTAACACTAGAGATAATCTGATGGCGAGAGGCAAGCGCAGGAACCCAAGCAACAGAAACCAAGACTACATGGCACCATCGGAGCCCAATTCTCCCATCAAAACAAACATGGAATATCCAAACACACCAGAAAAGCAAGATCTAGTTTCAAAATCATTTTTGATCATGATGCTGGAGGACTTCAAGAAAGACGTGAAGAACTCCCTAAAGAACAAGTAGAAGCCTACAGATAGGAATCGCAAAAATGCCTGAAAGAATTCCAGGAAAACATAAATAAACAAGTAGAAGCCCATAGAGAGGAGACACAAAAATCCCTGAAAGAATTCCAGGAAAACATAAATAAACAAGTAGAAGCCCATAGAGAGGAGACACAAAAATCCCTGAAAGAATTCCAGGAAAACACAATCAAACAGTTGAAGGAATTAAAAATGGAAATAGAAGCAATCAAGAAAGAACACATGAAAACAACCCTGGATATAGAAAACCAAAAGAAGAGACAAAGAGCTGTAGATACAAGCTTCACCAACAGAATACAAGAGATGGAAGAGAGAATCTCAGGAGCAGAAGATTCCATAGAAATCATTGACTCAACTGTCAAAGATAATGTAAAGCGGAAAAAGCTACTGGTCCAAAACATACAGGAAATCCAGGACTCAATGAGAAGATCAAACCTAAGGATAATAGGTATAGAAGAGAGTGAAGACTCCCAGCTCAAAGGACCAGTAAATATCTTCAACAAAATCATAGAAGAAAACTTCCCTAACCTAAAAAAAGAGATACCCATAGACATACAAGAAGCCTACAGAACTCCGAATAGATTGGACCAGAAAAGAAACACCTCCCGTCACATAACTGTCAAAACACCAAACGCACAAAATAAAGAAAGAATATTAAAAGCAGTAAGGGAAAAAGGTCAAGTAACATATAAAGGGAGACCTATCAGAATCACACCAGACTTCTCGCCAGAAACTATGAAGGCCAGAAGATCCTGGACTGATGTCATACAGACCCTAAGAGAACACAAATGCCAGCCCAGGTTACTGTATCCAGCAAAACTCTCAATTAACATTGATGGAGAAACCAAGATATTCCATGACAAAACCAAATTTACACAATATCTTTCTACAAATCCAGCACTACAAAGGATAATAAATGGTAAAGCCCAACATAAGGAGGCAAGCTATACCCTAGAAGAAGCAAGAAACTAATCATCTTGGCAACAAAACAAAGAGAATGAAAGCACACAAACATAACCTCACATCCAAATATGAATATAACAGGAAGCAATAATCACTATTCCTTAATATCTCTCAATATCAATGGCCTCAACTCCCCAATAAAAAGACATAGATTAACAAACTGGATACGCAACGAGGACCCTGCATTCTGCTGCCTACAGGAAACACACCTCAGAGACAAAGACAGACACTACCTCAGAGTGAAAGGCTGGAAAACAACTTTCCAAGCAAATGGTCAGAAGAAGCAAGCTGGAGTAGCCATTCTAATATCAAATAAAATCAATTTCCAACTAAAAGTCATCAAAAAAGATAAGGAAGGACACTTCATATTCATCAAAGGAAAAATCCACCAAGATGAACTCTCAATCCTAAATATCTATGCCCCAAATACAAGGGCACCTACATACGTAAAAGAAACCTTACTAAAGCTCAAAACACACATTGCACCTCAAATAATAATAGTGGGAGATTTCAACACCCCACTCACATTAATGGACAGATCATGGAAACAGAAATTAAACAGTGATGTCGACAGACTAAGAGAAGTCATGAGCCAAATGGACTTAACGGATATTTATAGAACATTGTATCCTAAAGCAAAAGGATATACCTTCTTCTCAGCTCCTCATGGTACTTTCTCCAAAATTGACCATATAATTGGTCAAAAAACGGGCCTCAACAGGTACAGAAAGATAGAAATAATCCCATGCGTGCTATTGGACCACCACGGCCTAAAACTGGTCTTCAATAACAATAAGGGAAGAATGCCCACATATACGTGGAAATTGAACAATGCTCTACTCAATGATAACCTGGTCAAGGAAGAAATAAAGAAGGAAATTAAAAACTTTTTAGAATTTAATGAAAATGAAGGTACAACATACCCAAACTTATGGGACACAATGAAAGCTGTGCTAAGAGGAAAACTTATAGCTCTGAGTGCCTGCAGAAAGAAACAGGAAAGGGCATATGTCAGCAGCTTGAGAGCACAACTAAAAGCTCTAGAACAAAACGAAGCAAATACACCCAGGAGGAGTAGAAGGCAGGAAATAATCAAACTCAGAGCTGAAATCAACCAAGTAGAAACAAAAAGTACCATAGAAAGAATCAACAGAACCAAAAGTTGGTTCTTTGAGAAAATCAACAAGATCGATAAACCCTTAGCCAGACTAACGAGAGGACACAGAGAGTGCGTCCAAATTAACAAAATCAGAAATGAAAAGGGAGACATAACTACAGATTCAGAGGAAATTCAAAAAATCATCAGATCTTACTATAAAAACCTATATTCAACAAAATTTGAAAATCTTCAGGAAATGGACAATTTCCTAGACAGATACCAGGTACCGAAGTTAAATCAGGAACAGATAAACCAGTTAAACAACCCCAGAACTCCTAAGGAAATAGAAGCAGTCATTAAAGGTCTCCCAACCAAAAAGAGCCCAGGTCCAGACGGGTTTAGTGCAGAATTCTATCAAACCTTCATAGAAGACCTCATACCAATATTATCCAAACTATTCCACAAAATTGAAACAGATGGAGCACTACCGAATTCCTTCTACGAAGCCACAATTACTCTTATACCTAAACCACACAAAGACACAACAAAGAAAGAGAACTTCAGACCAATTTCCCTTATGAATATCGACGCAAAAATACTCAATAAAATTCTGGCAAACCGAATTCAAGAGCACATCAAAACAATCATCCACCATGATCAAGTAGGCTTCATCCCAGGCATGCAGGGATGGTTTAATATACGGAAAACCATCAACGTGATCCATTATATAAACAAACTGAAAGAACAGAACCACATGATCATTTCATTAGATGCTGAGAAAGCATTTGACAAAATTCAACACCCCTTCATGATAAATGTCCTGGAAAGAATAGGAATTCAAGGCCCATACCTAACCATAGTAAAAGCCATATACAGCAAACCAGTTGCTAACATTAAACTAAATGGAGAGAAACTTGAAGCAATCCCACTAAAATCAGGGACTAGACAAGGCTGCCCACTCTCTCCCTACTTATTCAATATAGTTCTTGAAGTTCTAGCCAGAGCAATCAGACAACAAAAGGAGATCAAGGGGATACAGATCGGAAAAGAAGAGGTCAAAATATCACTATTTGCAGATGACATGATAGTATATTTAAGTGATCCCAAAAGTTCCACCAGAGAACTACTAAAGCTGATAAACAACTTCAGCAAAGTGGCTGGGTATAAAATTAACTCAAATAAATCAGTTGCCTTCCTCTATACAAAAGAGAAACAAGCCGAGAAAGAAATTAGGGAAACGACACCCTTCATAATAGACCCAAATAATATAAAGTACCTCGGTGTGACTTTAACCAAGCAAGTAAAAGATCTGTACAATAAGAACTTCAAGACACTGAGGAAAGAAATTGAAGAAGACCTCAGAAGATGGAAAGATCTCCCATGCTCATGGAATGGCAGGATTAATATAGTAAAAATGGCCATTTTACCAAAAGCAATCTACAGATTCAATGCAATCCCCATCAAAATACCAATCCAATTCTTCAAAGAGTTAGACAGAACAATTTGCAAATTCATCTGGAATAACAAAAAACCCAGGATAGCTAAAGCTATCCTCAACAATAAAAGGACTTCAGGGGGAATCACTATCCCTGAACTCAAGCAGTATTACAGAGCAATAGTGATAAAAACTGCATGGTATTGGTACAGAGACAGACAGATAGACCAATGGAATAGAATTGAAGACCCAGAAATGAACCCACACACCTATGGTCACTTGATTTTTGACAAAGGAGCCAAAACCATCCAATGGAAAAAAGATAGCATTTGCTGGTTCAACTGGAGGGCAACATGTAGAAGAATGCAGATCGATCCATGATTATCACCCTGTACAAAGCTTAAGTCCAAGTGGATCAAGGACCTCCACATCAAACCAGACACACTCAAACTAATAGAAGAAAAACTAGGGAAGCATCTGGAACACATAGGCACTGGAAAAAATTTCCTGAACAAAACACCAATGGCTTATGCTCTAAGATCAAGAATCGACAAATGGGATCTCATAAAACTGCAAAGCTTCTGTAAGGCAAAGGACACTGTGGTTAGGACAAAACGGCAACCAACAGATTGGGAAAAGATCTTTACCAATCCTACAACAGATAGAGGCCTTATATCCAAAATATACAAAGAACTCAAGAAGTTAGACCGCAGGGAAACAAATAACCCTATTAAAAAATGGGGTTCAGAGCTAAACAAAGAATTCACAGCTGAGGAATGCCGAATGGCTGAGAAACACCTAAAGAAATGTTCAACATCTTTAGTCATAAGGGAAATGCAAATCAAAAGAACCCTGAGATTTCACCTCACACCAGTGAGAATGGCTAAGATCAAAAACTCAGGTGACAGCAGATGCTGGCGAGGATGTGGAGAAAGAGGAACACTCCTCCATTGTTGGTGGTATTGCAGACTGGTACAACCATTCTGGAAATCAGTCTGGAGGTTCCTCAGAAAATTGGACATTGAACTGCCTGAGGATCCAGCTATACCTCTCTTGGGCATATACCCAAAAGATGCCTCAACATATAAAGAGACACGTGCTCCACTATGTTCATCGCAGCCTTATTTATAGTAGCCAGAAGCTGGAAAGAACCCAGATGCCCTTCAACAGAGGAATGGATACAGAAAATGTGGTACATCCACACAATGGAGTACTATTCAGCTATTAAAAACAATGACTTCATGAAATTCATAGGCAAATGGATGGAATTAGAAAATATCATCCTGAGTGAGGTAACCCAGTCACAAAACACACACATGGTATGCACTCACTGATAGGTAGATATTGGCCCAAAAGCTCAGATTACCCAAGATAAAATCCACAGATTACATGAAACTCAAGAAAACGATTGACCAAAGTGGGAATGGTTCAGTCCTTCTTAGAAGTGGGAACAAATATTCATAGGAGGAAATACCAAGACAAAGTTTGGAGCAGAGACTGAGGAAAGGCTATCCAAAGTCTGCACTGCCTGTCTCCTGAGAGGCTCTGCCCTAGACAAATACAGATGCAGACGCTGGTAGCCAACCATTTGACCAAGCCTGGATGGACACCAATAGAGGAGCTAGAGAAAGGACTGAAGGAGCTGAAGGGGTTTGCAACCTCATAAGAACAACAACAATATCAACCAACCAGACTCCAGCGCTCCCAGGGACTAAACCACCATGTAAAGAGAACACAGGGATGGACCTATGGCCCCAGCTGCATAGGTAGCAGAGGATGGACTTGTCAGGAATCTATGGGAGAAGAGGCCTTTGGTCCTGTCAAGCCTCAATGCCCCAGTGTAGAGGGATATCAGGGCAAGGAGACAGGGGAGAAGTGGGTGGGTGGGTGGGGAAGCACCCTCCTAGAAGCATGGGGAGAGGGGATGGGATTGCAGGTTTTTGGAGGGGAAACTGGGAAGGGGATAACATTTGAAATGTAAATAATGAAAAATATCCAATAAAAGAAAAAATAATGAAGATTGAAAAAATACTAAGTAAATACATCTATAATTATTTTCTTATAGAAACTTATAAGGTCTTCCTTTCTCCAATTACAACACATCAGAAATAAGCTAATTGACATTAATGTTCCTTTTTTAATGGTTCCCTTTCATTTATTTTATATGATTTCTGTGGACATGTGTGGAGGTGTGAATCCCACTAGACACAACTGGATCCTCCTTCTAACAAGTGGTTTCTGAGGATGCAACTCAGATCAGCAGGCTTGATGACAAGCACCATTACCACTGAGCCACACTACCAGCCAGCCCAGTACCCACACAATTCAATTGCATACATACACAATAGAATATGAATCAGCCTTTAAACTGAGGACAATGTCATTTGTTACAATAGAAATGAAAAGAGGGGAAGAAACTGTGTCATGTAAAATAGACCAGAGAAACGCAAGCTGGCAATCTTTGCATGTTCACACTTATATGTGCAAGTATTGATCGTAAGCAGAGAACAGTCATCATTAGAGGCAAGATGGAGGAGGTTGGAAAGAGGCCAGGTTGGAGGATGGATGGATAGGAAACAATAATCTTTGATGATTGCTAAAGTAATAATTGTATCAACTAGTGTAAATTAATTGTTCCACATTTCTTATACACTACAGCATTATTATGTACCCCATAGATATCTATGCCAATTCTGGCTTCTTTTGAAAAAAATAGGTTTAAAAAGTTAAAAGCACTAAAATTTGTTTATATAATTTTGGAACTTATGCCAAATATTTTGGTAAGTTTAAGCGAAGTTTAGGTTGGGCCTCAGATCTACCTTTATATAAATCGAGAAGGATGGGAAATAACTTACTAACATATTGTTAGGACAAATAAACAATGATTCTAGTGACTTTAAATGACTATGTCTGTACTTGCAGTTGTAACACTAAACAGGTACTGAATAGCCTGGCTAGTTTTAGCGTGCAAAGCTGAGTGCACAGGCAGTTCTCCGG